>NC_139735.1:6602500-7057500 GCF_964211835.1 Anser anser
GAGACAGCACGGAAGCTGGCATAATACTGCTTTGCTACCAGTTACATAAAAATAAATAAATAAAAAATTGGGCAGTTGAAACCACCAAAAAAGCCCCAAGAACAAAAACAGCAGAAATATTCTCAAGCTGTACTGGAGCAGAAAGTAATTAAGAAATATTTCATATCTCCAAGCGGCCCTGAAATTTTTATTCCTGTACATGAAGCTCCGTAGGCTCCTCACGGGCTTCTGTTGCTGCTGTGTTTCAGTGCAATAAATCCTGTTGCCTTTGCAGCCTGACAGCCAGCCCGGGATGTGATCAGAAAACCAACGGGAGCTCGCTGTGAGGTTTAGTCCTTGCCTGCATTGAGCCTGCTTATATCAGCCGAGGTGTGCTCCACGCACATACCGGTGTAGCAAAATGCTGACCTTTCTTGGGAAGGTGAAGATCAGAAAAGGTGGGGCGTGGGGTGAAAAGGAGGGATGGAGGGAGAGCGGGAGTTCAGACAAAGAAGCTCCCAGCTGCACTGTTCCCATCCAAAACCCAAGAGACTCACTCAGCCTGAGCCCTGTGAGTATTTATGGCCCTGTCCAGGCCGACAGACCCAGAATGGAGCGTATCTGGCGATAAATAACGGGAGGTTTTAATCTCGGCGAGCTGTCTCGGTGCCTCCCCGGCACGGCGCAGGCTGGCAGGACACGGTCCTGAGCTGTGCTGGGCTCTGGGTGTCCCCAGGTGCACCCGCAAGGTAGCAGCCAGGGGCAGTCACCCCAGCGGTGTAACACCAAATGTCCTCCGCTGCTGGAAGCTGGCGTGGGAGGGAAGCAGAGGTGGGAGCAGTTTATTTTTTTTTATCTCCTTCTGCTGATCATAAATGAAAGTATTTATATAAATTGTGACCCTGATAGTTTCTAAGACCATTGTCATTAACTGCAAGAAAACCCCTTGTTCTACCTTTGGAGTCTATAGGCTTAATTATTCTAGGTCTCAAGCATGGGAAATCCCCTTCGCCCACTCCCACCCATCAATCTTATTCTCCACAAAATTCAGAGAACCGCCGGCCTTGTGCTTTGCTACCTTAAAGGAGCCCAGCAGAGCAGTCCATCAGCCGGCAGCCAGAGCAGGAGCAGCTGTTAGCAGCCGAACCCTTCGGTCGCACACACGCAGGGCAGGGACGAGACTTCTCTGCTCCCTCAGCCTGCGGGTGATGGGGATGTGACTTTGTGAGCCAGGCAGGCTCCACCAAGCCTGGTAACGAGTCAGGTCGCAGGTCGAGAGTTCGCTTTTCTTGCTTTTTCTCACATTTGCCATCAGGTGAAACATATAAGAAGTTTCACGGGGGGAATGACTCCATCCTTTTTTCTTTTTTTTTTTTTTAGAAGAAAAGTCATAATTCCACATTGCTTTTGGATAAGAGCAAACAAAAACTTCATTATTTTTAAATGAAGGCTTCATTTGCATTGTAGCATTATACTATTTCTTCTTTCAGCTTTCATTTTTGCAGGCTAGTATATTTTAAGGTAAAAAAAATATTTAGGGCAATTCAGCAATTCAAACGGTATATTTAATTTCATTTTATTTATTCTTATTTTTTGGAGAAACATTGTCAAAACTGAAAGCTTTTCTTTAAGTGGTTTCCTGAGTCTCACAGACTCTATTTTTTTCCTAAAAATCTTGAATTGGAGGGTGCTCAGGAACCTTCATGCTATGGCTGATTTTATTCCTCTACAAAGCGTCCAGAGCATAAACGAAGCAATTTGGACCTGGAAATGTTTCTCTTGAGGTTTTCGCTTGAGGGATGTGGAGGAAGGCAGAAGCCCCGCAGCCTGGCGGGAGGTGCAGACTGAAGGGTGCTTCTCCTGCCTGCGCTGTAACCTCGGCTTCTTCCTGCCGTGCCAGCTGCATCGCCGACCCGCCGCAGCTGCTGACCAACTGGCACGGCCAGGGCTCCCTGGTGAACGCAGGCAGCTGCTGTGCTTATGGTCTTCCTCCTATCCCCCAGAGCACTGATTCAATGAGACCAACTAAATCCGTCTCTTTTCTATTATTTCCTTTTCCCCTCTTTGGTTTCCTTTTCCTTCTTTTTTTTTTTCTCTTTATGTTTTCTTTCCCCTCTTCCTCTCATGCATGAACCAATGGCTGTCTGATCTATTCAGAGGTTTGGCCCTAAAAAGTAACCTTCAGTTAACTGATCACATAACTTGCCTGTCACTTCTGATAACAGTCAGGGCATCGTTTTTGCAAGTGTTCAACGGTAAAATTACTGCTTTGCTCTTGTCAAGCAAATGAGCCCTGAGGCTGGTATGAGAACCATTAATGATCACGCCGCAGTGGGATCGGTGCACTGGGCAGCCTGCAGAAGCACCGCTTCTCGATTCGCTCTGCCCCTGCCGAGCAGTTGAGGTTTAATTAACCCGCATTAATGCCTGCTGGAATAGCATTTTCCATGCTTCCTTTTTCAGGGGGTCAAATAGAGCTGGAGACAGCTGCTGGTGTCTCAGGTGCCCTCTGTACGTGGCTGGGATCCTAGAAATGTTTGCGTCTGTGGTGTAGGAATAAACTCTGCTTATTATGCTTGTAAAAACTGGTGGCTATAGCCTTGGGCTTTGCGAGCCTTGCTGTGCTGCTGGAGAGAATTATTGAGAGAACATAAAAATGCTACAGCTCCTGGTGCTGGGGTGCATGACTGGTCCGTGATGTGTGTTTGTAGGGACAGCAGCGTGCAGCGGCTCTGGATTTGTCTGCAGAGAGCGTGTGGGCGTTTCAGTTCTCCAGCAGTTATGTCTTCCATTTATATCTACACAGTAAACTAATTAAGTTTACTTTCTAATGGCAAAGAACCCCGAGAATGTGATTTGTCTTGCTGAGACTGCACCCAGGCAGTGTTAGAAGTGTGTGCAGCTACCACGAGAACAGCAGCTCGCATCGAGAGCTTGATGCTATCGTTACTTTGGTGATGAGCAGCAGGCAGAGGGAGGTGACAACTCCAATTCTCTCACTGAAGTTCAAGAGGGCTCCAAATTCTTGAAGGCAGTATGTAAACGCAGGGCTCATTCACAGGTATTGGGGGTGCCCCGTTAGGGTGCTGAGCCTTTGGAGATGGAGCCCGGCAGCCCTGCAGGTGGGTGAGGTGCTTGTTTGTCGGCCTCTTGGTGGCAGGGTGGGCACCCCAGGCCCTTTTACGTCCCATGTGTGGTGCTCCCAGCAGCCAGCAGTGGTTCCTCGGGGGCTTCCCCAGGGGAAATCACCAAGGAGGGGAGGGAAATCAGGGATCAGGCCCTGCTCTGGTTAACTTTCGTTCTTTTTTATCCTGATGGGTTCTAACACAGTGGCACTGCTTTCTGGCAACAGGAATCTTAATGCAGCTCTTGACTTTGCATACTTTTTACTGCTTTTTTGAGAAGATTTGCAGTCATAGAATACCCTGAGTTGGAAGGACCCACAAATATCATAGGATCTGACTCCCGGCTCCACGCAGGACTACCTAAAAATTAAACTGTGCTGTTGGATGGAGAGAGGTCCTGTTTATTGTCTAATTCATAGCCTTGTGACCCTGCTGGCATCTATGTAGGAACTGGGCACAGTATAATCTGCACATAGGGCAGGGCTGATGTGGTGCTTTATAAGCAACTTCAGGACGGTCCCAGAAGGGGACTGGAGTGTGTGGTCAGATAAAGCTCCTTTGACTTTGGCTGCATTGTTGGAAGGGTCTCTAAACAATGTATGAAGGACCGGAGACTCTTAGGACAGGGGCTAATGCCTTGGTGTGAACTTCATGAGCTGCACTGCTGAAATCTGATGTACCTTTTTGGAAGACTCTGAGCAGGTCAGTTGGTGTGCTGGGATGTGTGGACATTAAGGCACAGCCTCCGTTCTCTGGGGGAGCGGGAACAGCAGGGCATCAGCAGTGTGACAGAAGTGAAGTGAAGGCAAACCAACGTGGTTTCCTATTTCTGGGATCACCAGCTGGGAATCCTCTCTGCTGCCTCTTAGGCACCGTTGCTGCTGCCTTCTTCCTCACGCACCATCTGCTTGGGCTTACTTAGCAAGGAGGAGGGAGAACAGACTCGTCCACAGCAGAACTCGCCTTTTCTTATTTTAACATTGCCGTGCATGGGCAGGCGACCAACCAACCCCTGCTTCAGAGCAATAAGAAGATGGTTAACAGCAACAGCGGGGGCTGCGATGGCCATGAGAAGTCTCTCACAGCATGAGCAAGTAGCTGAGAACCATCTTTCAAAAGCTGCCTGCAGAGAAAGGTAGGACGGCTGTCACCTCCGTGGTGTCACTGTCACCAGCTCCCTGCCTTTTCCTCCCAGGCTGGAGGGGCCTGGTCACCAAAGAGGTGCTCTTGTGAACAGTGTCTGCTCGTGGCTTCGTGTGGCTTGATGAGCAAAGGAAGTGAATTGCTAGGGAAGTGGTCATTAGCACATATTTACATAGGTTAATTGCATAGGGTAATGAAAGATCAATTCGATTTTCTATGGGGCTACTGATAGAGACGTCTCCCTGACAGTGCTTGCCGACATCTTTCCTTGACATTGAATTATATTTTTTCAGGCCTCAGCAGGCTGTAGCTAAGGATTTAGCGAGGGCATGGGATTCTGTGTGCCATGAGCATTGGCTGCATTTATTCATTTTCTCATTGTAGTCTAGTGAGGAGATTTCTAAGGAGGGAAGCCATCATCATTCACACACATAATAACCACCATTCTGGGTCCCTGGTGAATCACCATCGCAAACTTTCATCAACAAAGATGAAGAATGGATGGTTTGAGGTTGTCTGAGTACTTAAGGACTACTTGCAAGAGCCGTAATTTCATTATAGCTAGCAAAGGCCTATGGTCATCCCATTTCCTGAGCTAAGTATGGATGGTTGCAATTTATCTTGCTTTTCCTGGGCTAAGCACCGTGCTCCTCTTGGTAAACCACTACTGCTACCTGCACAAAGTAGCTTAGAGCCGGTTCTGTCATGTCTCCGTGACTCTGCCATCTGCCACCGGCACCAAACCTCCCCTTGGCTGCCATCCAGGGCCCTCGCCAGCTTTGCAGATGCTCGAGCACCCCGGTGGCTGCAGGATGGGAGTTTAAATAAAACAGAGCACTGATGTGGAGATGAAATTAATTAAAGTCCCTGCTATTAAATTACTGTCACTAAAGGAAGACTTTTATTTTGCTTCTAAGATGACAGTGTTTCATTAGGGGGGAAAAAAAGATTTGAAGGGCTCAAGCTTTGTAACACTTTATCAGGTTTATTTGTAATAAGTAACAGTCGCATCATTTTTCTTGTGATTTTAGTAGAATATAGAGCTTTGGCTCTCTACTTTTTGATAAGAAAATTGCTATGAAAAATCTGCTCTTGTGAACTCCTAGGTTGCACCAGAGTCCTATCCATTTTTAAAGCCTCATTCCCTGACTGCTTCCACAAATCAGCAGCTGAACACCTCAGTGGGGCAGCCACTCTTTTACGTATTCATTTATCTCTGGGAATCTATGGGCAAAGCTACACATGCCTTTCTGAGCATGTATCAGCTGTGGGCTGGCAATGAGTGACTCTAGTGGCAGATTAACTGCTGTTTGGGGAGAGGAAAGGACCCTTTCCTGTGTCCTAGCCTTGTCCTGCTTCAGACGAAAAGCAAAGTGCTTTGGTTTCATGTTAATGGAGGTTTGCATGTTCTTTAGTTATGGATATACTGAGAAGCAGAGTAAATAAATAAGAAGTAAGGAAATATTTAAAAAAAAAATTAATAAAATGTTGGTATTTGACTTGGAATCCGAAGGGAGAGCTGCAGCCATTTGCACCCAGAGAGAAATGGGCTCCCAATTTTCACTGTGTGCCTGCTGCCCACTGAGCTGACAGTGGCAAACTTCTTTACCTTGGCATTGCTAGACTAAATTGCGCAGCATCCATTTGTAGGAGTGGAGATGTCAGGGTAGAGGTGCTATGGTCAGGAAGGTTGTACAGCAGCTGCCTGTATGACTCCTAACTACAGCCAGAGCTGTCATTTTCTCGCTGTCAGAAGCATTAAATTAAAGTAAAAAAAATAAATATCCCCCCTGCCCCCACAGTAGACACCTTCATTTTTGTTATATGAACTAGGAAAAGAAATGTACCTGGAGGGTGCACATAATTTATTTAGAAAAATAGGAAAAGCGAATATCTGCAGATGATGAAAAAATTCTCCAGTCCTTGGGGTTATTTGATCTGCTAATTATCTGTACTTCAGAAGCCATTATTCATACTTTTCTTCTTTCCTGCAAGAAATCTATTTGGCAACCATATATATATATTTATATGTAGTTTTCTCTGAGATCAGCAGGAACAAAAGAGAAGAAAAATTCAAGTTGTAAACTATTAATAAAATGCAAACACACAACAGCCTTCTTTGTTTGATGTTTTCCAGTAAGCAGATCAAGACAGAGATTCCTGTTATGTCAGTGGGTTGAATCACTGAAAAAATGAAGTTCTGCACACTTGCCTATGCCCAGCTGAACAACCAAGGGCAAACTGCAGCTTGGTTTGGAAGCACGCTTGGCGCACGCAGCGGTGGTGACTCATGTATATTCACAGCAGCACGGCTTTGGATCTCCTGCACCTTGTTACTCTAATGCCAACCCATCCATCAGCACAAACACCGTACTGCACGCTTTCCTCTGGACAAAAAGCAAAACTGGGAAGGCCTTGGGAACTCAAATTTACTGCGGGCTTGATCCGAAGCTTGCTGCAAAGATTTCCTCTGACTGAAATGGGTTGTGGAACTACCTAAAAATGGCCCAGTGCAGGTAGGAATCAGGACATAATCTTGTGTCACATTTTACACCCTGAATATTGTGCGGCATCATGGAGAAGGTCACCTTCGTGATGCAAAACTGCTAATGAAAGAAGATTGTGCTACTTTCTGAGAGAGAGCTCAGAGCCATGGAAGAAGGGGTTTACAAGGAAGGGGCTTTACTGGCTGGAACATGGGGGTTTTATTTATGTTCCAGTTTCTTTTTCGCTGCATTGTTGGGCAAATTTCTTATTGTCATTAATGAATTCATGCAGAGATGGCTTCTTCAGTACTGTAACACGACTGCTCTAACAGTGCCTTGTCTCTTTCTTATGGACATGGCTGCTCTTAGCTGGGTCCCTCCAGCTGTGACATGGCTGGAACAAAACTCCTGTATCCAAAAGAGGTGAATCCCTCAGTGTCCTCTAGAAAGGCATGCAGTTCTGGCTCTGGTGTCACCAGCTCATGCTGGAGATGGCAACGGGGGTAAATAAATGGTCACACATGCAGGGGAGGGCTGAGAGTTTGACATTCGAGGCACTGCCTCTTCCTTCTGTGGGTTTGTCCCTCCACGTGCACATCTCTGCCTCTCCTTCTCCAGTGCCGTGGATCCGCAGTTGTCCTTGGAGTGAAGGAGTGGGAAATAGGGAAATAGTGGAAAAGGGCAAATCTACCTTACTTGGTGCCAACGCTGTGCAAACCCACAGGGGTGTCACTCATCTTGCCCTGGTTATACGTTGTAGGGAGTGTGTTGAAAATTCATCAGTTACTATTTGTTCTTGAAAAACACGGATCTTCTCTCAGGATAAACGTTTCCGACAGCACGTGGCCTGCGTGACAGCTGGAGGCCTAAGAGGGACTTAAACAATATACACAGAGCTGGCACTGACCTCAGCAGACTGCATTTCACTCCCTGTGTTGGGGAACAGTGTGTTAAGATGGGATGTCTGTTGCTTCTCTCTGTACACTGGAAGATATATCTCGTCTGCTTGGGTCTGTATTTTCTGGGTGCTTCAGAAGTCTCTGTTGAAAGCTGTGAGCTGTGGAGGCAGATGAGCGCAGCAGTCTGGTGATATTTGCAGGGAGTACCTCATATCCCATGGCTGACACGAGGACTAATAGAGCTTTAGCCAGCTCTGGCTAGAAAGCTGTGTGACATTTGCAGTGTCCATCTCTGCCTTCAGCACTGTCAGTTTTTATGGCATGTCTTCTGCAGGACAGAGGGCCTGTTAGACATTATTTGCAGAGCTATCAAGTAAGAAAAAAAGAGACGCACATTCTGAGGGGCGTGGAAAAAAAAATAGCCCACAGCTAGAGGCGTTAGTCTGAGGTTATGAACACACGTGCAAGTAATGGATCATGCTGAAAGAGCACAGTCCAGGAAGGTGCACTCCAGATTGTAGATTTTTTTTTTTCTTTTTAATGTGCTTTATCTAACTATTCATGCTCTTTCAGGATCAGAGCTATATGATATGGATATACGTACCTTCCTGTGTGGTACGTCCCAGTGTAGCAAATCTGCCAAGGCTCCAAATGATGGCTCCAACTGCAAGCTGTCAGGCTCCCGAGCAGACGTCCTTGTCAACCACACCTGTGGTGGATTGAATCTGGTGAGCTGGGCTGCGTACCTCGGTCAGGAGCTGCAGCCAAGCAGTGTGCCAGCTGGGGGACAGTGAGGCACCTGTACACCAAAGGTAGGGAAGTGCGTGACTGAACTGTTTTACGTTGCAAACGTGATTTTCCATATGTCAGTGAACCGAGTGCGAGTCCACCGCAGACTGGTCGTTTGAAGAACAGAACAGCCAAAATACGAGAGTGTCCCTGGGTCACCCAAGTCTGCCTACAGTTCATGCAGGATGGAACAGGAGGAGAAAGAAATGTTTTGACTCTGGATGTTGATACTGCATTGTGATTTTTTTGTTTGCTTTTTTTTTTTTTTTTTAATTGTAGGTCAGAAAGTCACATTAGAGCTGTGCTGGGGAATAGTACTTTGCACAAGGTCATGATGTAGATGAGAGAACAACTGATCCAAACAGTTTGTCTCCAGTCTAGCCAGCTGGCCAGGGCATGTCAGCCTAGCTGAAACTCAGCTCGCACCCTCGTAAAACAAATGGGCAAACTCCAGCACCAGCATAAACTGACCTTTCCATAAACCTGCTGTGCTGCTTTACAGCAGTTGAGCCTCTAGCCCGATCTTTTTTAAATGCCACTGTTTGCCAACCTTGCATTCTTCCTGCAAACCAACGCAGTGTGTTAAGAGAGGAGGATAATTAGGGAGACCACAGTAATTAATACGGCGGATAATAACCCAGAGGTGTAATTTAGCTGCCTGACTTGCACTGAATTCCCTGGGCTGGAGCAGGAGTGGAGGAGGAAAAGGCACCTGCTGAAGCCTTTCATAGCAGCTTTAGTTCTCAGCAGGAGGCAATCACACATCGAGCAAACAGAGGCCCCCGAGGTCTCTCCTGAGCTGCTAATGATTGCCTTGCAGACAGTGATGGCATGTCAGTATTGATTATTTTCCTATTATAAACTCCTTTCTCTTGTCCCTTTTTGCCATGATCTGTTGGGTAAACACAAGAAATAAGTGAGAAGAGCTGAGGTTTGGGGTTATGAAGTGTCTGGAGGACGGGAAGCACTGATTCAGCTGGCAGTTAGTTCTTTTTCTAAGCAAGTGGCTACAGCTGAAAGAAAGTACAAAGGGACGTGGTGACATATAGATAAAAAACATTCTTCAGGTCTGTGCGGGCTTTTCTACACTGACAGTATAAGGGGCATTTAACACTGGCTGCTGTCCTCAGTGCAGCTGCAAATGGCAAAACATCTCCCATCACTTAGCCCAGAGCCAGCATTAATTTGGTGCTGTGTGAGGTGCTTCTGTTCCCTCCAGTTTTTGCCCCAGTTCTAGTTAGACTGCAGTGCATTTACTTCTAAGGTTGCTTAGGCAGTGCAGTCATTGATATGGTCCTGTGCCTAGGGTTTTGTTAAAGCAAGCAGCTATTGAAAACCTACAGGATTGTTTTTTCCTACTCCAGATGCTCTTGGGATCTTGGGGGAACTGTCGTGCTTCTGCTCACAACATGTGCCAATGTAAGGTCATGCTTTTTAAATTTTATTTTCTTTTAAAGTGGTATTTGGGCTGTCATTTCCTAAAACTTGTCCCCTGCATGATAAATGAACATGTTTTATTCAGGACATTGGAGTGCACTTGAGAGACCTGAGCAGTTCTACTGACCTTCTCAGTGAACTTGAACAAGTGTTTTCTCTCCCTGGGTCTGTTCCTTCCCAGAGGTTTAAAGCCAAATAAATGTCACCGATAACTATTACTAGCCGTTGATCTTTGGACCTGTCTTTCCATGTGCCATGACACTAGGGGTGGATACATCCTACCCTGTAGCTCTGTAAGAGTTGGATATCTAGGCTATTATATTAATTGGCTAATTTTCAAAGAATGATTTACTCCATCCCAAAATAGCTGCATAAAGAAGGTATTGGAAGTGAATCATTCTCCTCACTTGCCTGTTCTGTCTTTGCTGAGTGTGGTGGAAGCCTGGATGGCTAATGAGACTAGACATCCATTTTTTAAGGAAGTACATCTATAAAGTCTCAGAATGCAGATGTGAGAGTTTTTAAAACCTCTTCCTTTCATCGTTATTGTGTGGTGTGTGGCTTTGATTGTTAATGTTTTTCTTTTTTGTCTTCATGTGAGATGTGTCTTGGTTCAGCTGCGCAGCTTTCCTGATGCAAAAACGTGGGGCTCTGTAGTACAACACGATTGAGAAAAGGAACGGAGGAAGTTTGTGAGGGGAGACAGGCAATAAAAATCTAAGAAAATGAGCCTGATATTGTTATGTTATGAAGTGTCATAAGTGTTTAGCAGGGAAATAGGACAATAAAAATTGTGTCCTGCTAGGATAAGTAACCTTGTTTCTGCCTGATTAGTGCTATTTTTTTTTCATGGAGAAGGTGTTTCATGCTTGATTTGTCAATAAGCGTATTATACCAAATCTTGTTGTCCTCTATGATGGTTATAAAAAGTAGAATTTGTTTTTCTTTTTTTTTTTTTCTTCCTTGTTTTCCCTTCCCCTCCTGGCTGTCAGGGTGAATTTGTATCTTCTGGCAATGTTGGGGAGGTGGGAAAGATGTCAAAAAGAGGACGTAAAATGCATTTTAAAGTGAGCTGTTAGGAATTGGTTTGACATTTCTGACAAAGGGAAAGGTTACTGCACACAGCTTTTCAGCTCCTATCTTCTTATTCCTTCTCTTGTCAATCATAACTGGAACTAGAGAAATCCCTCGTCGTGACTGGCTCGTCCCATGCACACAGCTCATCTGGCGGCTAGGCTTGGCTTGGCATGTAGGAGCTAGGCATGCTGTCCAGGCTGTGTCTGGAAATTGGGTACATCTCTCTTGAGTCACCCCTGGGCTTATTGGGAAGCAGGCTGGCTGGCTCAGAGGTAGCCCTGGTCTCTTTCTGCAATGTATTTTCCTTTCTTTTTTGCAGGAGTGAGAAATGTCTACTCCTTCACTCTTGCATCCTGCAAGATCTTTCTCTCTAACTTTGTTGAGTGGATTCCTCCAGAAGTTTAAGATCACAGATTTGGAGCCATTTGTATAACATAATGAACCTTTAATACTGACACAGACCAATATCATCAATGCCAAAATTGGCACCCAGGGGCGTTTGGCCTGGGCTCACTGTCTGGTCACCAGTTTGGGGAGAAAGGTGGGGTACAGACAGATATAGTTATAAACTTTGTGTAGATACAAAGTTTAAAGGCAGCACACAAAAGGACATGCCAAAACTAAAACGAAGTGTGTTCAGGAAGAGCCTTACTGGTGAAAAAAATCTGGCTTTTGAGTGCAAAATTGTTGTACTGTTAATGCTTAAAATTGCAAATGAATTGAGCCTGAGACAAAGGAAATCAACATATAAGAACATGTGCTTTAACTAATAGGTGCTTACATCATGTTCGATTCCTGGATAGCTCAGGAAGAGTTATAAATAAAAAAGTATTTGCCAGTTCAGTCCATTATGAAGAGCAACAACTAGTTCTAAATAGCTCTTTGTTTCTTCTCAAATCCTATCATAGGACTGGCTTGATTTCTTCAGTTTCCTGGTTTGTAAAATGAAAGAAAGAAGCACTTTCAATATTTTGGTAAAAATATGCAAATTTGATTGTTTTTCCAAAAGCAACCGAAAACGTAAACTTATTACAGGAAACTCTCAAGTGGCAGTTCTTTAGCTGAGTATTAATATTTTCTGAAGCAGATGCAGTAAATAAGTTTCATTCATTCTTTTTCTTCTTGGTTAGTAGTTCTGTGGTTTCCATGTAGGTGAGAGGGTGGTAAACATCCATAGGGTTTTTCCCTCTTCTTCTGGTTTGCAGCTTTTGGTTTTGCTTTTTGTCTTTCTGGACTGAAACCAAAGGCAATGTTTCTGGAGGCCTGGAGAAGCCTCCAGTGGCAGAGCTTTTCTTGGCAGACAGAAGAGCACAATTGCAAGGCAGAACAGAAGCGCCTTATTTAGCAAGCAGTTGTCGCTCTCCAAGTTGACGAAACAATTAGCTGGAGATGATGCCCTGTTGCTATTCTGCTCTTTTAATAGCACCACAGTGCTCCTTTGCTTCTTCGTAGCTCGAATAAACCAGGTGGAACCACACACGACTGCCTTCACACCAGACTCTCTCCAAGCCTCATAGAGGGAACATTTAGCTGGCGAAGGGGAATGTGTTCCTCCTGAAGGAGGAAACCAATCTACCAACAAGAATATGCTCTGCAGATTAAAGCAGTTAATATATCTGGAGCAAACCCCCTTCTAAAAATGGCTCCAGCAGCCAGAAAGGAGATAATGCACCAGACACTGCCCCTACCCCCCATGCTTTACAAGCTGTGCAGTGTGTTGTCTCATGAGCACAGGGGTGGGAGCTGCTCTGATCCGCACCAGAGTGACAGCTTTCCATACCGCTGACACCCAATATTAATTCATACATGGAGAACAATGAAAAGCTTCTCGGAAAAGTGATGCTGCCACAGATCAGACCAATTCAAGCAGCTGCTGGATTAGAGCTCTGCCCTTTATTTATTTCCTGGCGACTCTTTTCTACTACTTCTGGAAGCAAATAGTGGGGTTTGCCGGGCTGCAAGCTGAGCTTGCTGCTAAATCTGCTGGAAACGCTGAGCAGTGGATGCCACTTTGCCTTCTATGCTGCTGCATGTGGATTGGTGCCTGTGAGATTCTGATAAATATTTTGACGGCCTTGTTTTATCAGCCATGCAGGAAGGCAATCATTAAAAGAAAAAAAAAAAAAAGAAAAAAAAAAAGAAAAAAAAGAAGAAGAAAGAGAAAAGGGGATTAAAATTAACAGTGATCTCAATTCCCTGTGTTTCAGTTAAACAACCTCATTAATCCTGTCTGCAGTGCATGTACTATGTCTGTGCTCCCCGCTCTGACAGGTCCCCAAATCACATTCACTGCCATTCATTATGTGCAATGGAATAAAACATTTATTCAAAGTCATGTTTTATTCCAGGGAGAAAATCTATTTCTGTAAACTCCAGACATCTTTTTAACTGTTACCACTTCCCTCCCTAGCCCTGGGCCTCGTGCCCAGGAGATGAGTCCTGCCGGTCTTGGTGGGATCCTGCCACCATGAAGCGTGGCCGCAGTGGGATGGATGCAAGCTTCACGATATCTCACGGTGGCAGATAACACAGCCTGGTTTCAAAAATGTAACAGTTCTGGAGAGTTCTTGGCATTTCTCATAATTCCTCCGCCTGTCGCTGGGACTGGGACCATATCAGCCAGTCTGAGGAGGGATACATTGTATTTTGTGTATGTCCATGGGAGTTTTCTTTTTTAATTTAGTGGGTTTTGTGTTAATGCTTGAATTTTGATTTAGGAATAGCAATAATGAAAAAGCAGCACCCCTCTTCCGAAATGCTCTCTGTTCTGTGATCAGAGCACTCTGTGACTGACCTTATTTTCTAAGCGAGGAACCATTGGCCCAAAGGTGCACATGATTAGCTCAGGGTTTTTTATCAGACAACAGGAGGCTCTAGCTCTTCCCTGCTTGCTTGACCAAGCTGCCTCTTAACTCCTGGGAATTTAACTCAGCTGTTAAGTGTGCAGTCTGTGAAAATGAGCATCTGCGGTTTAGCCCGTGCAGATAAAGCAGTGGTGCTCATTTCCAGCAGAGCTTTGCCATTGAAAGCCAGCCAAAACCTGAACTTGTTTTAAGAAGAACCTTTGAGAGCTGAAGGCAGATGGGAGTGCAAACAGATAGGAAATCCAGGTTTTGGACTTTGGAGCGGGTCCCCTGCCTGCTTCGCTTATTGGCACGTTCAATAAATCAGCTCAGTGAAGGTGCAGGCCAAGCAAAATTCAGGGGAGCTCAGTGACAAATTTTCTGTTCAGAGCCTACAAATCACCCAGGGAGCCTTGTTACCCGTCTGGAGGTGCCACTCAGTGCTCTGCAGTGTGCGGTGCCTCTTGCCCTAGCACAAGGCAGATCTGCTTCACCCTCTGCTTCCTTGGCTCTCTGGTAGGGAATGGCATTTTGTTCCTGCATCAATGGCTGTATGTAAAAGCAACGTCACAGAAGCCATGGCTATAACCTAGCTATTTCAAAACAAGACTTTCTACAAACAAAGGGCCCGATATAGCCTAGATTTGTCTTCCCTTTCTCATCTAAGATCCAGCTATCCTCTTCTCACGGTCTCCCTGGGATGTGCTCACCACAGGAGAGACAGTCCCAAGCCATGGCTCCCCACAGTGCTCAACCAACACCTGCTTTCAAAATAAGTAAGAGTGGAGTTTGGCTCTGGCTCTCTACAAAACCCATGAGAATGTTATAAACATCAGGACTCTGAGCCATGCATCAAATTTGGCTGAAAATGGCCAATGCACTTAGGAGTTATTAGCAGCAAAAGTGTGTATGCTCAGTTAAACCTTGTTTTCTAAGGAATCTGGGCTAAAATGTTGCTCAGACCTCTTAAGACAGTTATGCCCAAGTGCACACACTACTTTAAATTGGGAAGCATGGAAGGAAATTAAGGTTTTAAATCACCACAGGTCAATTACCGAGCGGCTACTGCAACCTGCTATCTCTGCTGAACTACTGTGCAGGCATGAACATCTAAATCAGGGCTGTTTAACCCAGAGCTCTCAAAACAGGACTTATTCAGTGCTGCTGAATCTCACGGCTCTGCAATCATCTTGCTTTCAAATCAATGTAGGAACAATAAGAAAGAAACTCTCACTGTGAGAAAGGTTCAAGTGCTCCTGTAGCTCTCAACCATTCTCAGTCACCCAACTAGACCCAAACTGTTGCTTCAATTCTTAGGATGCAATCTATATTTTAACTTTTCCAGCAAGTAATTTAGAATATCTTGAAAATATCTTTGCCACCTTTCATCCCAGTTGCTTTCATAACAGGATTTACTTCTTTCTTGAAAACAAGCAGTCACTGGGTTGAACAGGGGTACTAGCCTGGTTGTGTTTAGGGTCCTACGTAGACTAGAATTACAATGAAGTGAGAGTAGAATTATAATTACCTGTCATCTGATTATGAAGCAGGTGGATTTCACAAGGCAGAAGGGACCTTAAATTTCTGTTCTCATAACCCCAAAATGGAGAGTATGGCTTTGGGCTTTTCTGATCTACAGCAGAACCTTTTTCCTAGAACTACCAACTACTCAGTTTAGTTTCTAAAGGGAAGAATCCATCCAAAATGAACTGTCAGCAGTAAAATAGCTAACTTTTGGGAAGAAGATAGCACATGCTATAAAAAACACGACCCCAAAAACAGAATTTTCCCCTATAGACTGATAATGACTCATTTCAATGTCGAAAGCGTAATTGAATTGCTCCTTGCAGCAATTAGGAAAGTCTGTCGATGTGCAACTACTTAATTGTGTTTTGATACTGCAGACTCTCTGTGGCAAGCTGAAAGCACCATTTTGCCTGCGAAATTAGTTGCTTTTTACTGCTTATTTTTTTCCCAAAGTCCATCCTGAATCAGAACTCACGGAGATGGGGAGATGGTGGGAATTTTGTGGAGGCTACAGGCCAGAGCCTTGCTCAACCAGCTGAAATAGCCACTGCCCAGTGGCTTGTCAAACCTCTTGCAGCTCATGCCATTAAACTGCAGTTGCCCTGTCCATTCCATTCAAGGTGAGGGTGGTTAGCAAAGATTTCTGGGTTAAGCTGTTGTGCTAAACCATTTGTTGCATCTGAAGGGGCTTAGGGAGTGATCACACATGCGGCTCTTGTTAAACTCAGGCATCCTAAGAGAAGGGGATGTGAAATACATCTGGGCAGAAAGTACCATCTGGAGATGACCTGGGCTCACTGTCTGGGTCAAAGCAGATACGACTAGAAAAGAAATAAGAGTATGTCTTCTATCTGTCCCTAAAGCCAAATGGGTAAGCACCTTTGATAAGGCTCACTGCCTCTTGGAGCTGGCACACATGACTGATTCGGTTGGCTGAAGCAAAGGCACAAATCCTGACGGGGCCAGATGTTAGACTAGCAAGGACAGAATTCACCTCGTTGCCACTCCAGTCCAGGCAAACTTCTGTTTAACGATGTTTCTCCTTGGTTCATCCCAAGAGGGGAAGGAAATAAAAAGCTTGTTTATTCCTCTGCTAAGGGGAGTCTCGGAGACAATCGGAGCCACTGCCGGACAGTGTGCAGGACCTGGGGAATGAAAGCTGTGCCCAGGAACATCAGGATTCCTTGTTAAGGGATTGTGCAGGGAAAAGCCAGCACATCTCTGTGCTGCTCTGGCTGCCTGCCACATTTCGAAGCATGAGCCAGCTCTGTCTGGGCAGCTGGATCTGCTCGAGGACTCTGCCAATGACAAGGCAGCCAGCTTGTGAGTGCGAGAGGTGGTCAAGCTGTCAGAAAGCATCCCGTTCTCAGAGCTGTTATGAGGGGGATACAAATGCAGAACCAGTTCCTTCGCTCTGGCCAAGACCAAGCACCCTGGGCAAAGAGGCATCTCCACCTGCCCATCAGCCTTCATGATTTGATGTGGGCAAGTGGGTGAAGAGCTGCTTTCATCCTGGCATCTGTTTTGGAAAGGCTGCAAGTTGTTTTGTTGTTGTTGTTGTTGTTTTTAATCTAGCATGCCTTCACTTTAGAGCTGCAACTTCATCCTTCTATCTCAAGTCTTATTGTTAGCCGGCTGCAGTAGTCAGCCAGCAGTTACGTTAGCACAGCCAACCTGTGACATCCCAGTTGAGCACACTATGAAATCATCAAATGATTCAATTCAGCAGCTGAAACATCCTGGAGGATGAGCTGTGCCCTCCAGGCCAGCAGATCTGGAGCTAGATCAGAGGATCTTAAAACCCAAAGAGAGTTCAGATCCAGGGCTGCTCTCAGGCCTGAACAATTCATGGCAGGATGTAGGATGCTTCCCTGAAATTTCTGCCATCAAGAGAGATGAGTGAACCTGGCCATTTTTTTGCAGTCAATATCCTGTCTGAGTCATGTGTTAGTATATTTTGTTGATAAAATACTGAATTTCACATATAGTGAGATACTGACATTTCTGCAAGAACTGTATTATAACTAAAGAGAAGAAAGTAAATCCAGCCAAAATGGGAAGACTCGGCTGGTCTTGGCTGATTAATGTTGTTAAGTAGATTTGGAGAATTGAGAGGAGTTAGGAATTTCTACTGGCTGGTGAATTAATATTCATTATGAAAGCCTAGCAGGAGTTTCACTCATGCTGCTTGGACTTGGACACCGTTTTGCTCCAACCAAGACGTTACGGAGGCAGTCACAAACACCAGAAAATGCGTCTGTGATGCCATCAGGGAGAGACTGGTTCCAGAGGTGGTAATAAGCGCTGGGAGGCAGATGTGCCCATGAAATAGCTCAAAGGACACCGAAGGACTCATTGCTCTCCTTTACAATGGAGAGAGAAGGAACACAATCAAGTTGGGTCGTAACCCAAGGTGACCGAGAACATCTGAAAGATGCGTTTTGGGGAACCTGGGAGGTGTTTTGGGGAACCTAGGAGGTGTTTGGGGGAACCCAGGAGGTGTTTGGGGTAACCTAGGAGGTGTTTTGGGGAATCTAGGAGGTGTCTGAGGGAACCTAAGAGGTGTTTGGGGGAACCTAAGAGATGTTTTGGGAATCTAGGAGGTGTCTGCTGCTGTTTGAGGCTGGGGGAGCTGCCCTCCCACCACGGCAGGACTGCCAGCCGCAGCTGCAGCAGGGGACTGGCGCACCGCAGGCACTGGGGTTTGCCGGGGTTGTTGAGTGGCAGAGGGCACGTCGGGTGCTCCCTCATGTGTGCACAGATTGACTGGCACGTTCCCCGGGCGAGCTTCGTGCTACGTGTCATCATCGTGGGTGCCACGTTCAGCCCGGGCTGTCAGGCGGCTGGGAGGTGTCACGGGCCGTGGTTCCTCCGGCTGTGTAAATCTGATTTCTGAATGAATCACTGTCAAAGGGATTTCCTCACCCCCAAAGAGACTGATAAACGTCTAGTTTGTTGTTGTTGTTTTCTTCTTTTTTTTTTTTTTCTTTTTCCCAAATGAGAAAAAAAAATGCATTGTTGAGGAGAATAGATATTTCATGTCGAAGCATTTTGTTTTCCTGGCTGTGCTGTGGAGATCAATAACACACCGTGCCTGAGCGTGGGAAGCAGCTGAGCGCTTTCTCTCCTTCTTGATCTGGAAAAAAAAAAAAAAAAAAGAAATGAAAACTTCAATGAATCCCAGACAGATTTGTGGTTTTCTCGCTGAAACGAATCCCTCTCTTCTCCTTCCCTTCTGGTTCATTTCTCTCTTCCTTTTTATTCCCCAAAATAGAACACAGAAAAATTAATCTCCCTTCCAACCCAAAGTCTTTTTAATTTTTTACTTTTCTTACTTTAAAAAACAAAACAAAAACAACAACAAACACACACCAAACTAATTCATTTTGGCAAATGTACCGATTTACCATTTGGGAATGAAAAATCTGAAATGGTTTGATTTTAAACTGTTAAAATAAGTCCAGCTGGCATTTAATGAATTTCCTTTAGCTGAAGCCATTCCTGTTGTAACTCTGAGAAGTCTCTGCTCTTTC
The DNA here is from genome assembly GCF_964211835.1 of Anser anser. Lineage (NCBI taxonomy): Eukaryota > Metazoa > Chordata > Aves > Anseriformes > Anatidae > Anser > Anser anser. Next base: position 6,621,339 of record NC_139735.1, read on the forward strand.
AATAGCAGGAACAAGGTTAGGAATAAATGATTTACATGCATAAAAATACTCACCCCAAATTCACCTGATCTAATTCTCAACCTTTGTATTTTTTTGCCTCTGTCATGGTAAATAAGTTACTACTTGTGTAGTTGGACCAAAAAAAAAAAAAAAAAAGATTTTTTTCTCTTTTTTAAACAGTATGAATATGGCTTTGTTTCCAAATGTTGTCCACCCCCTTTAAAGGTGCCAAACTTTGTTTCAGACAAAGATCTGAAATAAAATGTCATGCTTTACCTTAGGAAGCTGTACTGATTGATGGGTGGTTCTCGAACCATATGCTGGATGTTCGCAGAGCACTAGGAGTTATGCACCACTCCACATGGGGAAACTGAGGCTCAGATGGGGCTCTCCCCCCAAAAATTTGGTAGCAGTGGGGCCTGATTCCCTTCACTGTGGCACCCTGCTGACTGAAAGCCACAGCCTTTCCTTTTGCAATTATCACATGGCCCAGGTCTGACCTTTCACGTGTGCTGCCAGCAGCAGGGGAGACAGCACAGAGTCCAGCACACTGTCCTAAACCAGGCAATCAGCTCAAGAAGGGGAAAGAAAAGAGAAATAATAGAAAGAAACCAAGTTTCTGGAGCAGCAGGAATGGCAGCTGAGCAAGGCTCAGCAGGTCCAACCTATGTCTCCTGGTCCTGCCCGTAGCATCCCAGCCCTGGCCCAGGTGTGCAGGCTTGGGCAGGAGGAACCTATTACAGCAGCAAGAGATGATTCTTCTTGCGTTGACGAATCCTCAGTGGCACGGGTTAATTGAATGGACGTATTTCATTAAACACAGCCTTCACCATCTGTTCCATCCCAATTATTAATGAAAAAAAAAAAAAAAAAAAGAACGTATTTCTCAATTACAACAGTGGAGAAGGTGAGGGGAGATATCTGTGGCTTTAAATCCTGTTGGTTTTCCATTAAGACAACCTCACAACTGGGATGTTTGATTCGCTTCCTTGGCCCAGGCTCCCCATTCACTCATTTTTCTCTCTGAAAGAGCGGTCTGGGGACTTCTGCAGAGAGGTGTCCCCAGGGTTGTCATCTGGCACAGGACGGGGACAGGAGGGTTGTTTGCTCTGCTCATGCCTGGAACCAAGGCAATGGGGGCAAGAGCATCCCATGAGCTGTTGTGTTCTTGTTTTTCTTTTCTTACAGGTGATGGAAATCCTACCTGCATACAACGCTGGATCCCCAGCTCTTCCTGAAGGAAAGCATCTTCCGATCTGAAATGAGGTATGAGTAAAAGACCTCTTTGATTTTTTATTGCAAACAACGGTTAATATGCAAACAGGCAAAAGTTGCACTCTGAAATGAAAGAGCTGGTGGTGTAAATCACCATTTCCAATCATCCCACAACTCTGGCTATAAGCACGTTTTGTTACAGCTCCAGCCACTCGCCTGGGGTGTTGGGAAGCCGGGAGAGGCAAGAGGCAGATGCCGAAGCAAATGCCTGATGTTGTGCTAGGAGATGATTTCCAAATCCAGAGGCAGGTTTGCTCTGACCTTTAGGAGGCAGAGCTGATTTGTTTTGTTGCTGTGCTGTGTTTTTGCTCTGTGTTCCCATTAATCATTTTCATTCAAATGAAACCTGCACGCGTGCAATGTGCAGAACTCATTTCATCAAGCTTATGTGTGCGTGTTTGTGCGACTTTAAGAAAATACCGCAGCCAGTTCTGTTAAATTATTAGTTCTGTATTTCTCAAATTTATTGTCACCCTCAGGTAAAATTGCTGCTGCAACTAAATAAAACCTCTGGAAATGAATTCTAACTCCTGACAGCCCTTAAGCCCTTGAGGCATTTAAATTCTGGATTTAGCGGCAGGATTATTACTTCAGTGCAGCAGTTAACCATGTCTTTAAGCAGAGTTGCCTGTAATAGTCAGTCCTGATCCCACAGCACTTTTACAATGAGGACAGGGAAATGGCCCCTTTTGTTACCGACTTTTAATGTAAGTGGTGGGATCAAGCATCCAGCACTGGTTAAAAGACGTACTTCAAAGTTGCAGCCTGAATTATTTTGCATCCGGCTCCTGCTGCATTGTGAATGTACCTCATTTCCTGACCACAGCAAACGTTTCCACGTACTCCTCTGTTTGTGCGCTGGTGCTTTCCTAACGGCAGCGGCACTGCAGGGGCTTCATTTTGCTCTCGCTGCTTTTTCATGGTTTCAAACTATCTTTATTGCTGAAGTCACCTTGTCCATCTGTGCCATTTCGGGAGACGCTAATGGGGCCTTGCACGGCTCAGCTCACACGGCTCTGACTGCGGCCCCAAGCCAGCGGGGCTGGGGATGGCAGCAGGGGCTGGGGATGGCAGGAGGGGCTGGGGGCTGCCGAGTCAGGTCCTGCTCCTGGGTACCAGCTGGCCCTGGCCAGCAAGCTGAGGGATGCTGAAGCAGGAAGCCAGTGAAACAAGCCAAGAAAAATGTCAGCATCAACACAGACTTTTCTTCTTCATTCATGTGGATGCTGTACTAACAGCCCAGGCTGTACCCCCTGCCTCTTCTTTTGAGACTTGTGTCTTGAGCTCCTGTCTTTTTGCAGAGGCAAAGCATTTCATCTGCTGGTGCAGCGGAGAGGAGGGAGCATGCCCTGGTGACAGCACCTGAGGCATGGTGGTGCTCCTGGGGAAGGAGGTCCTAGGCTGGGGAGCCAAGGGCAGCACCTCTAGCCAGCAGGTACCGTGCTGATTTACCACTGGAGATAAATATGCCATGGGGACAAGCAGTGGAAAGACTTATTGATAATATTTGAGGTCTCGGCAGGCAGCTCTGGGATCTGATGTTTAGCAGAAGGTCCCCAGTAGAAGGAGGCAGGATTGAAATGTCACCATGCTCCTTGTTTTGTAGCTTTTCTGAAGATGATCTTAACTCTGCATTAGTCTTAGCCCTGATGAAATCCCCTGTGGGAATGCTGACAAATTAACGACCACTTGAACTCTGAGAGAGTTTCTGGCCAGCCTCTGCAGATCCCACCAACAGCCAGGGCCAATCGTGATGTCTGAGTAATTCGAGGATTCAAGGGTCAGGATTGTCCCTTTCCCCCTCCCACCCCATACCCAGCTTTCACAGATTAAAGACGTGATCAGTCTTTGGGAGAAGGAAAATCAAGGCTCGCTCTGCCCAGAGCCAGTCACATCAGTGCAGAGCCCAAGCAGATTTTTCTTGCTTGCTATTTGTGCCCAGCTCCTGCTCAGTGCAGCTGCAAGACGTTTATAAACAGACTTAAAATACATCTGCGCTAATTGCGGACTACTTTGCATGAGGACCAAATCCTGAAGTAGACCAAAGTGATGATGATCCCCAGGCTTCTTAAAGATGCCCGTTTCTCAGCTCACAGGCAATCTTGGTCAAGTCCCTAATGGAGAACACATAATTAAGATAATTAGCAGTGAGACACTGAATTACTAAAGCCTGTGGGACTTTTGCTGGCTTGTCCCAACTTGTTCCTCACCCAGCATCCCAGAAGTGAGGGAGCAGAGGTAGACAGCATAGGTGGGCTGCTGGGCTGAGGGATGGACCAGCCCTGGACCAGCTGGGGTTATGAATGGGGACTTTGCAGCAGCCCTGGGGATGCATCGGGCATGGCTGAGATGAAGGCAGCAGCCTCTGGAGCAGCACTGGGAGGAGACAGGGATAGAGACAGGTAATGCCAGGGGTAAGCAGGGGACCACGGCGCTGCTTTGTGTGTCTTGGTGCTCTGGAAAGGTTTATGAACTGGAAACCAGGGCTGCGGGAGAGTCAGCCAGGATCCAGTGCAGCGTTCAAGCTAATTAGGCCTGGGGATCCTGTGCTGAATAACACCAAGTCCGTGCATACAGATGTCTCTGCCCCTCACTCCACTGAGCCGCGTAATGGAAAGCTGCCTGTTTGTGACGATTCAGAGCAGTGCTCCGGCTGGAAGGCCAGTGTAAATTAGGTGGCATGATGAGAATAGCGAGGACATAACTGATGGGCTTAGCGTTTTCTAGCTGGGCGTACACAAATGCCTAAGCATCACAAATTTAAACTGAACAAAAGCCTTCAGTCCTCTCCTCAGTGTGCTTGTGTATCCACTGACAGGCACTAACACAACATTAGAGGCTAGCCAAAATAGCTTTTACAAGCCTGATGCACAGAGCAGCGCTCAGAAACCTTTCTCTGCTTCCAGGTGTGTCTTGGGTCTATGACAAAATGTGTTCAGACCTTGGGAGAGGTACACAGACCGCATGTGAAACAGAAGAATAGGGTTATGTTAATGCGTCACAGAGCCAGAGCTGTCTTGCTGACTGTGGTCAGTTCAGTCCCATCCCTTGTACATCTTCCTGCTGGTTTTGGTCACAGCTTTGGAGTGCCACCGTGAAAACAAACTAGTTTTTGTGGCTCGGGTTTTAGACAAGGACATTTGTCAGCTTCCACGGAGAGCACGTAGAGCAGGATGTGTGTCTGTCACGGAGCGGAGCCGTGCTGCCCAGGAGGAGGAGGGAGGGAGCTCTGGCACGTAGGACCTTCATGGTTGTTGGACAAGAGCTGGGCACAGCTGGCACTGTGCTCGGGGATGGCTTCAGAGTTTGCTGCTGCCGATCTGGGCTGCAATTGCTTTGTAGAGCTGAGAGTTATGGCTAATTAATCTGCTGAGCGATGGAGGTAGGGGGCAAACCCACCCCTCCTGGGCCCAATTCCAGTCACAAGCACTGCAAGGCCCTGGTCATTGCAAATGTGAAACTGCATAAATAGTGTGCTGCCAAGTCCCTGGTCAGGTCTGAAAGGCTGTGAGCAGCTTTCCCTTCCTCTCCCAGCAAGGTTAAACAGAGAAAGGGGTGATCTTTCCCTTCCCATCTTCCTTCCCCATTTTCTAAGTTTAAGATCCATATAGCTACTACAGAGGCAATGAAATAAATGGTTCATAAAGGTATATTATTTTCTGGAGATGTAAATTGTGTGGATGTGCATGTATGTGCGCATACATAGGCATGCAAATTATGTATTTTAATTATCCTCATAAACGATGAACGTGCATCTGGGCATGACTGTGAGCCAGGAACAACGCATTCATTTGCTCACCGTTGCTTTATCCCTTTTGACCTTAATTTGAATCCCTCCAAGCCGGATGGTTGCATCTGGCAGGGCGGCTGTACCTAACCTGCTGGGACCAAAAGCCTACCGTGGGGAAACGCCGTGCCATCCGTCTCTGCCCGCAGCCTGGCACTACCTGATATTCTCCCAAGTCCTCCCTCGTTGCCCTGCCATCTCTTGCTTCATGTGTTCAGTCTGTGTCTGCCCTGATTACTTACAGCAAGAGGCTGAAAGCGTGAAGCTCTGTCCCATGCCTGTGCAGCCCAGCCGTGGCTCTCAGCTGCTGGGTGGGGTAAGGACCATGCAGTAGGCAAGGATGTGCAGGAAAATGAGAAGGGGGTTGTTAATTCCACCGTCATTTCCCCGGCATGCCATGTGGCTGATGAGCTTGTCACTCATCAGGTGACAACAAGGCAAAAGGTCAGGTGTTGCAAACAGTGGCCAAGGAGCTTGGTCTGAGTAGCGTGACTGTGCTGTCAAAGAGGGGCTCTGACTCAGTCCGGTCCTTTCTATAACTTTGCTGCAAAACTTTTCATCCTGAAGCCTGTCTTCCGCAGACTTTCCCAGCCTAACGTGCAAAATTATCCCCCACAAATGTGCAAAATTATCTCCCCCCTTTCAGCAAGTGTGTTTTCAGCAGCTAGTCTTAGTCTGAGCCTCTGCAAGCTGCTCGGTGGAAAGGAAGATGGAAAAGGACCGGGGTGGGGGGATGCTGTGTGAAGTGCAAATGGAGGGCTGGTTCCTTAACCCTGTTTCCAAGGGGTGTCTGCAGAGGATTTTTAGGAACAGCTCCAGGAAAAGGGTGGTGGATCATGTCCCGCAGCATCCTCTCTCTTCCCCAGCAGCACAGGGATGGCTTTTTCGGTCTCTTCCCAAACAAGAGGTCAGCACCAACCTTGCCAAAACGCACCTGAACAAAACTGCAGCGGCTCCCCTTGCAAACCCAGATACAACAGGTTGTTTTGCAGTAAGCAGGATAACCTATTGCTCGGTAACATGGTGCCTGCTACCACTGCACCCGTTTGAAGTACGTTTTGCTGTGAAAAGATGGCTCTGTGTGATGCAGAAAAAGGTCCCGTTTCCATCAGTATACCTGCCCAACAAGGACTGAGCTGGAGTTTGAGCCGAGTGGGAGCTCACCTGCTTTTACCACTTGTCTGCTATTTTTCAGGTAATCCTTTTCTTGCTTAAAAGGGCTATTGACTGTCTTTTTGGAAAAGACACTGTCTTGGAACTGGGGAAAGAACAGTAGTTGAAAACACATAATTGAGCTATAGAAAAATATAATTTATGAAAGGAAAAATAACTACGCTAGTCAGTTTATTAACCCATGGCATGATTTTTTAATGGCAGTGCTATAGGTTAATTAGTATGTGTGCTGTCCTTATGCCTACCAGAGTTATTCACGAGGGATCATAGATCATGGTCTCATTAGGTAGGCCTCCCATAAAGACAATCCTTTTGTAAGTGGCTTAATATCTGTGTGTGTGCATGGAAATTTTTTCCTTTATCAGTGGAAAAAAGAGACTAAAGGGCCAGAAATGGAAATACTTTCAAGTGACACAAAACCTGCACGCTATTGAAATTCTGATTGGGTGCTTAGAGATGAATTCTTTTCTCTTGTATCTTCCTACACATTGGATTTCTCAGCCTTGCTTAGGACTGAATTCAGGCACTGAGAGCTGCAAAATGTTTAGTTCCCTCTGACAGACCCTGCTCGCTGTCCTAGCTCTTGCGCGCTAGAGGTAGCAGCCAGACTGGCAGTGATCCACCTCCCTTTGAACATCCCCGCGCGGTGCGGTAGTAAAACCAGATTAATGTTCTGTGGGCTCTGCCCGCGCTGGCTGAACACAGCAAATATCAAAGGTAATGCAACGTTCCTGCTTAGCGTGGAGGGGGAAAATGCAGAATGACCTTTCGTCTGTGAAGGTGAACAGAAACGGGAAGCGCGCGTGTCTGGGATCCAAGAAGCAGAGGGATCTTGGCCCTGGCTGAATCTCCTGGTGTAGGTCAGGAGGGAAGGCTGAGAAAAGCCCTGGTTTCTGTGCCTTGGTCACTGCGTGCGTGCCACACACCCGTGACACATACATCCACACTCTCTGTGGTTCCCCATAGCTCAGAGCTGCCCTGTTCTCCAGAAGTAATGGGGTGGCTGGGGTATCATAGCAGAAAATCTTGGTTTCTGCTGGAGCTCCCAGGCTGCTGGTGGTCCCCACCGTGCTGGTGTGAGGAACTCTGTGCCCTGATGACTGGCTGGTTTGGTTCCCAAAGGGCTTCCCACATTAAGAGGTGGTCACTCCCACCTTGGGACACGTATCTTTGAGAGAATCTGATCCCCTAGTTCTCCTCTCTCCAGGGCAGGGGTGAGGTTTATGCACTATGTCCATGTCCCCCAGCCACACTCGCACTATGCATTTGCCAGGAACCTGGACAGAGCACCAGGCTAAATGGGACTGTATGGGTTCTGGACTGCAGCTAGCTCACATTTGGCTAGTCTCTGCAGGCAGAGTGAATCTGTAATGACTTTGCAGGCAGATGGTTAAAAAAAGTTTGGTTTACTGCTTATCCTGCTAGACTCAGGCTGAGGGTAAAAAGCCATAACTGTCAAAGCTATTTGTCAATTTGCTTTCTTTGGAACACTGTAGACACCCCTGAAAGGGAAAAAAAAATACCAGGGAAGTTCATTTAGTTTTTTGAGTACTGCAGTCTGCTTCATAAAAGATCTCTCAGGATGAAGAATGAAGGTTTATAAAAAAAACCTTGCTTTTTACTGTGGTTTTGTGGGGAAGGAATACTGCCCAAGTTGATAGAGACCATACCTGCATCTTCTTTTGAATGCAGAAAAGCAGATAACAGGCAAGACTAAAGAAAATAGTGACCACTTGATTCTTGGAGAGAAGCCCAATTGCTTCATTAGAGAAGAGTTGTCACATGCTTGTTTCTTAAATCCTGCTAAATACCTGCTTAGCAGCATTATTGACAGGCTTTTCTCATGAACACTGAGCTGTTAAGCTGCTCCTAGTTTACAACAAGAGGTTAAAGGATTTCTCAAAGCTCCCAATGAAAGCCTTACTAACTGGATTAACTGCTAACATGGATTTAGGCTTTGAGTCAGATTAACCCCAGCTGCTCGAAGCAGGTTCCTCTTGTTCATCCTTTCTTCCCTTTTTCTTCTCCTTTTCCTCTCAGCTTTACCCTTTTTGTTTGTCGGGAATAATGGGAGTAATCTTTGATGGTTACGTGCATGATGCATTCAGCAGCCCCACTCACTGCTGTGCGAAGGCCACAGTCCCAAAGGTGGTTCCTCAAGTGAAGATCTGCGCCAGCTCTTTTTGCAGTAACTGCAGTGCAGGAATCTGTTAGCGAATGCTGAAGGCTGGCAGGAGAAAGCAAACAGAGAGGTGGGCTGTGAGGAGCCAGGGGCACAGCACCATGGTCTCTCTTCCCTGACCAAACTGGCATAGGAACTGATTCCCAGCCCAGAAGAGAGCTCAAGCCAGCACGTTGCTGCTTCTCCATCATCTGCTTACTGCATGATTCAGACCTCTCCATTATCTGGTTTTCCAGCGCATGACAAGCCACGCGACGGCCACGCAACAGCTAGCACATCGGGGTCATGGCAAGGAGTCTCGGCACTTGGCTGCCCCTGGGGAGCGACTCTTCTCCTGGGGCCACTGGGAGCCCCCCCAGGGTGGTGGCATGTCCCCAGGGACAGAGCTGTCTCTCTCACTTAGCGCTCTCTGCCTTCTGTGCTGGCTTGGCTCTAAGTCCAGCTGGCCCAGAACCTTGCTGTTAAGCAGAAACTAAAATGTAAAAAACTCCTGTGCAGTGTGCATACCCCATTTATTAGCAGCTGAGGGATTTATCACCCATGAATGTCCGGTGCCCTGGCAGCAGCTGGGTCTCACTGTATCACCAAGTTCCTGTGCAAAAAGGGCTCCTTCTGAGCTTTCTGTCTGATGATCCCAGTGGGTGCTCAGGAGGTCTAGCAGTCCCCTGCCCTCTTCTGGGCCCCTTGGGGTTTTATGCATGCCTCTTGTTCTGCTTTGTGGCTCTCCCTTTCTCAAACTGCTCCAACTCTGCTCATCTGAAAGCCATCAATGGGATCGAGGTGACCCTGCTTTCTCATTTTCCTTGAATGCTGATCAGCTCTCCTGTGATTTTTTCATCCTGCCTACTTCTTAATCTCACCTCCTTTGACTCCCTCCCAGCTGCCTTTATCCCAGTGTAATCCATTTGTATCTGAATTGCCAGCCTTCATTTCTGGTTTCCCCTCTGCCCTCCTTACCCCCACCACGTGTGTCTCTAATCTCCCAGTCCACCCACTCCCCTTCCCTCCAGCACATCAGGTTCCCTGCTCTCTCCCTGGTCTGCACCAACCCTCTCCCAGCTGCTCAGCATCACCCATATCGTGGTTTATCACTGCCAGGTGATATCTCACACATTTCCTTCACTGATTTCTTCCCAGCCCTCACCCTTAAGGGAACCCACATCACCCATCCTGTGCTTTCCATCAACAAATGCTGATTTCCTTAAACCACTCCAGGTATGTGACACAATTAACACTGACACCCAGAGGCTCTGGTCTCTGCAAGACCTCTGAGCAGGAGCACGTTTCTCTCTGTGGTGCTGGTGGACTTAGAGATACATTTGGGAGCCATCCATATCCTGCCTCTCCCCTTTGGACATCTGAACTGTTATTTGTGGAATTCCTTTTGATTTGGCATTTGGCATTTTACAGCATGGGTCTGTCATATCCCTTTTATATCAGATGATAAAAATAATGTTTCCTAGCCCTACGGCCTGCAGTGAGACTGGCCAAATTAAAGGGAGAGGGGAAAAAATAAAATGAAAATCCATCAAAGAAAAAGGCTGGAAGAAAGGGAGCCAGTTACAGGGCACGGAGGAAAGTCATCCTCTCGGATTTAGTGCAGAGACGGGGAAGGGTTATGGTAGGTGCTTAGGAGTGTGGCAGGATGCTGCCATAGCTATTAACTTAGCACTTTCCTCTCTGGCTCTTTTCTGGGGTATAAACTCACCAACCTTGTGGCAGGCATGAAAAGAGAGAAGTTGTAACCTGGTCCTTGCCTTTTCTTCTTACAAATACTCCAGAGCTCTTCTGAGTTTTATGCAAATCGAAACAACCTGAAGCAAACCTGAAACAACTCCAGCTAATTCCCTCTACTCTTTTAATTCCCTTGAGCCAAAGGAAGCAAAACCTTTGATGCAGTGACAAGACGTTGCTTCCCACTGCCCAACATTCAAATGCCCCTTTACTGAAGATGTATGGGCTCTGCCTGGGGAAGAGCCCTGACTCCAATCACACAGCAGTCGGGAGGCCCCCTGCCCTCCTGATCTTCTTAAGGGGCTGTTTCTGAAGATGCTCTACTTAGCAACTGTGGCATGAAAGCACTTAAGTGCGACTAAGTGATGCCTTGATGGATTTCCTACCTCCAATCCCAGGCGCGTTATCCCAGTGTTGGCATTAGAAGAAGAACGATGAATTTTAATAGCAAATGGGAGTCTTCCCAGTGGCCATGTTCCCCCTCGGATGGAGGCATCAGGCAGAGCTACCAGCTGTGAGGTCTGAAATGGGCTGTGGCCATCCCTCCGCCTCTGGAGGCAGCCCAGAGTTGTAAGTCGAGCACTCCCATATTCAGATCTTGACCCATCGTGCTCCAGGACTCCGCTGTGCCCACAGGACATGGCTTAATAGTTTCACCCCTGCAACAGGGCTGACTGGCTTGTGGGGCCAATTCCCCTTTAGTCTGCTCCTCCAAAGCTGATTTAAATTAGTACTTTGTATTAGAAACTTAGCTCGTGATTTTTAATAGTTAAGAAATGTCTTCCAGATATTATCGGTTTGTTTTTTTTTTTTTTGGCATGTAATGAGCAGGTAGCAAGCACTAATAGATGGTTCTCTCTGACCATTTTCGGCAGTCACCTTGCCTACTTCTTGCTGACACCATTCTTGCAGTAATTAATGAGTTGGCACATTACTGGGAGCCTTGTCAATGAATTAATCTCTACACAAAGGGAACAGCTGAACACAGGTTCCTCTTGTTGTCTCTGGCAAACAGGGGAGGTGGAGAGCCTGCAGGGAGGGAGCTCCTGCTTCAGAGGTGGCTGAAATTACATTTATTTTGCATTTTTTGATTCTATTTTTATATGTTTTTGTCCTCTGAGTTTTCACGTGTCTGATTAGAGTTTCTGAGGGTTTTTTTTTGTTTTTTTTTTTTTGTTTTTTGCCTGGTGAGGGAGTGTGGTTTGTTATTAACCTGATGCTACTGGAGCAGAGAAGAGATTCAGCTCTATCAGTTATGAGAAGGCATCTATGTGGAAGCATTTTGTCCAAGCAAGAGAATAAAGGTAAGCTCTAGGAGGATGATCAACCCATGGGGCTTGTTCTTACCTGGTCATGCTGGGCCAGAGGCTGGAAGTTAAACAGTGAGGTGCAATAGTGCTTCTCTATAGGACTCCAGACATACGCTTTATCCCCACCGGAGAACAGGTAGCCATGAAGGCAGCAAAGGAACAAGCTCTTCTTCCTCCCGAGCTGAGCAGATTGCAGGGGGCCCTGTGGCCTCGTGCTGCCATCCTCTTCTGTATCCCTCCCAATGCTCAGCAACCTGAAGAAGCCTCTCAGTACAGCTCCTGACTAACTCTCCAGAAGGAGCACACGTCATGCAGCTGACCTTATGCTGCTCCCGTTCTGCCAAAAGTTTTTAGCTGTTGATTAAACCCCTCAATGAAATTCAGTCATTGTAGTCCTTGATTTCCTAGTACTTGAGAAGCTGTCAAGGGAGGGAGAGCAGTAGCTTCTGAGAAGAAGCCAGCTCTGTATTAGAGTGTTCTTTGTTTTTATATTAATAAACAAGAACCAGTGAATTCAAAGGTTAACAGACATTGTTTATCCTTCGTGAAGTTTCAGGTAACTCCAAAATATCCAGCACTGCCTCTGTGGTTGTGAATCACCTGGGCAGAAGGCTATTTAAACTTTCCAGTTTAGGTGCTGTTCCTTGATTGAGACAGAGTACTTGGCTAATACCCTGTTTATGGAGTGAACGTTGTATTAAAAGTCCTGGGGCTGCTGGTATTGATCCCAGTATTGGCATAAAGTAACTCATGCCTCTGTTAGGAAAGAAAATGGCATAGTTGCCTGAGGGACAAGGTGGTCTGTGAGAGCTAAGAAGTGGAAGTTTCCTTAGTAGCTGGGAGTGAGGCGTAGAATTTATCATCTGGGTCAGTATTTACTTGCTCTTTCCTCTCTACTTTCTAGTCTCAGCTAGCCCTGAGGAAAAATCTTAAGGTTATAGGATACCTCTGCTTATGTGATTGTCCAGGAGGTTGGGCAATGCTCTAAACCAAAGTCAAGTCTATCCACATGTAATGAGGAGACCAGTTTAGGCAAGGAAAGGATGGAAGCCAGCTACAGTTCTGCACTGAAGCCACAAAGTTGTCAGGGGAGAGGTTTGATTATTGCCTGCCTGTGGGATGCTCGCTTTCCCCAGGACTGTGCATGTTTCGCTTTCACTGTCACTAAGAACGTCTCAGTGATAAAAGAAAAGTAGCATGACTGGTTTTCGTAAAAATATATTTCTCTGTTAGGCTGAAAAGGGAATCCCCTAGGCCTTTCCTTTTCTGAAATTATCCAGGTGCATCAGAGCATTTCCAAGTCAATTTGTCATCAGCTCAAGGACTAACTGTCTGTAGTAACGGAGAGGATGGTGCTATTGGGTGCTAGCCCTTGCACGTTCAGGTTTGTTTTACCCAGCTCCACCCCACAGCATCAGAAAGATTTTCACAGTATTCCTCCAGCTTCAGTGGTCTAGATTGAGCTGGATGCTACATAGATCTTTCAGTTATACTTTTATTAATGTAGAATTACGCTAAAATGTCAGCTGGAAGAACACATGAGTCCTGTACTTATTCCTAAGGACATTATTATGGTCGGTGATGCAGCTAACACACACATGTCCAGTCCAGCATGGATACAGTGTCTGTCTTGCTCTATTGAACTGCTAAACTATTTTTGGTTCACTTAAGTGTTTAGGAACTGCAATGATAAACAGACCAGAAATTTTTACAGAGAGCTGAAATATTTACCTTGCCTCTGCCTTGATATTGCAAAATCCCTAGAGGTTTACCATAAAATGTTCTTGTTTGTGACCCCCAAGAAAGAGGTAGACAGAGCCCAATTTAATGGTTGAATGAAGTTGCTCTACTGCATTCCCTTCTCTCTGAGAATTTGCACACCAGTTGGTGTTACCCAGCTAATTTAGTTGGTGAAGATGGTTTATGGCAAGAGAGAGGCTCCCTCTGTAGTCCTGAGTGTGAGAGAGATGTTTCCAGAGGAAAACTCGAAGCTAGGAGGTCGCTCAGCTCTTTCAGATAAAACTTTCTACAAAGATTTGTTGTGTGGCTGCAAGTTCACAAACCAAGCTTCACCTTTGGGGAAGGGATGAAGGAAGCTTGCCAAAAAAATAAAATAAAAATAATAAAATAAAATAAAAATGTTCAGGCATCCCTAATGCTTGAAATCACGTTGCATTGCCACTTGCATTAAATATGCCTTTTTAGGTTAGTAAAGGCTATACCTGGCTCTTTCTGTTGTATCATGGAACAGGGTTTTCCAGTGGTTATTTATGCTTAATAAAAAAGTGTTTTCTTTATAGGTCTTCTAAGCAAGTTCTGTTTTAATTATACTGATTGTCCAAAACTACCTTCTGAAATTAGAAAAGCAAAAATGCCAAAAACGGAATTTTTTGACCATACATGTGCTATATCATCTCATTCCTCTTTCTGAATTTTATTCAGTAGCTATCAGCTTTGTGACTTTCATCAATGGAGAAAACTTTATTATCCTTACAGTCCTTTTTAAAAGTATGTTCATTTTTTCCATTTCCTTTTGATCCTGAGATCACAGCATTCACCAAGGAAATGACTCTTGGTTTCCTTAGTGCATAACATGTTGGTATTTTCTGTATCCCAATATTTTGACTCTGGGGCAAACGTTTAAACACCACAGATGCTCTGAGCAGATGCGTCATGGTGTTTGATCATGCTGAGCTGATTGAAATGACCTGTGTTCTCAGGCTTCCTTCCCCTCACCAAATGTTAACGTTTATATCCTTTTGGGCAAATTATTCCAATCAATACCAGAAGTGGAACTAATACCGGAACCGGTACTGATCCAGCTATCAGTACCAACACTGGATCTGATACCAGAACTGGGTAGCCAGGCCAGCAGTCTCATCTCTGCACTGCTACAACATAGGGACAACCTCTTGCCATTACTGATAACAGAGAATTGCTCAGTCACAGAGAAAATAGAAGACAGGACAATGTGACTTCACCTGCCTGAAGGACCCCTCTGTTGGATGCACTCAGGCACTGACATAAAAATGAAAATAAAATGCCACGAAAATGTTGAGAGAGATCAATACAAGTCTGAGTCCTGAGAGTAGCTCTGGAGGCAGAAGAGTGCGTCATGTTTCAAACAAGTTTTTTGGCTCTGATGAACACATGCCAAAGAAACTTGTTATTAAGGGAAAAAGGTGGATATGGCAAAATGAGGAGAGAGAGGAAACTTCTTTCCTCCAAGAAAGAAGAAGTGACTGATTCCTTGAAGAAGTGACTGTTGCCTTTGATTTCAGAGTAAGGTTTGTAAGGATCAGCTGATGTTTAGAGGAGATGAGAAGCTTTGAAAAGTTTTTGTTTGTTTTGGCCTAAACCTTCCTCCCTTCTTCCTCTTCCCACTGTGCCCATGCACAAGACCCCCTCCATGCTTGTGTCTCTGTGTTCGCTCCCATGGCTAGGGGCCTCAAAGACTCAGAGGCTCTCAAAGAAACTGTAATGAAAGCAGGTCACTTTTCCGCAGCTTTTAAGTCTGGTTTCAGCTCTTCTGCTAAAACATAAAAATGCACAGCAGAGCTTTGCAATACTATCAAAGAAGAGAGGAGACAGACTGGTTTTTTTTTTTTTTCCTATTTTCAGGGTTTCACAGCTGACTCCAACAGGTGCTACATTCCTAGCTCTAAAGGGTCTTCAATAAACTCCGCTTTTTTTAATTTTTATTTTATTTTTTTAGATAAAAGGCAAATAGACTTGTGAGAGGTAACAGGGATTTACTATTGACTTAGTGAAGCTAAATTCACATGGCATTCCTCAGGTTCTTCCCCTAAGAAACATAAATTGGTCTAGAGAAATCAGAAAGGGGGCACTATTAAGAGGTCTAAAATGTGTAAATGGGGATACTGTGGATAGGATAGCAGAGCTGTGGATGGGATAGCAAAGCTTCTGACAGCTCTCAGCCTTACTTCTAGTCAGATTCACTTGGTTTGGCTCAAATCTACTGGTATGACCCTCTAAAAAATGACATTGTTCTTGGATTTGCCTGTTATTGCAAGTTTCCAACTCAGTCCTCATATGGGATAGACCCAGTACCTTCTAATCTGGAGCTCTGAAACTGCTGGTGAACAGCTGCAAGTGGGAAAGATGGTGCAAAACGGGGGCTACAGCTGTGTTGTGCTAAGGAGGAAAACCTGGGCACTTTTAGAATCACGAAGGGAAATGGAAAGAAGCACAGAAGCATCTCATTCACTTCTAATAGTGTGGCTGTAGTCACGTGGTAAAATAAACCAAGAGGGAACATTTTCCAGTCCCTTGGTTATTCAGGACTTGTTTTCACCCTAATATGCTGTGATTCAGATTTACTATGAAACCTCAGGCATCAATAGAAAATAATCTGTTCTATTGTGTTTTTCTTCAAATTTTCTTGCTTCAAGCTGTAAACACCTGGAAATTCAAGCAACATCAGCAAAGCACGGTGCTGTCTTCATGCTCAACAGAACAGAAGAGAAGCTCACTGAAGATTGTGTCGACTGGACCACAACAGCTCCAGGACATTTAACTTCAAGACGTGGTCAAATGCTTCGTCAGCACCCCTGCATACAGTGAGTTGTAATACGGCCTGGCTGGCAGTTGTGCAGCTTGAGAGCTTGCTACATAGAAGCAACATCGCTGCCCCATGTGGCCTGGATGTCATGGTCATGCTAATTAGTCCACGGCCAGTGCTTCTTCCCAGTCCCATGACTGCTGTTGTTTCATTCAGAGGTGTGACAAAAGGTATTAAAGGCAGGGTTTTGTTTTGTTTTTTTCCTTATCTCATGGAATTCCCTTGTTCTGTGGGTTGCATTTCAATTCCAAGTTTCGTCTGGATTCATCTTTGCAGGGGTTGCGTTAGATCTACGGAAAGAACTGAGCATTACAAAATACAGAGGCAGAATGGAGCTCTGGTTTACAGTCACATTTGACCTAAAGGACTGAGCCAATATATTTTTGGTAGTTCAGGTATTGGGTATCATAGAGTTCTCACATAGGACAGGCTTGTTGGCTCCTCTTCTCAGTGTACATGATAAGGATATATATTTATTTTAGAAAAACACTTAGCCAGAAGGAACACAACATGTAGTGAGAGATAAATTATGCAGATAATGATCTATTATGCACACAGAGTAAAAAGTACAAGGGACATGAATTTCCCCAGGGAGACACCTCTGCAAGAGGAGGCTGGGAAAACACAGAAAATAAAATATGAAGAAGAAGAAAATGAGTTGGATGTAGTCAGTTATGGCATATTTTGCTTGAAGGAGGAGGAAGACTGAATGAGCAAAAAATTTTACTGGGGGCAATTCCTTCCAAAGAAGTGACTGTATATTGGCTGTGTCACTTATCAAGGTCACTGCTCCAACACATGAGGACAGGGCTTTGACCCTGCAGGTATTTATGAGGCTAGGAGTGGGTGACTGGAAAGTGCGAAAGGAATCAATACAGAAAACAACAGGCAGCATCTCTTCTATCCAGCCTTTCCCTTTGCTCTGAGACAGGGAACACAACGGCTTTTTCAGCTCTAGTCTGTGGTACATGGCCCATTGAGGTCTGGCACTATCCATTCCTGTGGATTGTGCAGCAATGCAAGATCACCTCCAGCAGACAAAGCAGCCACTGGTCGTATCAGACACGGGCACAAAAGCCCTTCCTAGGATGGAGTAATAATTGTACTTGAGCAGCAGAACATGGAGAGAGTCTGAGTGGGCAATAGCACTTCATCAAGAACAACAAGAAGATGGCAAGAAGATGTTTCTCTGAAGTCCCTCTTGGTTCACCCCAAGAGCCGTACCTTGTAACAGCAGGTCTCAAAACCAACATTTTGAATCTGTCCCTGCTGCTGCTTGCACTGATGCTCAGTTCCATTGCGCCAATCTGTCTGACACATTTGTGCTTCTCCTTCACAGTGCAGCAGGCTCAATTGTGCTTAAGTGGGCTAACTAAGGGAATAAGAAAGGTTATTTTTTTTAATATTATTTTTTTTCCAGACCTTGAGGTAGATCCATAAGGTGGAAGTCTGCTCCGTGCCTCAGTGCACACAGTGTTTCCTCAGTGTGTTCAGCCTCAGACTTTGTGCCCCAGCTTTTGCAGTCCTTGAGATGAGATACTGAAGGCATGCAATATTTCACAGGGTACGCTGCAGCCATTGGCAGAAATGTAATTGGCTCTTCCCATGTGGCTGTCATCACAAACTCCACTGCAGATAAAAAATGCGATACAAACAAAAGTGCTGGAAGCCCTTTGGCTCTACCTCCATGTATGTGTTTGAGGTGACCACTGAGCTATGTACTGACCTCGTGCAAACAGCCACTGTAAAAATTACTCCCATTCCCCGAGCTTATCAAGCTGCAGCCCTACGTTAAGAAAATAAGCTTATCAGCCTTTTGGGTTTATGTAGACACCTGCAGGGTTTTTGTTTTCCTCGTTCTCCTCAGTGTGTAATTGGCCCAACAATTCCTGGTTTTTGTTGTTTGTGTGTTTGTTTTTAACATGTTTTCCTCCAGGCATTAGTCACAACTGGAGACTGGACTAATTTGCTGAAGTTGGACAGGGAATTCTGTCTCCTGGAGACCTGGCTGATGTGATCAGAAGAACTCACAAATGGTATTGAACCAAAGATTCATTCAGGCAAGTGGTTCTCTGTTTATTTTGAGGCAGGTCATTGCTGTTCCTTTTCCTTGTAAAGTCTTCCACCTCCCTTGGTATTTATATATTTTTTCCTCTGTCTTTTGAGTTGCTAACTTGTCGCCCCAAGCTCTAGGATGGTAGAATGCCTTTCACAGCACCATCACCACAGATTTGAGAACATAGAAGAAGATCCAACATTTTCTTTGTAGCTAGTATGTCATACCTTGCTTTCCTTTTCTGCTACCTCTTCACAACGGCTGCACCTTGGAGGCCAAACAAAGGAACAAGTCCAGGTGGCTTGGTTTCTGCTTACCCTCCCGTTATCTCAGGTTAGAGATATTGTGAGTTGTTGCATGGGAACTGTTGTTTTTCATAGCCACTGATAAATTCCACCATCTGTGAATTTGTCTAATCCCAATAGAAGTTATTGGTCTTGACTTAAAATTATTCCCTATCCCCTTTGTAACAGCTGCTGGCAAAGCTGCTATTCTCCTGATGGATTTAGTTGGGTCTATGTTTGATAGCTCACTTATGACAAAGGCCAGCAGTCTGTTTAAATGGTATCATCGCTACATTTAATCCATCTCTTCCTCCCAGCTCTCATCTAATCTAAGCATTAACCATCATTCACAATATTGCAAAAAGCAGTTGCTGTTTGCTATATTAGGAGGAAAAAAGACATAGGAAATAGTGGATAGAAAAAGTAAGTACTGAACATCAGCATCTTTAGTTGTTGTATATTAATAAAGGATAAAATAACTATCTCATAGCCTCTTACTGCAAAATAGCTTCCCCTGCTTGTTAAAGTAGCACATATGATGGTGAATGCCTCTGTGTCATCACTATCCTATCTGTGGACTCACAGATTTTCCTGCCTTTGTGCTGTTATTCACAAGTAAAATGTCTCCTGGTTTTATTCTTGGCTTTTCCTTGTACTATGTGAAAATGTATCTTCTAAAGCACTGCTAAATGACAGAAGAAAACAGCTGGTGTCCCCAGGGTAAACCTTTAAAACAATGTCCTACTCTAACTAAATTCTGCTTTGTCAGCAATCTGTGTTGTGCATATTTCTTTCATTGTTTTGCAAATTGCAATTGCAAAGTGCTTTTGCATTTAAACAGGATCTCTCTGACCTAAGAGATAGCAAGAATTATGTTAGAGTGGGCACAATAACTCAATGCTCTGACCTACCCTAAATAGCTGAACTTGTTTCACTTGGGCAAGTTACATATTTATAACAACCCATTATGTCGTCAGAATACTTCAGCAAAGATGCTGCAGCTCCTACTTATATGAATATTCTTTTGAAGGGGTAATCAGAAGAGATACACCATCAAGATTATGTGCTTTAAAAATGCAATTCTAGACAGCACTGTCCAAAACGGGCAGCCGTAGTTAATCAGTTCCATATAGATTCTTCCTTCTCACCTGTTCTCCATGATCTTAGCTCAGATCAAAGCTTAAGTTAGAGAGAGAATTTTGCACCAGTGTTTGAAAATCAAAAACTGCTCTCCAGGTCATATAAAATTGATGCTCAAGAGGTGCCTTACTTACTGAAAGCAGTGGGATGTACTAGAAGATATCAGCTTAAGTTCCCTTTTTAAGCGTCTTCCCCGAGCTCTTCTTGCTTTTCCTTGCCCATATGTAGGTAACAGAGGCTACGTAAGAACTCAGTGAAGTTCTTTGTAAGTATTCGTTCTCATTTAAGTAGTCTTTATGCTACAGGGACCAGCTGGTGGTCTCCTAAGTGTCCAGGAGATGAATTGAATAGAAGATTTTAAAAATGAAATCAGCTCCATGCACAACAGCCAGAGGAGAAGGCAAGTGCAGTGCACAATGACTGAGTTACCCCCATCTTTCTCGCTGAGTGAGAGCCCAGCTGAAATTCTTTGCTGGGATGCAAGAGGAGCTTCAGGGACAATACACTGTATCATGAGACAGGTAGATCCTGTACAACCCATCTTGCTGGACGAAGATGTAAGAGGTTGTAGAAACTGCATGTTGAGCATAACTAAACAAAGAACGTTAATTTCCATGAGGGTTTATTCAGAACCTTCCGTGACCATTGAGATAAAATGTAAATCAAGCAAACAGATGACTTGGAAAAAAATACGTTTTTTTGAATCTGAGATGCCACTCAGTGCTTTTCAAGGAAAATGCCTGGTGATGCATTCCCAAGAGGTGCGGCAAGCGTAGGCACGGCTGTGTTTGTAGCTTCAGCTCTAGAAAGAGGTAAACAATACTTGTTGAAGTGATTAGGCAGGAGCGTGTGTGATAGTGTGTCTGCATGCTAAATATCCTCTGATTTTGCCGTCGGTATGTGAGGAAGCTCCCCCTGAGTGGGACTTCTGTCTGCAGAAGGTACATATGCTGTGAAATATATTTGTCCACAGAGTCAAATGCTCAGACTGGGGCTCTTGTGCTGGTGCTAGAGTATTGAGGCATTGCTGCTTCTTTCACCGTTTTCTCTTTGCCTGACTACTTTGTACTTTTGGAAAGCAAGGGGGAAAGGAGCTTTAATTCTGTTTTTTTTTTTTTTCCTCCCTACAACCATATTTCCATGATCAAATTTGTAACTGGAGACCAATGTTTCCAGATTTCCTTTGATAACGTAGAAGAACAACGTGGTGCAAAAACTCACCTTTCCATCCTACTCCCTTTTAACAGGCTTTCAGTGCCTCGTTATACTTTAGAAGCATCATTCATTAAGATAAAAGTAACTAGGTCCCTCTGTCTGCTTAGGATATGCATATGGCACTTCCTGAACTTCAGTTATTTTTTGTGAAATTCTGCTGATGAAAAGTTGGTTTGTCCTTTTAAATCTATGGCACAGGGATGACATTACTGTATTGCTTCCCATCTGCTGTCGCTGAGGTCACCGTTCTGGCACGGAGCAGAACAGCTGCAGAGATCAAGTGATGGCCCTGCTATTGCTTCCTGGAGGGATGAACATGGAAATAAACGTCAGGAAAAGGAAATTGCCAGCCATGTCCCTGTGCTGGCCACTTGAGCGCTGGAAAGATTTGGCAGGTGGTTCCAAATTTTTCCATGGAGGAAGACAGGATCTTTTTTCTTCTGTCTGCTAAGCCTCTGCTCAGATAAAACTTCCATACAGTTCTTTCACTGCTCATTCTTTACCTCACCCCGGTTCAGGTCTGGGCCTCATCCCACCCCACTGTCCTGTGAAGGTTGCTAACGTTGGGGGTTTTCTGTAGACGCTGCATCCAGAAACCATTTCTTCTCCTTTTGGTAGAGAGTGAAGGTTCTTCACAAACCGGGAAAATAAGGAGTAAGCATCCTAACTGGCATTAATCAAAAATGTCCCTGATGATTTCCTGTGCCCACTGCACAGAATAAATGAATGAATGCTAACATTAGCATAATACAGGGGAGATAGGAATGCAAGGCACAGGGACAGCTCGTGACCTGAGGAATGGGATTTACACAAGAGTGAATTTGTTACTGTGTGGACTCCCTGTGTGGGGCACTGACTCTCTGGAAAACCTTTGCTGGCAAAGCAGTCGTCAAAGAGCAGTGACAAGCTGCCCATTGTGTTAGGCATCATGGAGGGGATGAAGGTGGCTGGCCATCACCAGCTGTTTTGAGTGGAAATCCAGCACAGCAGAAAGCTGGGGCCGGGAGGGATGGCACTTACGCAGTGTACATTGGCCACTAGATAGAGTGCTTTTTCAAAGCTGTGTCTTCACACCTTTACAATCCAAGTAAAGTGGAGAAATAAATCATTGTGCATGTTTGTCATCTTTGCTCCGGTAGCACCAGCCAAAGAGTTTAAATATAGCTAAACCACTGTGTTTCCCGAGAATAAATGCTCAAATACTCAAAATAAATTGCTAGGTCATGGTAACACAGGAGTGATTTATAAACCAATTATACTGGGAATTTTATTCTCCATTGTTGCTCTTATGGCTTATGGGTCAATTAGGTATTTTACTCCTGTAGGAACACATCCTTATTCTGCCATAAAATGTCTGAAGTTGGCATGCTGCGGTTGGTTCTATCCCTCCTGCAAAACACTTCCAGTTTGTGGCAAAACTTCTAGAATCATTCTGCCAAGGGCCAGCAGCAAAGAATTGTCCCTAAAGAAGTGTATCTCTAAACAGTGAGTGGATGTACATCATAGGAATATAAGGCTAGCAGTACTGTTTCAGACCACCTAGGATAGTACCCAGTTTCCAACAGATGACATAAGCAGACACCTGGTAAAGAATAAGGATAGGGCAAGCATGCTTTATCTTTCTCCGTAATACGTATCCTTCTCTGAGTGTTCAGCTCGAGATTTTTGAAGGTTGATGTGATTCTCAGTAAGCCACACTGGGTCTCTCTTGCAGCTGCTTATCCAATCTGTCCTTGAACATCAGCAATTGTAGCATCATTCTGAACTAGGCACATAAGCTTTTGGAGTGAAATCTGCTATCCTCTACACTGGTGCAAAACCATAGTTACTCTAAAGCCTTTAGCTGAACCATTTTTTATTGCTGAAATCTAAACAAGGAAGAGAATTTGAACAAGTCAGCTAATGAGTAAAAAAGAGGAAATTCAGGGGAAAAGTTTTATGATTGTGCCCTTACAGACCTTCACCACTTCAGCAATGAAAATTGGGTAGTGGATTTTAATTCTCATTATACAGATTTTTCCACTCCTTTATGTTTTTATGTCAATATAAGCCAGAAAGGAAATCCATCCCAAGGGCTGTGTATCCTTGTATCTGCTTCTCCTCTTTTTTTTTTTTTTTCAAATTAGAATAACAATTCCATAGTCTTGAAAAATATTATATTTTTTCTTCTACAAGCTACAGTCATCTTCTCTAGCCATGGAGAGGTTGAAGCTAAATAAGAAGCAAAATCCAATCCCAGTCACATTTCTACAACGGTAATGTAAGACAACAGGGAAGTGGAATTGGTACTCTGATGCCCAGCCTTTTTTGTGTCCTGGATGTGGCTCTTAACATCCCAGAGTTGTTTGCATTAAGCAGCACACATTGAGCCAGCTTTTCCTCAAAATGCCCGATTCTCCTAGTGACTTGTCCCCTCGCATTTCAGTTCATCTAACATGAAGACGATGAGCACTGCGATAATTAGGACATCATACAGTATTCACAAACTATTATAGAGCAATTCTGATTTCAGCATTGGTGGAACGGATAAGTAGTCAGAAAGAATAAAGAGCCCTACTGGTGTGAGTTGAAGATCACTGAAGTCAATGTACTCACATCACAGATAAATACTAAGTAAGATAAGCATGTGTACAAACTGGAATTAGGGAGCTTCTTTAGCTTTGCTCTTATTCTGGGTGAAATAGCACCACAGGTCAGAAGGGCAAATTGAACTCATTACAGAGATGGATGCCCTTCATGGCTTATTTCTCTGAAGACAAGCTTTATTATATTTGGCTTCCCCCAGCTGGGTGAGAAGTTCTCTAATATTTGCCTGCCTATTATTGTATTGCCATTTACTAGTTATAATGAGTATTTACTGTTTTCAATTATTTGCTGCTTCATTGAAAACACAACAGCCGTTGGAGCTATTAAGGGCTTCTTAGTCAATCCACTAAATAATAAAAAGAACCAGACAGCATATAGAAACTCTGGGATTTTGCTGACCTGATTGTCAGCTGGGATTGTGAGCAAATCATACCCACTGGCCATCATAGTCATGTTGACAAAAGCTTTGAGGCACATGCAGAAATGCAGATAGCCAAATGTTCTCAGGTTGTGTCTCTGGAGAAATATTACAGCTGGGCTTGGAGGAGACTCTTCTGCTGATTTAAACTGCATGTCCTTTATGGATGGTTGCTCACATATACACATTGTCAAGAATTTAAGTGTAGACAATCCCATTCAGTATTTTCTCCCTGATAATGTGTTTCCTTCCAACTGAAATATTCCATCTACTTGGCTGAAAATCGTCTTTCAAACTAAAAGTCTGACTTCATTTTTTTCCTAAACATTCCTAATACTGCGGAATAGACATGATAGGGATTACAGATGTAAGAA
Source organism: Anser anser (assembly GCF_964211835.1). Classification (NCBI taxonomy): domain Eukaryota; kingdom Metazoa; phylum Chordata; class Aves; order Anseriformes; family Anatidae; genus Anser; species Anser anser. The sequence goes on from NC_139735.1 coordinate 6,645,455, forward strand.
CGAGTTAGGCAGGGAATGTTAGTGGGTGACCTCCCAGGATGTCAGCTTCTCCACAAGAAGCTCCAGGACACCTTTTTCTTTGTTCCTACAGAGCAGATGCAAAGTAACCAACCCCCCTTTTTATTCCTAAGGACAAATCACTTCCAAGTACATCTGGTTGAGCATGAAGAATGAGAATATGAATACAGGCAATTATGATGGAGTAGAGGCCTTGTGAATTTATACCCAAACTTACCCCCTGGTAACTCATTCATCTGCGTGTCTTGACAGGATGCATGTGAAATAGTGGGACAATAAAAGCTGTTGTTATGCTGAAAGATGTTAATAGCTGGCCTCAGGGTGAGCTGGGTTTCCAAGACAATCACAGATAATACAGATAACACAGTGGAAACATTAGGCTCAGGAGAATGAGCTCTCAAGCTTTTATTTTGTAAAATAGAGAGACATAGGCTATCTCAGAGTGGAAATGGTGTAAAGGTATTGGTTTTACAGGATCTTGTTTTTATGGAGCAGTACATTGTGTTATCTGAAATGCTGCTTGCACATATGGAAATACACAGCAAACAGTAATAGACAGCTACGCCTCAATAAGTGTAGGTTTACATACATGTCAGAGGGCATTGGGCTTGACCCCTTGTGCCCCTTTTGCAGTGCAGTGCCTAGGTTGTCTACCACACTGAGAACAAAAAGAGAAGCTTAACAAAGAACTATATCATGTAACTACATTGGCAGCCTTTGGATGGTTAGAGAAGTTTAAAAAAAAAATCACAAAAACAACAACAACAACACCCAAACAAACAAACAAACCAAAAAACCCTCTTATTAGTATTCTACTTAGTCTAAATGTAACTGTTCTAAAAATTGCTTTTAAGTTTAAACAACTGGGTTGATTTGCTCTGTAGTTAGTAGGGAGAGAATGATCCTTCAAAAACTAATCCCATTTCTCTTAGAACACCATTTTAGGATGAGATAAGTGGTCCCTGGGAGCTGTTTCTCACTCCATTGCCTACAGCAGAAACCAAACCATCATGCTTGATCAGCTGCTTTAGCTCAGCTGAGAAGAAGCATTGGCAGACGGTCTGCTCCATGTGCCCCTCTATATTACAAGCTAACAAAAAAACCTTTCCAGACCTTACTCCACAGCTGTAAAGCACAATAACCACAACTGTTTTCTGCCAGGGGGAGAACAAAAGGATATCACGAGGGAAAATGCACAGATGATTCTAGGAAGTATTTGAACCTTGATTTGGACGTGACTGGTGGGAAAATGCTGAGTGAGCAAGCAGGAAACCTGAGCTTTCCCAGATATCATAGCTGAGACTGGGCAAACTGGTAACATTTAACATATCAGAACCTTTGAAGGGATAAATGAGATGCCAATCCCAAAAGCTACACAAGTGACTAACAGATGGGGAATGGTTTACATCTTGGTCTTGGCATCTATAATATAAGTATACCCAATTATTTATTTTAGCTTTCATGCTGTTCTTGCTGTTCTGTCCTCAAAATAGATAGCTTAGATCAAGTCACTTAAATCTATGCTGAGACAAAATGTAACATTGTGATTAATACCTATGAAAACTCAGAGTGACATGGTAATAAAACCGTAAAGGTTTGGGTTCCTTTAGGGAAATCCAGTTGCACTCACTTTCTTGTCAGAATAATGAGGTCTCTATTTTGCGGTCATGGAGTCAATGCATTTGATGCAGGTGGAATGATTATCAAGTCATAGTGACTTTGGAAGGAGACTAGAAGTAAAACTTTCAAAGATGGTTGGTTCTTGTATACCCAGATGACATCATTATGGACTAAGTGTCCATAAAATGCTGACTGTCTATAATCCCGCACTATGCTTCGAATTATTGATCCCATTGTGTTGATAAGTGACAATGACATCTAACTCAAGTGTCTGGGCTTTACGTACTTGGTGTTTTGAATCAGTTTTCATGCGTATGTACAGATGCAGATTTGTAATGAAATATCAGAAATGTTTTAGCTGATCTAGTGGTCAGAGAAGGGTTGTAGTCTCCTTATCATTTAGCTTTTTATTCCTACTGAGGGTAATGCATCACCATGCCAGATACACAGTACTGACTGATTCCTGATGGTGAGTTGCTGGGACTGATTGTTGCTGCTTTGAAAGAGAATTTTTGGGCAAAAACAATGACAAAACTGGAGAAAACAAACGCACTGAGGATTGAAGTTTTATATCAAGTGAAAGCTTTGGACTTCAGGAAATTCACTCAATGTTCCTTGTGCTTCAGTTCACCCAGAGAGAAAACTTAAACAAACAGTAGCACTCATACTGAGAAAGAGATGCCAAGAGCAGGGCGGGGAAAGGACAACAAATATACAGTGATGCGAGACAGAGAGTATCTAATGGGTGGTGGACAATTGCTTTCAAGATGGTCAAGTGTGCAGTGTTTCTAAAGCAGTGCTTAGTCACGAACGGTCTCTTCCCCATCACTGAGCAAAGTGAGCATTAGTGCTGCCATGTTCTGCCATCCAAGGAAGGAGACATTATAATATTCACCCATCTCTCGAACAACAAGTATGAGATGCATGAGATTCATTGCAAAAGCTCTGAGTTCCAGTTGCTGAATATGCAGCAACCTGCACTGTACCGTGAAATGTGCTTGTACCCCCTTATACAAGCCCAGGGAAGGTAGGTCTCTGGGGCAAAACTGGAGGTCCTTTAGTTCATTCCCATGCTGACCCCTACTTCCTTTTTCCATGAGTATTAACTGATGGCTCTGAAGTAATTAGGACTGTACTTCCAGTATAGAGAGGGATATATCTCATTATAGGCGCCAGGAGAATTGTGGTAGGAATTGCAGAAGAAAGGGAGAAGATATGTGAGCCTGCAGAGAGATTGATGCATACAAAAGACTGCAGAATTTAGGATTACACTGAAAACAACAGTGGTGAAATTTATCTCACATCACTTCAGATGTCTATTACAGAGATGTCTTTGGCTGTGTGAGGTAGCTAAACTCTCGTCAAAAACATCAAACTACTCATCTGGTCTGATTTAGATTTCTACTTTAGGGTAAAATGAATCATAGTCCAGAAACGTCCGTTTCTCTCCACTGACTGTAGACAGTGTCTAGTGCAGATGAAGTTGTCTGAATTGTAGCTATGTGTGTCTGGCGAGCTGGATCTGGCCCCGTATGAGTGAGAGTAAATTTGCCTGTGCAAATCCCAGTTTGAGCATTTGGGTATTGATTCCTCTTTCAGCACAACTTGCCTGTATAGCCATTTCTACACTCCCAGCAGACTAATTATTACAAAAATTCTCTGTCATTGCTTTGTAACGGTCCATAGCTTAACTAATTTAAAAATGCAAATGAATGCTAAATTGCAGTTGAATCTGAACCATCTCCTTCTCCCTCTCTCTTTCCTTTTCTTTTTCTTTTTCTCTTTCCATTTTTGTTTTCCCCTGCACTGGGAAAAGAAAGGTAGAGCAGACATTAAATGCTGATGCTGGAAATCAATCTTTCAGTGCAAATTTTGAATTTGGTCTCAGTGCCAGGAATACTGACATCATCAGAGATGCTCAGTTGATCCATGATTTGAGGAGAAACAATTTGGACTTGATCCTCCCTTTGTCCTTCCACAGAGAAACAAATGCTGCTGCAGTCGTAAGCTCTTTCACTGGGAAACTATCATACTCGGATGATCTCAGATGTTGGGAGGAGATGTTCAGGAAGAACATAAGCAAATGCATGAGCTAAAACACACCCCCTCCTATTGCCACTGTCCTGATGTGTGAAGTTAGAGCTCAGTTTTGTTATCATGTGTGGGTGATGTGTCCAGGTGGTTTTGAAGAATCCCCTGAAGGGACGCTACCTCTTTACCATCCGTAACTAGCTGGGTAACACTAGTTAAATTGCCAGTACATTCAGACTCTGTAGCAGCAGTCAAGATTGTCTCATTATCATCTCATTGTCCCTACCCATCTTTATGCACAGAAGTAAACTTCTCTCTGAGACGGTAACTCCTTTGGGGAAGGGGTTGTGCTATAGTTACATATCTGAGGGGGACATGAACAACATCTAGCACCATGATTTGTGGTCTTTAACTACAGGATCACATAGGTAATAGTAGCAACCATTCACGAACGGTCTTGTTGGTTTCCTAATGCCAGCACTGCACTGCAACATCAGTACTGAGATTGAATGCTCACGAATGGGACTCCTGAGCATTGACAGAGCCGCTGATGGGCTCAAAGTTAGATATCGGGACTGCTTCCCTACACGGACAGTATAGAGCATGAGAGTCTGGTAATCCGAGCTGGTGAGCGCTCTCTTGACCACAGATCCTTATGCAGTATAGCTGAGTTAGGTACGCAGAGAAGAAGTACTGAAACAGGGCTCCTTTGTGTTTGAGGGCTGGGGATAATAGACCTTCTTAGGGCTTCATCTTCAGCTCATATATCGATAATAATTTTCAGGATAAATGACATCTTGCTGAGAGAAACATAGCAAATAACAAGAATCACCCCAGAGGGCATCTGTTGGCAGCTGTATACACAGGGCTACGTTCATGTTCACGAAGCATTTTTCCTATTTTGCAAATTGATGCAGAGATGAAATTTCATGAGTGTTTGTTGACACTTGCACAGAGCAGATAGATTTCTAAATGCGCTCTGTAAAGATGATTGAAATTCCAGCTCCAGTCCCCACTGTGTCCATCGGTCTTATACAGTCCCGTGGCATTTACTGGAATGATGTATGACAAGAGGTAAACGCAGCTCTTTGGAGCAGGGAGCCCCCTTGCTCCCCCAAAGCAGATGTCACAGACACACACAACTCCCCTGCCAGATCCCAGACCGGCACAGTGGGGGAGGGACCGGGGCCAGATCCCTGGTTTTCAATTAAGATTCAAACATCATGATTATAGAGTCTGCCTAATCCTTCCACAAAGGTGTGTGTGTGGTTAATCAAACGGCCATGCCTCAGGCTCCGGGCAGCTTTGTTTAACAGCGGCTTAGCAGCAAATCCCTCGGGGACACGTTCACCTGTGCGGCATGTGCAGCGTGCCTCCAGCCCTCGCAGAGGGGGAAGGCTGCTCTTGGTTGTAAGGCAGATGTAGCTCTTGTGTTGCCTAACGTGGCCTTTCAATAGCTGCTGGTAGGAAGAGGAGCCCTTAGCCTCCTTTTCTGTGCAGATGAGCGTATTGTTCTGGGGGCAAATTTTGCCACGTTGCTGAAGTCATTTTTGAAAAACCTGGATCTGTCCAGCCACAGGCTGGCAGTTTTGGTAAACTAAGCTGTAAGATTTTTCTGTACATGCCTATTGAAGCCCTCAGGAGTAGCGTGGTGACTAGGTTCAAATGCACATAGTGAAGACATGGCCCTGTGAATTTTCCCAGACACTTCTCTGGCCTCATATCCAGATGGAAGGGGATGGAGGAGCTGCTATCCAGGCTGGAGAAGTCCTGCACAGCCAGCCATGCTTGCTCTGATACAGGTCTGCACTATCAGAGATGTTTTCCCAGGAGCCTTTATAGACATAGAGGCCAGTCTTAATTTTGGATTCATATACAAGGCCAAATCCTGATATGTTGACACCGGTTTAAATCTGAAATTTTCTATTTTATTCACTTCAAAGTAAGCTCTAGGCAGGAATAATCCAAACAAAAACTGACCTAAGATCCTCTTCTGGATGAAGGGAGAAAACACATCTTTGCAGTAGAAGACTATGAGAAAGAAAAACTTATATCCTACCAGCATCCCATGAGGGGATGATCTGGCTGCCGCAGGTCTGGGTGCATTTCTGTGCTTGTCTGTCTCCATCAGTCACACCAGCTCCTCACCGCATGCACAGCTGGTGTGTGTGTGTCTGTGGATCCTACAACCCATCAGCATGCACTGAATCTATCGCTTCAGCGTAACAGCTTATGTCCCTTACGCCTCAGAGTATGGTTGGGGGGAAGGACTGAAACTAGATCTCCTTTGTGTGCGCGTGCCTGAATATACACACATGTATAGGTATTTTTGTGTTCCCATATTACCTCAGGGTGTTTCTTATGTGATTCTGTGTTAGTAGCCAAAAGGCAGTATTGAAGATTAATTCCATCTCTTTTTAGCAATAAAGAACAATCCAGGCACAAGCGATTTGTCATCAGTGTTGGAGGACATTAAGTATTTGTGGTTTTTTTTTTGTTGGTTGGTTGGTTTTTTTATTTTTAGTTGCAAAATAATAATGTTCTGGTTTAAATGTTTTATAATTATCTCATGAATTATTCACAGTAAACTTGATAACCCAACATTTTATGGGATGTGGTCTCTAGAGTGCAAGGAGGGAGGGAAAATTTAAAAATAAATAAATGTGAAGACAGGCCCCAGCTGCAACAATGAGAAAGCACTGAGGCCTCTGATTTATTTTCTGTCTGCACTGAAGGGTGGTTTCATTCTTTTATTTATATTTTTGTGGTGATGAGCTACAGAATGTGAGTAAGTGGATGAGGTTATTTTCTATATATAGAGAAGGAAAAGAAAGATTGAGAAAGAAACCAAACACCCTTCGCTGTTTTTTAATCTGAAAGCTGTGCTTGAATTATTTCACCTATTGTTCTGGAGCTCAGAGGTTCTATTACTGTTGATTCCATTTCCATCTGATGAAACATTAGTGCAAACCAGTGTGGATTTTTTTTTATGCATCCATACCTTTTTTTCTCCCTTCCCATTTCCTTCTCTTTATCCTCTCTTCTTTCATTCTTATTCTTATTCCAATTCTTTATTCCTTTCCCTTTCCCTTCCCCTTTCCCTTCCCCCCCCCCTTATTTTTTTTTTCTATTTCATTTTCATTCCCTGTCTTTGTTCTTCTGGGGTTATTTTTCCCCCCTTTCTCTCTCTCTCTCTCTTTTTTAATCTTGTAGTGATTTCTTCTGCTTACAATTTCCTCTTTGTTTTGTCAGTTGCTGCAACTTAATTAAACTTGGTGACAGCTTCTGGAAGAAAAGTGTTGAAACTCCCACCTGGACATCCGATCTAAAAGCCTATCAGTCCTTGATATCCAAAATACACTGGAAAGAAATGCAGTAACTTCATTGCCATACCCCAGAGATCAGTGGCACAAAATACTTGGCACGGATCTGGAGAAGTCTCTCACCTTGCCAATTATCTGTGAATGCAAATGGAAAAGAAAATGTGGCAAGTAGCACTTCATCCCCATGCGAGCAGAGGCTGCCCTGGTACCCAGAGAAACAACTGATAGGTCTGAGAGCAATGTCTCCACTATGGAGGACAAAAGCTCGGTGCAAACTCCAAGGTCTTCTCTCTACGGGCAGAGGGAAGGGAGCAATATTATATTTGGGGTGGCTGGCCAGAAGGTGGTCTGAGCTAGATGGCACCCAGGTGCTTAGAAGTATTGAGGTTTATTGTACAGGAGTTTCCATGCAGAGTTTTCATTAATTAAGAACACGTGTATTTTTCAAAGAAACTCTGGGGGTCTGAGTATGCTGATAAGTTTCAAAGAGGAAATTTGAAGGGTAATTTGGAGGGTGACTGGCAAGACATGAGGCATTTAGAGAGATGAATTCCCAGGAAGGACTTTTAGAAAATACACTTGAGAATGAAAGAGTGATTCCACCAATCTGCTTCATGCATTTATTTAAATTTATGTTATAAAATGAAGAGCAGAAGAAAGCCAAAACTTGCACTGATGATTTTTCTTCTTTTTCCCAACCTTCTTTTATTTATTAAATTGCTCTGCGTATACCTTCCAAAGGACTTTTTTTTTTTTTCTTTCCCACCTCACTGTTTATTATGGCTTCATCAGCCTTGAAATGGGAGCTGCAGGCAGCTTGATAAATGGATTGAAAAGCTGCTTCTGCCAGAATCAAACAAAGAAACAAAACCCAAATACCCATAAAACCTTCTGTTTTCACATTTCTAAAACAAGTACTATTTCCCTCTGAGCTTCATTAAAGAATGCACCCATATCCCTCAGTGTTTCAGCAAAGGGGATTCTTTATCCAGTTGTGTCCAGGGCAGACGTTCATTCCTGGGTCATGGCCAGGACTCAGCCTGCATCAATGAGAGAGGGAGACAGAGACAGTCCTAGGAAGGCTGAGCAAATTTTGACTTCAAAATGTACTTGGCAAATCAATGGAGCAAATCAGACAAGACATAAAAAGTTGGGTCCTGCTCATAGAGATCTGTCCTGCTTCTATACAGCTGTATTTTTCCTAGATGCTTTCTAAATTTTCTCTTTCTTTCCAATCCTTCTTTAAATATCCAGGGCTAAATATATCCCCAATTCAAACCTTTTGTCTTCTGCATGCTTCCACCAAGTTCCACCACTGGCCCAGCCTGCCAAAAGACCAGAGCTTCATCTACTACAAAATGGCAGAGGTTTGTGTTTCTTTCATTACTGCCTTCCTTTTACCTCTAAATGCAAATTTGGTTAATATACAAAGCAAATAATGTGAGAGCTGCCTTGGCCTAAGCTCACTGGTATGTAATTTGCCCATATGGATCACACTGAGAACAGTGCATCCTACTCCCCTAACACAGCATGCAACAAGATGGCAGCATCCAAGAGCTGATGCAAGGATACCTGATATAAAAATGGGCTCTGCCAAAGGCAACAGTCTTGTTGTCTCTGTTGCCATCCATTGCTTCCCTGCCTTCTGACCGTCTGTGTCATCACTGGGCTGGTGAAGTCCCAGGCTGTTTAGGGTCACATCTTCCAAATAATGTTTCCAGTGCCATGGCCATGCTGTGGACTTATTATCAAATTATGGAAAGCCAATAATAATGAGTTGTTGCAGTGGCCCTACCCTGTCTCCTTTTTTCCATGCACTCCAATCCCTCTCAAAAGCATTCTGGCTTCAGAAAGACCCTTGCTTGAGGTAGGAGGTGAGTGTGAGTGACGAGGGACGGAGAGACTGAGACAGCCTTTCTCTTGCTGGAAAGATGTGGCGTGCACAAGGCCGTGCAGACAAGAATACTAATGGGAACGAGAGGCGGGAGATCAGAAGGTACCTCGACCCTTGTGATTCTCCGGGTGTTTAGAATGCATGATTGCAGCTTGTTTAACACCAAAGGATAACTGATCAGTCACAGAGGAGGAAGCCAATGGTGGGGATCAATATTTCTATTGCTGTGCTGGAAAAGGAATGGCTCTCTATCTCTTACAGCAAAGCAGAAGAAATATGTGCTTAAGCCTTCTTATGGTTGTCCTTTTCGGGGCCAACAGAGGGTTTGTTCAATGCTGGCTGTCATTTCAGCTATGAGCTGCAGTGAATGAGTGTGGATGATGCGTATCCCTCACTCCAGATGTGGCCTGACTGGAGGCAAGGCAGGACAGCTCATCCTTGATTTAGAGAGGAAAAATAAATCACCGTGAAGGTGAAATAAGGAATATCTGGGCCCCAGACAGGTGGGTAGAACCAGAGGAGATCACAACTGAGCACTTCCATTTTCTATGTTGGCCATACCAATACATAGTTTTTATGTAAATCTAAGAGTTACTAATTCTTGGTAGAGACAGAGCTGAGTTTTCACAGGCATCTGTGGGATTCTGCAGTAAAAGCACAGATTCTTTTTTCAGATTTTTTTTTTTAGGGGGGGGGGGGAATCTGTTTTATCAAAGTGTTAAACTGGAGAAGCTTGTTTCCCATCAAATATTTGTTGAGCTGTTCTTGGACTGTCTAACAGCAGTGGGAGGAGGTGACTCTGTGAAGTAAGGACCCTGGGGTTCAGCATAAAAAGTCTTATTTACTGGCTCTGGCAAGGAACATAGTTTTGGAATAGGTATGGCTGGACTTGTACTTGTGTTGGTCCTGCATTAGTATCTCATCCACAGCATGCAACCTGTATGCAATAATGATGCCGCTGAGTTTATCCACTGGATACTTCTGACCATAAGGAGAAAAAAAAATAATAATAAAAAAAATGGGATGGCTTCTCTCTTGAGGCATCGTTTGCACCTCACGCGTGGATCATTTAGGGTCTCGGTTGCTGGAAATCACAGGGCACCCCCTGCCTCACTCCCCGGGCAGGTTTTCACGGCACAAGAGTGACCTCCAGTGGGCACCGACTGGTGTCGTTGGCCTGTAGATCAGGGAACGGTGTGTACAAGTGCTCTTTGGAGGCTGCACATACAGATTTCAGAGCAGATATCTGCTCCTTGCCTTCTTCAGACCCTTCTGACCTAAAGGTCTTTGGCTGACCGACTGTGCAAGTAATTTGAGGCCATCCCAGACTGAGTACATCCAGTATTCAGACTCAATAGGCCTGAGGTTTAACTCAGATTTGCACCCAGGGCAGATTCCAATTGGCACAGGCGTTGAAACTGGGCACTTCGTACCCATCAGAATGGAGCAGGAAGAGGTGGCAAGATTGCAGGGCCCTTGGTCCCTGCACGAGAGAAGCATTTGCCAGGCAGTTTGTGAAGTTGACTATTGTAGAGCTCAATGATTGTGATGAATTTTGGCAGGCTTCAAAATGGCTAGATGGAAAGCCTCACTTCCCAGCAGCTCAGAAGAAAGGCAGGAGCTGTGAGCAATGGGGAGAGGTCTCTGGAGGGAGCGGGACGGACCCATTTGAGCTCCTTTCCCAGAGCTTGCTTAGCATAGGCCAAGGCCCCCATTTGCTGCTAACTGGAGGGCTGTTTACCAAGTGCACCTCTGGTTTTGAGAGAGATTAAATCTGTGTGTAATTAAGTTAATTTGCGTTATACATGGGCAAAGATAATGGGCTGGAAATCACAAAGGAAGAGTAAGAAGGAGGCAAAGAGATTGCTAAGAAGCAGAATCTGTTTTACTAAGTTCCCCCCCAAAAAAAATCGAAGAAACCATTTTTAGGAGCTGGGTGGCTGAGTGATGGGTCAGACAAACCTCCAGCCTGGAAGTGATTGTTATACCAAGAGTTCAGGAGAATTAGAGAGATGGGGGGAGAGTCATCACTTGGGGAACTGAGAAAGACAAAAAGGAAGAGGAACATGATTTTGTTCACGGGTGACGGCTGTGACCAGTGCAGTTTACTGGCAGGACAGTGACTTTGGGATCAGCAGTGATGTCCTGAGCCAGACTTGCCTCCTGGTCTGAGGAAGCCCTGTGATGCCCTGAGCCTCCATTGAAAAGTGCTCAGAGACATACAAATAAGGAGCGAATAGCACCATGCCTTGCTTATCAGAGATCAGCAGCCGTCCCCTCCTGAAGCACAAAGCTTTTACCTTCTCCAGTATTTGACCCTGGTGAGAATTCCCACTGGAGTCAAGCTCCAGGGTAAAGACTTAGTGCTGTTTCTCCTTGGCTTTTAGAAATGATATGAAAAACAGCACATTCAAGCCAAAAGGGGGAGGGAAAAGAGGACTGCAGAAGGGGCCAGAATACTTAACATTCAGCAAAGCATAAGTAAATAGACAAGTTATGATCAATGAGTTTGTCTGAATTTGACAGAGCTTTCCTGCAAACATGGGGGAGGGAAGGGGGGCGAAACATTCCCCGCCAGTGTGAGCTGTAATAAGGGACCTGCTGTTTTCTGATTCTCACTCTCTGTGAAAATTGAAAAGGTTAGCCAGGTAATTGAAATCGGGACTGGAATACAAATACGGTGTGAAAACCCTACAGCTGGCAAATAAAGTTGCAGGGGAGAGAGCCAATTCTCAGCAGAATATCTTAGCGGTAAAAAGATGGGGGCTGCATGGCTGGGGGGAGAGAAGGAGGTTTCTTCAACATACCTGCTCCCTGTGGAAGGGAAGAGAGGAGAAGAAACGAGACCTGGAGCAACCAGATGGAGGCCAACACTTGTACAAGTGCTCCTTGTTGTTAATGCAAGGGACACTGAAAAACTGGAGTGAGCTAAGGCTGAATCACGGATGGCAGTCACCGCTGCCATGCAGAGTACCACAGTGGTCTTACATTTTTTTTTTTGTTTTGTCAGGCATTTTTGAATTTTGAAAATTTGTCAGGTGCTGTGTTAGGCCCAGCCTTGGGGACAATTTTTTGTTATATGCAGAGATTGAGCAGCACATGACTCAGCTCCTCGCCTCGGGGATGAGATGCATAGGCAAACGAGATGCAACTGGACTGATGTCAGCTGCCTGGTCATCTTTGCCGTCTGCAGGAACCCGGACTGATTTGTGTTACTTTGTGGTGGGAGCAGGGAGGTGGATGGTTACTGCAAAGCAGCTGGGGAATGGTTCCTTGCCACCCCAGCACGTGTTGTGTGTGCCTAAGTCCTGGTCCAAGGCCCTGCCCTTGCTGCTGTAATGGCAGTGTGTAAGTGCTGGTATTTCTGTGGGCTGTTTTCCTGCAGGAACAGGTGAATTGAGCTGGGAGGAAACATTGCAGGGCTTCGGGGAAGCGATGGAGAAGAATTCACATTCAGAGAAACCATCTGCCTGTAATATTTCCCACCAAGCCAACTAGCAGCAACTCCAGCATGTATGTGTTTAAATAAACAATAACTGTAACTCCAAGTTCCTGGACTGGTGTTTTATTTCCTTCCTCCCAGAAAGGCTGGGGAGTGCTTTTATTTCCCCAAACCGTGACGCTCTTCTGAGCTTTTGCTGTAGTTGCTCAACGCTGCCCAGCCCACCTGCACTGCAGTCAACAGCAGCCTGAAACGACTTCCCTTTGGAGCCTTTCCATGGAGTTTAGGTACCTATTTGTACATTCTGTGGCAGGCCAGATATATTTCCTGCCCTTGCCAGCTCCTACAGAAGTAAGGAGAGGAATGTGCTAGCTCGCACATGGGACAGTAGTTGCTTCTGGAACACTGTCTATTTTTTGGCATTTAAAAAAACCCTGCATTCATACCAGCAGAGCTGAACTAAGCCTGCAAACAGGGTTCTCTCCATCTCAGAGAGGATGTGAAGGATAGATCCAGCTCTTCAGAAATCCTCAGCTTGCAAGAACATGGCTTGGGCATCCCAGAGGCACCAGCCCTCAATCAATGAACGACGAGGTAGGTGAGCCCCCCGAGGATGCTGGTCTCATCTGTCCCACTCCTTTGCCATGAGTTAGCTGTTAGCCATTTTTTTTTTGCTCATTTGGAGCACGATTTTCTTAGTGAGTCATTTCTAAGGGGATCTCTTGAGCCCTAAAGAAAGAATACAAATTGGAAGGGACTGAAAAACACCTGCTCTGCAGCCACCAAAACCAAGAACATACAGCATTTCAAGGTGGTCTGCACCTAGCTGCCTGGCTTTGCTTTGCAAGACTAGAAAATATACATAAAAACTACCTACAAAAATTGGCTGAAATAGGTCAGATAAATTGATTTTAGCACAGCTTTTTTTCCTCCTTTGACTGTAAAGGGAATCCAGGCTTCCTCTGATGGAGCTCTTTGTGTAGTAGACATCTGGGTCTCTTCTGGAAAACCCATTTCTAGCCAAAAAAAAAAAAAAAAATGCAAAAGGCAATTCCTCTGGGAAGGAGCTGTGCTGCATCTCAGAGCATAGTATAAGCGGAGAAGGTATGAAGAAGTTATTTGGACTTTTACAAGAAAGACGTCAGTGTCTCATTCATGAATTAGCTGTGCTGGTGGGAAGCAAATTACTTCAACAGTTCTCATACTCCTAAAACAAACATATCTTTAAAAATTAAATGGATTTAAGATAACTTCCCTTAAAAACAACAGCTGCAACTTTCCAGTGCTGCACAAAGTCTAGACAGTAACAGCCAGTCTTCCACTTCTGATGGTAAATGAGTTGTGTCTGGGGCAACAGCAGGCTAGTGACTAGCCAAATGTGAAAGCAAAGGAAATGTGGAAGAAAATTAACAACCCTTGACTATACAGATGAAATTCTTACACTTGGGTCCATGCCTATTTTACACATAGTAAATTCTTTTATTATTATTATTATTATTATTTAATTCAGGCAAATTGGTCCTGAATTATGCACAAGATAGTCACTGTCTTTTTGTGTGGGAGTCCTCACAGTGCATGCTGGCCCCCAACAACCCAAAAAGTGTTTATTTTCCTGGACAGTGAAATCTGCAAGGCCCAAACTGGGGAATTCTCTGCAGAAGCTCTTTCAAACCTCTTTTATCCCCCAGCTCCCTCTGAAGGACTTTTGCCATCATTACATCAGCTTGGACCAAATTCTAAAACCAGATTTTAATTCTTGTGAGAATGTTGTTTAATTCATTGTCCTTTCCTATTTTTCCTCCTCAGTTAATTATAGAAAGTAAAACTCCGGATTATTTTTTCTATTTTTGTAACTATGATTTTCCCTAGTTTAATTTCCATCTGATGCGGAAATGCTATGGCCCAGCAATTTGCTATATATTTGCTACTTTGTGGAAATCTCCATCTTTTGCTACTCATGTAAAATCAGAAGGAGAAACAAGAGACATAAGGACTGTTGGAGGATAGACTAGACATAGGAAGAGAGACTTCAGTAAGTTTATTTTCATGTTACACGGATGCATATAACCAACCCTGCAGCTGAAGTGTATGTTTAGTTTTACTGACAAGCCATGGTTTAAACACTTGAAAACACGGCAGTTTCCAAAAACTCTTCATATAAACTTAACAGAATTGTCTTCTCACTGTCATGATGTTTTTTTTTCAGTACTGAACTTGGCATTAGATCTGAGTACCACTCATCAGCAATGCAGGCAATTCTTCTCTAAGAGCTTCCTTGCAACCCATTTCCAACTGTCCATGGTTTGTTCACAGTGCTGGAGCATTGCCCCTGCACTCTACAATTTCTTCTCACACACTCGCATGTTTCCCAGAGCGAAAGCGAGGCAGAGAAATAAATCAATAGATAATTCCACCTAGGAAGTCACGCTTGATTTCAAATAAATATATTTTCATCATACCAGACTACTTTGGGGGAAAGTGAGTTGTTGGTCTTGACAATTTACCAGCATTTTTCAGCACTTGGCAATGAAAGCAACTAAATGTACAAATAGAGGAGTATCCTGGGCTTTCATGACATATCTATCCATCTTCCCATTATTTTCGTGTTTGTGACCAGCTTCCAAAATTCAGACAGGTAAATAACAGAGCAGAGTGATAAATAACACACTCAAGCACTGACCTTTTGGGAAGAAAAGCCTCCAGTGGACATTGAATACACGTTAGGGACAAAGCGCATTGACTGCCCTTTAGGAATCCTCCCTCAGGAATGAGTTGGGTACCGAGCTGTGCTAGCTCAGGGCATTCAACCTCAAACCAGCACGCATTTTATTCACTGCCTTTATTTTATTTTTAAATAGAATTTAGCAGAATTTTGACATGTCAGTAACATCTTCAAACAATGTTTGGCTTGATGCAAGACTAAATGGTTTCAGTTTTGCTTTTGGTTTTTGGCCAGAAAAAGCTCAATAATCCGTGGTTACCGCTGTGACCTCTTTTGACTGATGCCAAATTAAATGTGCTAAAAACTCCTTATAGGACAAAAAGAAGTCTTTTATGCTAGTTTATTCAAAACTGAAGGTAAGTTCCTGACCATCTGATTCTCAGTATTTCTTTTTCAAAAATTTCCTCTCCATGCATATGTTTTATCCCCAATTCTTCCTCTTCCTCCCAGAGCCTTCTGTCTTACTTAGGAACAAAAGTGTGGCCATTTTGTTTAAGATCAGACATTGTCATCACCCTGCAGCTCCACATCCCAAGCTTGCCTTCAGGTCTGTGTGCTCACCTGCAGGTCAGAGATGCATTTAAGATAGAATCATAGAATCGCAGAGGGTGGCAGCACTCACGGACAGATCTGTGCCCCAGTACAGGTCACAATCTGGTCCTAAATGAGTAAGATGTATTCAAAGAGCCGCAGAACCTCGCAGAGGAATGTCTCTATCATATGGGGGGTGTGCATGTCAAACTAGACTCTCTCTTCTCTGGTTTGGGTGTCTAGGACAGCAGAGGGGAAGCTGTGTTTTCTGTGGCTCACAGCTGGGATGGGAGCAGAACCCTCTGGGGTCAGCCAGGGAGTTACAGGGGTGATGTACAGGGTGAGGGGGAAATCCCACAAAGCCTCTGCCCTGGTGGTCCCAGCCCCTCGCTGGGAGCACCGCACCCTGAGCAAACTGGGAGAGCCAGGGCCTCAGCAGCATGCAGGCAGCCAGGCATGGCTGGGGGGAAAATGCACCTTATGGGGTGGTAGAGGGAAAAATGATAATGCGAGACCGGTTACAGATGTAAATGCCACTGATATCACTGGAGTGTCCACATGGGGGTGGCAAAGTGTTTCAGCTGTGTCTTCAGGGAGCAGGGTTTGTCTTTTCTCTCCAGGGCCCTGTGTGTATCTGCTACCTTCTCCTCGGTTGTTTCTCAAGAATGCAGCTGGTGAAATGGGTCTGGCAGAAGACAGGGGCTGAAATTCCCCTTGAGCTGCAGGAAAAGGGGACTCCAGCTATTAGACCTCCAGGTCTCGCCTCACCCTGGAGACTCATCAGCCAGAAACACAAGAAACTGCTGCGAACTGCAGGGCAGGGGCATACAGGGACCTACCAGTACGTGGTCAGACTCAGCGCAGATAGATGGACAAAAATAAAACCATCTGATGCGCAGGATAAACCAGCAGAGGCTGCAGACCTTTGAGGTTCCCTGGGAAGTTATCCTCTGCTAGCTTCATTTTGGACAAGGGAATATCCTCAGCCTCCAGTAATACAGACAGATTTGTGGCATGCACATGCCAGTTCAGTGCTGTGTGAATATTGTCAGCCATAGTGCAAGGAGGTACAGCAGAGACTTTGAGACTTTTTTAAAATAACCCACTAGAGGGCATTTTTTTGACAAAGCTGTGCAAGGCATCACTCACCATCCTCCACCCCAACCTTTACCTAGCTCAGAAAGCAAAAGTTTGCTTTGTGTAACTTTAGGTTCCTCATTCTTCTGGCCTAGAAATAGTGACTGCTGGTGCTGGTGTCTGAGGTTTACCAGCTCAGCTCAGGGCTCATTCGTGTCCACTTGATCATATTGCCACGAGAGGTTTGCAACAGACACATCTCAAGATCACGGGCGAGAGAAATGAGAATGGCTTCCCTAAAGCCAGAAGTGGGCAGACAAGGCTTGTCCAGAAAGCTGCCCCAGTTCAAGTTGAGTAAAAACTGACGTTCAGGCTGGTACACAAAAAGGCCATTTGGTAAGGTTTGGATAAGCTGTGTCTCGTGTGCTGGCAGCATTGGGAGTGTGTGCTGCTTTTGTAAAGTAGGTCTCTGCTGGCAGAGCTTGCAGACAGTGAGCTGAGATTTCCAGCCCTCCTATTAGCTTGAGGGTAATACAATGCCTCACAATAACCTACTAATTACAGTCTCCTCATTCATTTATTCATTCATTCATTCTCTGAGACACAGTCTGTGAGCTCTTCTTTCTGAAATTGGTCTTTTAGGACTGTCTCCTCTTGTTATTTCCAGAAGTCGTTTTCTTCAACTTCCCTCTCGCGTGGGTCACAGCGCGGCAAGTCACAGGCCGGTGGAGAGTTGAGAACTGCTGACAGAGGTCCTGTGGGTGCCAGGGACACTTGTGTCTTCAGCAGAGTCTGCGAGGTTGTGGTCCTCAATCACAAAGATGCTCTGCTGGGCAGGAATCTGGCTGGTGGGGTGCTTAGGGGCCCAGTGCCTGCAGCGAGGAGAGATGACGCTGAGAAAAGCCAGCCTGAAGCGCTGAGACAGCAGGTTGTAGATGATGGGGTTCACGGCAGAGCTCAGGTAGAAGAAAACACCTGGGAGAACAGGGGTGGGGGAATGGACAGAGAGAGGCCTCGTTTGTGGGTGGAACAAAGCCAGAAGAGGAAAATCTCATCATTGCCAGTGCTGCTCCACCAGGGCTGGGCAACAGCGCATCCGGACAGCCAGCACCCAGGCAGAGGCAGAGGCATGTCTCGCCAAGGCCAGCTCAGGCCCTGCAGCTCTCAGGGAGGGGACAGAGGTAGGCAGCATCAGCTGCAGCCCGCTATCTCCAGCTGTTCAGGATCCAGCTCCTCTGAGCTGCACCGACCTGCCTCCAGCCCTCATCCCCCAGCGGGATTTGCACGGCTGGTGCCCCGTCAGAGCTGCCAGAAGATAACTTCCAGCCGAGGGGAGCTAATTCCTTGCAACACCCCAGGACAATTGCACGAGATTGGAGCTGTCTGAGCTGCAGAATGGCCGTATTCGGTGTTTTCCCGTGGCATACTGAAAATAAGATTCCTCCTTGAAAAAGCCCTCATTTGATGGTTGGCTGGGCCATAAATTCTTGGTTACATCACCCAGCTCTGGGTAGCAGGTAAGTCTGTTGCCTTACCGTTAATAAGGTTTCCTGTTAGCTTGAGAGCCCCTCTGGAGGATGATGCCTGCTGCTGTGTATTCATTAGAAGCAGCTGAATGACAACAGCATTCATTTCTGAGCACTTCCAAGAAATAAAAACAGCTGGTAATGATACATAATATCCTTTCTTTTAATTTTTTTTCCTTAATGAATATTCACACAGCTGTACTGGACAACATCTTGAAAGTTGCAGAAATTTGCATCCAATCTGAGAGACAATTATCATCGCTGGCTACCAAATTCAAGAAACCTTTTATGCATGCCTCATGTCACCAAAAAATAGATGACTCCATCAAATAAAACACTCACAAATACATTTTTGCCATCCCCATGCAAGAGGAAGAAGAGAGCCTTACCTGACACCACGTGAATTAAGTTGAATATATTAGCCAGAGGCTCAGTCCATTCCACCACAAAGCTGAAGAAGAGCCGATCGATATGGAACGGGGCCCAGCAGACGGCAAAAACCATCACGAGGACAACTAGCGCAGAGAAAAGGGAGAAGAAAAACCAGTCAGCTGTGTAAGGACAGGGTTCACAGAGCAGAGCCAGTTCAGAAAGCTGGAGGAAACAGCATGAAAGAAAAAAGTTTGCTTCCATGCACAGCGAGGCCTCTGGTGACTCCATTAAGGACTCTTGCTAACCTGTTCCAGATGGGTCCTGTGAACATCTGTGGTTGTGGTCATGGGGCACAGAAAATCAGGCTGATCTCAGAGCAGAGTTTCCTAGCTCAGAAGGTGACTTAAGCTGCTTAAAAGAGTAATGCTGTTGGATGAAATATTGAAGGTGATTTACTTTTCCAGCATAAACATCATCTCGGTAACAAGGTTTACTTCGTCTTAAAGACAGCCCTAAATTATGAAGCGTTGTGAGTGCTTTCAGGGTAGCTGCAGCACCAGCTCTCCAGAGTGCTGCATAACGATCCAGTCTGCCTGGGTCCTACTTTTTCTTGGGAAGGTTTTCATGGTGAAGTTGGTAGCAGGTGACAAGCATGGCTTGACAGGACCTTCTTTTTCATGAGCAGAGCCTCTGGTGTGATGCATTACAAACACATGAAACGTAGCTCCTGGGAGCCAGGGCAGCACAAGAGACGTTGTTTTCACCCTGAGAAAGAGGGCTGCAAGAGCCAGTTTTGGAATGAGGGATAAAACTTAAGGCGGTGTGGTAAGGACAAAGATTTGCCTTTGAATCTTTTGACTGTCAGCCTTCACAGCTACTCCTAACTCCTGGATACAATGCTTGGACCTGGTCACTATTTCACTAAAGTGTTAGTTTAGGAATTAACTTCAAAAATATTTTTATATATACATTCCTCAACTATATGAGATTTACGCGCACGCTCTTAGCCATAGTAAACAGAACACAGAAGGCACCACTACTTACACAGCATCTTGGTGACTGATTTTCTGGATGGCCTCTGGACATTCACAGACATTTCCTCCACTTCCAGAGATTTGTCTCCTTTCAACTGGCAAAAGGAGGGAAGCAGAAGAAGAGCTTAGATAGGAGATGACAACTCCACCACACATGTTGCTTTTGATATAGCTGTAGTTTGAGTTTAAGAAGGCAAAATTTAAGGCAGCTCGGGACTCATTGAAAGAAATCTTTGTTTAAAATTCAGTTTTAGTCTATACTGAGCATTGAAGCCTTAGATTCATAACGATCAGCAGACTTATGTATCTGAGACTGCATACTAACAGCAAATTAAGATTTCCATTCCCCACTCGTCCTTTCTCAATGAGTCAATATTTGGTTCACAGTTTGTGTTCAATTTCAACATTATTTTGTCTTCTAGCAAAATATTGGTTGTTTGTTTATTTTCCTGAAAGGGTTCCCCACAATTAAGCACAAAGCAATGATCCAAAAAAATACCCCAGAGAGGCCTCAGTGAAACACAGCTGTAATCACTGGAAAAAATTGTGTAGAGTTCAAGGGAGTTCGTTTCATGCCCTGAGTGTTTGGACTAATTGATATTCAGTCCATCTGATGAACAAAACCCATATATGCTCTATTGCAAACAGACAGTGCACATGATGTACACAGATTCAAACACACTATGCTCAAATACATTTATTTTATTTTATTTTATTTTATTTATTTATTTTTATTTTATTTTATTTTATTTTATTTTTATTTATTTTATTTTATTATTTTATTCTTTTCAACCAGTTTTCCCTGGACTTCTAAAAAAAAAAAAATGCTTCCCCAATATGCTTAAGGTGAGAGCACTGATGCTTTGCTGATGAAGAGACCGTGCCAAGATAATCAGGACAAAAACACTTTTTTTGCTTTGATTATAAAAGGAGTCATCTATAGAGACTGCATAATTGCGTCCAGCTTCTTGAAGTGAGAACTGCTGATTATCCAACAACTTCAGAGTAATGCCTTTTTCAACAGAGAGAAATTGCAAAAAATCTTTAAATTACATGGGAAAGAATATCAGGAATAAGGGAAAAGATAAAAACTAATCTGGACTTGCAAAACTCTTATGAAAACATGCTAGTTGTACTATTTTCTTCCACATTTTGTACAGTGATTTTCCTGTTTTTTGATTAACTGTATATACATATATATATATATATATATATATATAGCTGTTGTTAAGTAATTGTAACCCTGATCAAAGAGACTTTCTTTCAGTGCTCTCTTTATTCAGAAAACCAATAAAGGAGAAACACATACAAATTGAATTATATTCAGTTATAGTGCATTTCAGCTTCCTGTGTTTTACATTATAACCTTTTGAGACTAAGTCATAGCCACTGTTGCTTGAGGAATAAAATCAGCTGATTTGTAACACGTCTAGTGATAAATATCTGCTCAGATTGATTAAAATCCTTAGCTTCCTTTCAGTGGTTTTCAGTCCCCACAGTAATTTATTCCAGGAATATTCCAAAGCCTCATTGAATACAGTTCTCTGATGCTGTAATAAAACTGAGACGTGTATCTTTATTTTTTACCTTTCTCCTGTCATTTTGATGTTGTTTTAAGGTTCCTCTTTAGCCTCAAGCAATAACACATGGGGGTGTAACTGGTAAGAATAACTCAGCAATTGCAATTTGAGAAAATAATGAGTTATGGCAAAGAAAAAAGAAGAAGAAGAAGAAATGAGTTTATGACAAGGATTGTAGCTTCAGTCCATGCCAAGGGTATGACAGAAGAAGTCCTGCCAAGATAATGGTTTTACATCCCTGCAGATGCGTGAGACTAGATAGGATTGCCTGGAGATGAATGCTGCCCCTTCACTGCAAGAGAATTAAAAGTGTCTGAAGCAACAAGCTGAAAATTAGTTTTTTCCCCCACATCGTAATTAGCTACAGCGTTTCATGCTCGAAATCACAAGGCAGAGTGAAATTAGGGCCTCACCTATCCCCAGGCAAACACAGTGAGGCAACTCAGCAGAAGCAGGACAAACTTTCTCTGTAAGTTATGTGACCTGACACAAACAGTGATCAAATGTTTGCTCCAGCTGATGGAAAATTTGGTGTTTAAAATCCACATGGCTTGTGCTAAGGCATGCAAATCCCGAGTGATTTGGCCACCGCCACCCATCTGCTGAGCTGCCATTGCCGCACTCTTAGCTGTCCCCCATTGCAAAGGAAAACGTGTCAGCGGGCACAAGGTGTGCAGAACGACCTCCATGGACAGCGGACAGACCCCTCCACAGCTGTGCTGGGCTCTGCATGAATTTGCCAAAGGCAGCCACTGTCCACAGCTGATCCTGGGTTTAACAACTGAGTATTTTATGGGGGCGTGAGAGGGAGGCAAGATAGAGTCTGATGAGAAAATCAAGATGAATTCTACACTCGAGTATAAGTTGTCTGAATTCAAAGACAGTTAACATAAAGTTTTTAATGTGCCCAATGTGTTACCCAGGGCAAGTGGCACCAAGGGAAGTGTTAGACTCAGGAAAACTTTGTCTAGGTGAGGTCAGTCTGGTTGCACCTGGTTACCTAGACCCCCTTCATAGATAACTTGTGTAGGTGGGATAAATATGTCTTGGGCTCTCCACACTCTCCACTGACTGTAAAAAATCCTAGATAACTCTAATATGATTATTAGACTGCCAGAGATAGGCCCCCATTCCTGTCTCCTTTTAGAAGTCAGCTTGAAGGAAAGGGTCCAGGCCCCTGCCCCAAATCCTGCTGCAGCACAGACTGCTGCTCAGGCAATGCAAACCCATCTCCTCCATCAGCACCACTGGGATTAGCTTCTCCATGGAGCCACTTCCCCATGATCTCACTGAAAAAGAAGAGCTGGCATATGACACATTTGTTGCCCTCTCATAGCTGCTTAACATGTCACGCATGCCTCCTTCTGTATTGCATCCTGAGGCGCTCACTCCTGAGCACTGGCAAAGCTTGAAAAAGAAACTTTGTCAAGAAAATTCCCTTTCTACAAAGCTTGCTAAAGGTCATGCCGCTGTTTGCCAAATTGGAGCTGTTGTACAACCTTTGGATCAACTCTGAGCTTTTGCACTACAGTCTAAGAGCAATACAGGGCACTCAGGAGATTCTGGAGTGTTGCTGAAGCTTCAGAGATTTCATCAACTGTGAGTAGATAAAAAGTGTCTTCTCTTGAAAATTATATACACACATCATTCTTCTATTATGTCTGTTGGAAACAAAAAAAAAAGAAAAAAGAAAAAAGAAAAAAAAAAGAAAAAAGAAAAAAGAAAAAAGAGAAAGAGAAAGAGAAAGAGAAAGAGAAAGAGAAAGAGAAAGAGAAAGAGAAAGAAAAAGAAAAAGAAAAAGAAAAAGAAAAAGAAAAAGAAAAAGAAAAAGAAAAAGAAAAAGAAAAAGAAAAAGAAAAAGAAAAAGAAAAAGAAAAAGAAAAAGAAAAAGAAAAAAAGAAAAAAAAGAAAAGAAAATTGCCTAGCACGACTTGGAATGCAATGCAGGTATATCAGGGATGGGCACCGTTTAAATTTGGAAGTAGCAATTGGATATACAGAAAAGCAGAGGTATAAACAATAAGTATTGCCGACCTCAGGAAAGACAACTTAAACAAATCTGTGACTATACAGAAATTCCCAGGTAGCAGGCCTTGTTTGGCACCCAGCTTCTCTTCTGGGGTGGGGATTAAGAATTTCTTGTGCCACAAATAGAAGTTATAGCAGTTTTCATACTTCTTTTTATTTGTTTGGGGGTTCCTCTTTTTTTTTTTTTTCTTTTTTTTTCTTTTTTTTTAAACAGCTACTAATTTCAGCACACACACACAGAGGTCTTATTTTGCAAAATTTTCATCAAAGAAACAATGAACCTATGCAAAAAGCCTGCAATAGCTACTGAACTGTGATATTGCAATAATTTAACCCATTCATTGCTTCAAAGATCTGTGTGCTATAGACTTCTGGAAGTTAATCCTTGTGGTTTTTCCCAAGTAGGGAAAAATTGTTTTTCTACAGTTTCAGATAACCGTAAATATCAGCCAGCACAACAAAATGATATATGAACTAACACAGAACTGGTTGAATTTCTTGCACGTTACTTGGTAAGTTAATCTGTTTCTCCAAGCATATTGCACCCCTTTCTTGCTCTATGATCACACACAGCTTTTTAAACTCTAAATTATATTCAGTGTAGTGAGATAGGCTTTATATTTTCAAAATGCACTTACTGTAAGAGAATTAAAAAGAAAACGCCATGGACTCGCTATGATTTGCAGTGCATTGCTGGGCTACTTAGGTACGTAGGTTAATAATACTGTGATACTGTTTGTTTTATCCCTGTATTTAAATAATAATACTTGATAAAACTAGTCCCACTTTCTGAAGAGAGCACGAATGCGAACTCTAAGGTAGCATCAATCACTGGTGAAACTGTGCCTTAGTTACATAAAGAAAAGACTGCTGAAATTGCTAGCTGCAGCAATAAGGTAGCATTTCAGTTCATGACAGCTTTGTGAGTTTTAACAAGTGAATATTATCACCCTCTCCAGGGAAGGAGAAAAATAAAGCAGCGTAATAGAAACTCTGTAGTCAAAAGAAGAGGGAAAACAGAAAATATACAAGATTCAATCAGCGGCCTACTCCTTTTATTCTTTTCACATTTTCCTTTTGGTCAATTTCTAGTCTCTACCACAAAGTTGTAAATCTCTGAGAGGCTGGAATCAATCTACAGAGTAGGATATTTAAGTAACGTTCAAATGCAAGCAGCAGTGATGGTAATTTTTTTAAAAAGATCAGGGTAAATTACTGCAAGCCATAGCTACATTCATTTGAGAGTAGGATAACAGCAAAGAAGGGGTAAAATCCAATATTTCTAGGGGTTTGAAATACTTTTGCTTTTTGGGGAAAACAGATGGACAAGAAAAAAAGGGAAATAATTTAAAAGACTCACACAAACACAGAAGCAAGAGGTAAAGAAACACTGAGCACAGTCAGAGCAGGACTTACTCTTAGCCCCATCAGATAGTACAGCACACTTATGACCCCCATGGGCAGCACATAGAAGAGAAAGGACGTGATCTGGACGATGCA
Source organism: Anser anser (assembly GCF_964211835.1). Lineage (NCBI taxonomy): Eukaryota > Metazoa > Chordata > Aves > Anseriformes > Anatidae > Anser > Anser anser. Next base: position 6,670,153 of record NC_139735.1, read on the forward strand.
GTTGTAGATCCACATGGGCATGACTACGGTGCAGGTAGCAGAGCCAGGGACCAGGGTGCCGTTGGGGAAATACTGCAGCATGATGCCATGGGTGCCCGTGTTGGGGAGGGCGAAGACGACAGAGAGGACCCAGAGCACCACGATGGTCCTCAGGGCACGCTTGCGGGTGCTCTTCAGCTTGGCACGGAAGGGATGGAGGATGGCAACGTATCTCTCCACGCTGACCGTGGTCACACTGAGGATGGAGGCGAAGCACACTGTTTCAAAGAGCGCTGTCTTGAAATAGCAGCCAATGGGCCCGAACAAGAAGGGGTAGTTGCTCCACATCTCGTAGACTTCCAGGGGCATCCCGAAAAGCAGCACAAGCAGGTCTGAGACAGCGAGGCTGAAGAGGTAGTAATTGGTTGGTGTCTTCATGTTCCGGTGCTTAAGGATTACCAGGCAAACTAGGAAGTTACCCACCACCCCAACAACGAAGATCAAGGTGTACACCAAAGCCATGGGCAAGAAGAGGTGGCTCCTTTTGGGCCCACATAGGAAGGCTAAGTAATCCTCGGTGCTGTTCAGGTACCTCCTGAAGCGTTCTTCATGCAGAGCCAGGTGGTTAAACCAGGAGGTATTGCTGGTCCAGGCCATCACCGGCCTTCTGAAATGCTCCACCACTGCAAGCCAGTCTTCTTTGAGTTTCCCTGTGCTAGTTCACTCACTTTTTTTTGCGGGGGGGGGGGAGGGGTTGTCTTGCCAGACCTAGATGCACAAAGCCACCGAGAGATGTGAGTGAGTGTGCTTGCCTGGCTTCGGTTGCGTGTTTGCCGTCGGAACAGCTGTTCCCCTGCGAGGAGTCCCTAAGCCAGAAAGCCCCTCCTTTCGCACATATTCATTGGCTCACTAAGTGCATTAGATTATAGAGTAAGAAAAGAGGTTCTGGCTACTTGCATCAGCTCCTGTAACAGATGCGCTCACAGAATAGGAAACGTGGGATTTGGAGAGCTGGGAATCTGAGATATAGGATGAGAAGCTTGCTGCAAGATGCTTGCATTTGTCAGAGGGTGGGAAATCAGACACACAAAAAAAATATATTAATACTACACAGTTATAATCCACAAGCAGGAAAAAAAAATCCATCACAATTTTATTTTTCATATCCCTGCTTATTTTTATTCTCTGTTTTCTACGACAGCGAATACTTGGAAACAGAGTGATCTATAGAAAGCCAACCTGTTTTTGTAGTCATGCATGTGGAATTAGACAACTATACTGTTTCAACCTTTTTTAAAATATTGTATTTTTTTCTTCTGATACCTGACATAGGATTTTAACTGCTCTTCTTAGTGATATCAAAATATTTTTTCCCACTTCTGTTTTGTAAGGGAGCGTTGTGTCAAAGTACATACAAAATTTTCACTGAGGGTTGACAAAAGGGGCTGATTGGAGGTTTGAGAATACTGGAATCTGATCCCATGTTTTAGATAGCCTTGTTTGGAGAATTTTTCTGAAGACCATATTGTTTCAAAAACATATTCGGTGCCTCCAGGATTAAGTTTACATGAATTCTTATGAATACTTATTTCTTCCTGAATGAAAACTATTCTGCAAATGTACTTTCTGAGCCAAAGAAGTGTATGATACAAGGACGATGGCTGTGTCACAATAGATCATTTATCTACTGATTAATTCTTGATTCTTTACTGAATTTCTCTAAAACAACAACTACAACAAAGTTTCAAAGTGCATGGGTGTCTTTTGAGAATCAGAAAGCTAAGCTCTTTGAAATCAAATAAGTGCAAAAGCTGGTGTAGTGTAGGGGACTTTGTCAGCCTGATGTGCAATTTGCTCAGTACCTCTCACTAGTTCTCTCTTTTGAGTCCCTGCTGAGCTCCCCCTTGAATTGCTGTAAGATTTTACACTCCTAAACCAGGACTGTGTATTTTTAATCATCCAGAAGCAAAAGAACTGTCCTCTTGTCTGGCATCTCCTCCAAAATCCTGACAGAAGCAAGCTTTCTGAGGAAGATGGAAGCTACTCCACTCTAGGTGGCTTGACAGCAGATCCCACAGAAAAACTCTTCTCTTCTGAAGACAGAAAAGTCTTCAGAATTTTAGTTGCCTTAGATCGTGCCTTCTTTGCTCCTTCCCTCTTTAATTTCTGGTTTAGTTGTAGTTCAATAACCTTGAAATAAATAAAAAAAAAAAAAGATACTGCTGTAGTAAACACAGATTGCCTCCAAAAATAGCAGCAGTAGGCAAAGAACAAGGGTCTGTTCCCACTGTGGCATATCCAACATGTGTAACTCTGAGGATTTTTTGTTTTACTCCTGTGCATTCATTTAGAATATTAGCAGAATAATACGCCACATGAACTGTACTAAAAGACAGAAACATGTCTCCTGTGATAACTTTCAGACCTGCTGAAATTATCTCACATACAAACTGTCTCCGTCAGAAAGAATCCACTGATTTATTCCTGCATTGCACCGAAGCATTTTGTTTAGCAGAGTGCTAGGGTTTATTGGATCGGTGAGCTACAAGGGTGCTCCTTAGACCTGTTTCTCCCTTCCTTAGTGATGCAGCTGAACAAAGTTGCTTGCATTTCAACAACATCAGAATAATGTGAATTTGATTTTGAACTACTACTGGCACAAAAGGTAGGAACAGGGAAATCCTTAGGAGGGCGCCTGGTTGCGACAGGCACAGAGGGATAGGAGAGGATATCTATAAACCAAAGAATAATTCTAGCTCTGCATGACTGGAAATATTTTATTTTTACAAAGGAGATGGAATATAAAAATAGATTTTTCCTTTTGAAAGTATTTTTTTCTCTGTAAAGCATGCTTCATTGGTGCTTGCTGTTCTATACTCAAAGGAAGATGGCATGTTGTATGCTAGTCACAGAAATGTGCAGCTTAAAGTAATAATGATGTAATTGATGTAATGTAATATTTACATTAATGTAATGTTTTTTATGTAATATATTTACTTGCAGTGTACTATTTGGCAACATAAAAGCCAGACAAGTTTTTTTTGGCACAGTAAGTCCCAGTTGTAGTCTGAGTATAGCATTATCTCCTTGGGGATTGCCTATGCCCTCATGCCTGGGGTATTTCTCTTGCCACATTTACTCAGCGGAGTCTTTCCCTTATCTGATGTAAGAGCACTACGGTGCATTGCTATATTCCATTAAGGGCAGTACAGTGCACATTTAAGAACAAGTAAATTCAAGTACCTTCATGTTTCCTAAAGCCCTTGTAAGAGCACTCATTACTGACTCTATATTAGGTCAGTAAATAGTGAGCAATTTTTTGTTTTAGGGAAAATTGAACACATTCATCAAAAGAGACAGAGAATGATAGAGGTAATCAAAAGTATAACAAATGTATAAATCCTCTGTGGGTCATGCTTACAGAGGGATATATTTTGAAGAAATATGGTCCATTATGATGGTCTAATCTGAATATTTGCTCATCTCAGAGCATAGAAATTTATTCATGCTAAACAAACGCTTTTAGATATTTACATCTGTGTGGTGAGGCAGAGGTTCTTCATCCAGCTTCAAATGTTCTGGCAGTGGGATTGGAAATAATATAGTTGTGCTCCTGCCATGCTGTGCCACACTAATTAATTCTGCTGATTATCTGAGATGCAGTACTGCACTGATGTGCCTGGTTGGCATCCTGGGCCTAAACTGATCTCTCTGAGCAGCACTGGGATGTTGCTCAGGGTTTGCAAGAGAGATGCTCACTGTACACCCTTAGAAAGCCATTCTGCTTCAGTGAAAGGATTTGAAGAGGTATGTATAGGGTTTGCCACAATCCTTGGCAAAACAGGTCCACTAATTCTTATTGTCAGCAATTACAGTCTAGCACTTCATTTCTGATTTCCATCTGCAGCCATCAGACTCTGTTGTTTCAGCAGTTTCACCCTCTCTCCAACTTGCAGGTACCGAAGGTAGATGCAGAATCTTGTAGAAATTCTGCCTGTGGGGACTGTTATCCAGCTGGCCTGAGCTGGTTTTCCCTAAATCCTTTCTCAGAGCCCTTAGAGCTGCACATGGAGCCACCGAGCTCTGTGCACTGCGAGTTTAAGCTCAGTCTCAGTCCTTTAACAACTTGTACCAACTATCTCTGGCCCATAGGGATGCAAAGAAGATGATGCTAATTCGAGGGCACATTACTGGTAGGCAGAAATGTTAAGCTGTACTACGTTGAATATCTTAACACAATTGATAGAAAATTATCACTCGATTTCCCTTATAAATCACTGAATTATAATTAAAGTTCGTTGATTGACTCTTTTTTACTTTTTTCTTCTCTGAATTGTTTGGTTCACTGAATTAACAAGAGCGTGAGTCCATGTTTTTCTAAGTATTCAATACAACATTCAACATGCCACCAAATGCATAGATATACTCTGTATATTTTCTCCCCTGACAGGCTGGAGGAGGGAGCTGTGCTATAATAGTAGCTGGGTATGCAGCAGCCTTTCTATGCCTTATTGTAAGTCATTTTGCAATTATCTAGGCTCTTAGCAGTCAGCTTCTCCATGGCTGTGCATGATATCTGATAGTCCCCAGGATATCAATCAACACACACAAGAAGTGGATTTCATGACTACAGTGGAAATAGTCAGGAGCACACCTCTTTGCCAGGAGCAGCTGGCAATCTACCTAGGCACTGCAGACACAGGCCACTTCAGCAGTAGAACCCATTTTACCTAACTTTTTGTCATTAAAAACAGCAAATGAGTCTATGCTAATTTTTTAGGCTTTTACTTTAGTCAATAATGGAAAGGAGAACTTCCAGAAAGTGATTTGTTCTAAACCAGAGCACAAGATAAGTAAGAGATGTGAAATGGAGGAGCTTGTTGTTTTCTGCTATTGTCTGCAGAGGGAAGGTGGATAATAAGGTTTAACAGCAAGATTATTAAAAGCCAAGATGAATTTAGACCCCTTTTTTCTGCAGTCTTATCCACTGCCCCTTGAGGACTGGCCTTTGCAGGGAACCATGTTCAGGGTTTGTCTTGGAGAAGGTGTTGGGGCAGCCAAAAACAGGACCAGAGAGCAAGCCAGCAAGGGCAGCCCAGGGCTAACAACCACTCCCTGGTCCTCTCTTACCCGGCAGGATGGATGTACCTACTGAGATGACTTTCAGAAACTTACTGCTTTGTTAATGATAGAAATTAGTGGGAATGGTGCCCTTTTAGTAAGCATTTTGTGTGTTGTTGGCGTGTGTGCTCATGCTTTGAAGAGCCAGTGGGCAGCATGTATGAATTTAGTGCAGGCTTGATGGGCAGGTGAGCAGCAACAAGAGCTGAAAAAGAACACTGATGCAGAAAATCTTGTCGTACTGAGTGTGTCCATCATGGTGAAGTGACTCGGATTTATATGGGGAAAGATGAAAGGATTGTCATGGCAGAAAATGTATTGAAACCACAAGCACAGTGCTGAATGACTCCAGATTGACTGAGTCAGGAGGGATCTGATACTACAAGACTTATTTACGCAGGAAGAATCAGATTATTCAGCATCTCTGGCATTTTGCATCCTATTACAGTATTGATACTCCATTGCAGTTTCTTCTTCCTTTGATTTATACATTGCTTTGGAGAGCTCGACTCACTTGATTGTCTGACCCACAAAACACTTATCTAGTTTCTTTTTTTTTTTTTTTCCATGATGTGATTCATCAGTATTATTTTTCAGCTCGCATCCATTTGGCTGTTCTTCACCTTGGGATTTGGGCAAAGATTTTTCTCCATTAAAGAAAAAAATCTACACTATATCATAGAGTCTGTATCAGTCATATGCACTGATGAGACAGAAGGAATCACAGTGATCAGTCTTATCACATTCAAAGAAATACAAAACATTGACGCATTGTATTATTGGAGTTTATAGAAAGTTTGCAATTTGTTACAGGAGAACTGAATCTGTCAATGAAAATGGTAAATGGGACACATGGGATTTATATAGCACCTGTTTTATATAAAGGAAATAGTAAAAGAAATGCTAAGAGAGTTATGGGTAACTGAACATTTCTTTGTTTCAGGATTGGTGTGGAGGTACACTTACTACAAGGATAATAAATTCTATCTGAAAAGTTTTTCTCCTATTAGAAAATTATATATACCTTCTATTTCCCTCTGAAATGCAGTGATGTGTAATTTTATACTCTAACAAACAGTTAGCTCAGAGCTGCTTACAAAATAATAATGGAATTTAGAGTAACTGGAAATGAAACCCCATTTTTTACTTTTCTTTCATTTTAGAAAGAGTGTGTTTAAACTATCTAGACATGCTAAATTTTCTTGGCTCCAGTAAAATTATTATTCTACTTCTCATTAAGGTGACTGTTTAGCTAAAGCACTTGTCGAGAGTTTCCATTCCCTTCCTCAGCTGCTGTTCAAATTGCTCCGTAAGTTAGGTTATTGTGATCGCCTGTCTTTGTGTCATATTGAGAATCAATACTATTTGGCTTGGAATTAATGAAAACATCTTTATGGAGAAGGATGTGCATAATTTGGAACATTAATATGCTGGCAGATGATGTTCTCTTCCTGCTCTTTTCTCCATTAACCTATCCCCAGGAGCTGAATCTTGGCTTAGCTAAATACAGCGAGGGGTAGTACTGTTCTTCTGAATGTCTCCTGTTACAAGGTTAGAGGCAGAAAGAAATCTCTAGACACAACAGTGATGAAAAAGATACATGCCAGAGGGATAATTTACTACAGTCTTCAAATAACCTAATAGGCCTTAGGCATGCAAAGCAAACTGGGTCAACTTATTAAAAAGCTTGTTTCAAATTGCAGTGTACACCTCAAAAACATTTTGGGGGTTTGCAGTCCGCTCAGTGGTGAGGCAATCCCAGGCAGACCTCCAAAATAAGGTAAAATAATCCATCTATGCCCTCTAGAGCTGAGGAGCAGGAGGATGGGAATGGTCACAATGCAGTGAGAACAGCTCTCCAAGGCAGCACTGGGTGTGAGGCTGCTTGGCCTGAGCCCCTCTGTGACCCGGTGATTTTGGGTTCAGCGGTTTTACTCGGCCAGTTCTCCTCTGCCAGGATTCAGTGCACTCTGTGAGTCAAGAGTCTTATTCCCAATGTTGAAGCTGAAGATGAGGCCCAGCAGCTTCCCACACAGACCCCCGCAAACAGACAAGGGAGGGAAGGCTTTGCCCTCTTCATTTCAGTTTGCATGAAACCTCTGTTTGGGCGCTTCCTTACGCCGTGGCCCACCAAAGCCACAGCTGCCGCAGTGGAGCTCTCTCTGTCCTTCCCTGGTGCTAACTGTACGGTGGCTGTACAAATTTGGCTTAGTCCACCTCATTGGGAGACCAATTTAGCATCCAGACTGATAGATACTTTGCCTGGCCAAGCCACCTTCGTTATCTGTGCTCGTTTGCAAACGCTGATCCACAATTGGATCTGAGCTGACCCAGAACTCTATTGATTTGCTCTGACTGTACTAAATGCTAAACATATCTCTTATTGATGAACATCTGAACATGTTCTACAATACCTTTAATAAAACAAATTTCTGCTGCAGACAGAAGTGACTCAAATATGAGTCAAGCTATTATTCTTTCAATACAGCAAGCTGTATTTAAATTACAATAATATTAAATACGAAATGACATCAGAAATTAAGTAAGGAAAACACAGCTAGGGAGCCTGATGTTTTATTTTTCAATTGTTTTTAAATATCAGTGGCTAAAGATTAATATTGCTTGAAACAAGAAAAACAATCCAGCAAAAGATGAAGGAAGGAGATAAAATGGAGGAGGATAAGACCTAAAAACCTTGAAACAATAACCTTTTAGGAAGCTGAACAAAGAAAGACAGGGGGTTGGAAGTGAAAACAGAATGGCAAAATGAAATTAGGAGAAGGAAATGAACAGAGAAATACAGAAATACAGAAAAAGGAAAACATATAGGGGTAAAGACAGAGACAATGAAGAAGGAAGAGAAAAAGAAAGGAAGCAACAAGGAATTTGGAAATAAATAGGATATAGGGTCTTAGGTTAATGCAGCCCAGAAGTGACATCTGGATGCCTTTAGTCCAACCTGTTCAGAGCAGGGTCTGCTGTGCAGTCAGACTACTCAGTGCACCATGGGGTGACCTCCTCCGGGGTACGTCAGTGGCTGGCTCGTGCTCTGACTGCTGCCTACCAACACCCCCAGGTCCTTTTCAACAGAGCTGCTCCCCAGCCAGCTCTACTTTAATATGCGTTGGTCTGCCTTCCCCAGCGTTCCCCTGAGTGGGAGCGGTTACTCCTAATATTTGAGGAATGGCTCTTTACCATTGCTATTTCCAAGATAACACTGTGTATAAACCTGATTAGTCCTACATTGTTATTCATTATTCTCTCTTCGGCTGTTTAAAATGATTCAATCATCCCAGAAGAGAAAGGAAACAGTACCCACAGTGCAGATTTATGTGGTGTCTGCGAGCCTGTCTCTCTGGTACTCATGAGACTTCAAACCTTAAAGGCTGTTCTGAGCTTCGGCTCCTAGCATTATGTTACCAGTAACGGAAGAGAAAGACTACAAAACAAATTTTTGCAGCACTGGGAATGTCCTACTTAAATCTACCTTGCCATTTCTCTGGAGGTTATAATGCACGATGGGTTGGTACTGGATAGTCTGCTAGCACTTATAAATGGACTTTAGAAATCAGTCAGAACTTTTGCTCAAGGCATAAAGTTGTTCCAGGGTTAGACCCGAAGGTTTCCAGGCTCCTTGCTCCAAGCCCTGCTGATTGCCCTTGCATTGCTACAGACCAGGTCAGTAAGCCTCCTAGGTTTTTAGGGTGTTTACCCATAGCCAAATGTTCCAGCACCACTGCAGTGGGGCCCTTCATTTCATCCAGAGGCTATGCTTGCTTTCTTTTGGTTGATGACCACAATCTTTTGAAATGCATGGCCTTAGCAAAACCTGTTAAACAGAAGTCTCAGAGCTGACAAGCAAGAGATTTAACACAAAACAGAACTGGAAGGGAAGACATACAGGTGATATTTGGCATCTCTCATATTTGCTAATAGTTTTATTGGGTCCCTAGAATAGTGAAGATGATCAGTCAGCCTGACAGGACTGTATGTGCCTCCAAGCTAATGGAAACCCAGAGAATATGCTCATATTTGTTAAGGTACGATGTTTAAACGATAGCTAGCAGCCAGAGAGTAAGGAAGAAGAAGATCTACTCTTACTGGTTAGATGGAAAAAAGGTTCAAACCAGAACACAGGGCAGTAATTGGCACGTCTGTGGTTCCTTTTGAGAAACATTTATTCACAGACCTAAATGAGACTTCCTACAGTGAGTAAGCGATTCACACTCCGGCTTTGTGCTAAATAGCTACTTTTCAGATGAAGTGTACGGGCCTTGATTTTGTCTTCAAGATGTGAGAATCAAGGCCCATGCATTTTGCCAGTGATTCTTTGAAAAGCATTCTACAGTGCAGTGTAGATGGTGCTTCCATCTGTTAAAAAGACTGTGTTCAGTGGGGAAAAAGCTCATCTTCCTAAGCATAACTATCCTTGCATCACTAAAAGATTTCCCATAAGATTTTGAAGTGCTTTATAGGTATGAGTGGCCCGTACCATCAAAGCAAGATTGTTCCATTTTCCCAGAGAGATACAGAAAAAGTGTAAAGTTCTACGGAAATTGTAGAGATTTAAACTTTTTTGGCATTAAACCCTGTTCTGTACCAGGCAGAGCTAACACATTGGAGGAAGATCACAAGGCTTTTCTTACCTCTTTCTAGAAGAAACACTGTCTTTCTAACTTCCATCCCTTTGGGAAAGTTGTGTAGATTCTGCTTTGAAAGACATCACATCTTTCTCTGACGACAATTGCAATAATGTCAAGAGCCCTGGAGTACTTTAAAGCCCATCTGAATCTGCTGTATGATATTTTGAATGTTTTTAGATTGCTACCAGATTTTGTACACATTAATTTGAAGGCTCTTTCTTCAGACCTTGTATATATTTATACTGAAGTGGGCACTTTTTTATGTGCTTTTGGCATTTTTAAAATACAGGCCATGGAAAGTGTTCTCTCACTGTTTCTTCACACTAAATAAAAGGCTGAAAACAGGCAATTACGCAGTTTCTGTACTCACAGCTATGCTGTTGTAAAAAAGAAGCTGATGTAGTTTTGTTATAGCTAGACTTCTAAGATATGAAGTCAACCATAAGTGGGCCCAAAAGCCCAGACTGAAAATTAAATATGCTTTTTAAAGGAAATAGGTGATTTGAATAATGCTGCATTTCACTGCAAAGAGTGCCCAAATCTGAGGGATAAAAGGTTAAATATTGCGGAAACATGTGAAAGCACTTCCTAACGAGAAGAATAAAAAAACAACCAAACAAACAACCAAACAAAAAAATAGACAAACCCTAAGAACTGAGCAGCCGAAGGCTGCTTTTGAAACCATGTTGTTTTCTCATAGTACATACATTAATATTGGTGAATAGATGTTTACCAAGTTAGCTGGGGGGGAAAAAATAAAAAAGTTTCTAATTTTCCACTTTCACTTGCTATTAGGTTCAGATGTGCTCTACTTTATGCTGGAACTCTCAAGCTAGAGAGCAACAAAGCCACCTCAGACAGCTCCACCAAATGAACCTGAAGAGTTGCAGCAGGACAGTAAGGAACAGGAGACCCCTTTCCCTTTCCCACTCTTGCTGGAGAAGAGTCCTCAGATATGGGGCCCACGCTGCAGCCCATCAAAGCTGTTTCCATTTCTAGCTTCAGTGGGACTGCGGTGAGAGTTGAGTGGGCACAGAAGGGTATCCCTGACCCTTTCTGGTGAATAACACCAACCTCACACCGCGGTGAATACAAGTGCACATTGCTGGAGAGTGTGTTGCTATGGATTGCTGCATGTCTGTGCCACTCCTGAGCACAACTGGATCAATCAGTGGTAATACTTCATCCTTTTCAATGCATGGAGGCATTTCTTTTTTACCTGCTATATCTTCCTTTGCTGTTCTCTTGCCAAAACTTCATGGCAGCTTTCAAACTCCTTTATCCTGATCCTGTCCTCAGACAATTCATGTTGAACTAATTGGTCCTGCCACTAGTTGCTCCATCTTAAGCTCACAAATGGCCATGTAGAAGTTAAATAATGAAATCCTTGGTAAGAATCAAGTTTAGTTATAAGCTTTTGTTTAAAACCGTTTTTTTGGGTGAAGTTATGTTATGATGAAAACCCGGGGGTTTGCACCTTACAAGATTCTGCTGATTTTGATGAAACTCATCCCCTTGAGAAAAAATCTGAAAGTAAAATGTAATCTGCTTTGGAAATGTCAAAATAAAGGTTTAATACGAAAATATTCTTTGTGCTTTTTCATTTATATTAGTTTGAATATTTCTATATTATTTTGAGGTCTGTCATAAATACTGCTTGATAGGCTTTGTTAGGAACATGTCAAGATACAGTGTGAAATACAGACTGACATAACATGACATTTATATATTCCTTTACCTTTTAAAATAAGTTTTAACTACACTTCTGAGTAGAGACTGAACCAGAAAAGTAACACAAAGTCTGTCAGAGTGTTTCTCATTTGATCAAGAAGACAAGAGCATCACTGAAAGTATCACCCAGGGAATAGGTATTGTCAGTAACCCAGTGATGGGCTTGGAATATTCCTAATTTGATACATTTTAGTAATATATAGAAAAAATATATTATTTAATAAAAATGAATGGATTTTTAGACATTTTTCACTCAGCAAAAGATTTCAAGATTTCATCAATTCCTCCTAATTCAGAAAGAAAACAGGTCTTTAAGCATTAGTGTTTCCAGTGAACCCAAAGTGCTGACAAATTCTAATAACCATCCATTTTCTTTACTCAGATCGATTATGTGTGCATCTGACATCTGAAAAGTTCCACAGCCACCTTCGCAAATAGGATCCGGAGACTTTAGGTAGGCAAGATCACATTTACATACGGAGCAGACAAGCTTTGAAGGGGTGCAGCATCAGACACTTCATTTTCATGCAAAACAGAGAAGCTGTGAGGCAGGGCCTCAATTACGCACATAAGAGAGGGCAGGAAAGGCAAGTCTCGATTCAGAGATAACCTGTTAAATTGTTAACAAGATCTATTAGGAACTTTTATATGTGTGCACTTATACGTGTCTACATAGAGGGACAACCTCTCTATGAAGGGTAGATATGAAACTATATATTTTCTTTTGCATGGATTATCCTAGTTCTAAGCCCTCCATAAATGAAAAAAAATAAATATATAGATAACTTCAACAATATTGCAAGGAATATTAGTCTATATTTAGAAAGACAAACTGTCTCATAGTTCTGACACTTGTTTTAAAGCTACTATATGACTCTAAAATGGTTAAGATATTGGTGTTGTTTGAAACCAAACGCCTTTTATTTACTGTCTGCATTTCTATTACATTTTCAAGTGCATGAGATGACTGATGTATGAAGTTTTCTGGGGATTTATCTGCCCAGCTTTTATTGAATATAACTAGAGTTCTGAGGATTTTGTAAATAATGTTTGAAGCACAGTTTTTGCAGAGCTTACAATATCTACTACTTGAGATTGCAGTCTTAAACCTATTAAGTATAGGAAAGAAAAGCAATACTCTCTGACGTTGCTTGAAGTCATGTAAATACAAATACTTTCCCCCTTAATAGATTTTTCCAGCTCAGTGGGATCCTGGCTGAAAATTTTGGAATAGTTTTGCAGTTCTCTATAGGAAATAGCTGGGGATAGTATATCATAGTATCCCAAAGTAGTGAGGAGAAGGGAAGGGAAGGGAAGGGAAGGGAAGGGAAGGGAAGGGAAGGGAAGGGAAGGGAAGGGAAGGGAAGGGAAGGGAAGGGAAGGGAAGGGAAGGGAAGGGAAGGGAAGGGAAGGGAAGGGAAGGGAAGGGAAGGGAAGGGAAGGGAAGGGAAGGGAAGGGAAGGGAAGGGAAGGGAAGGGAAGGGAAGGGAAGGGAAGGGAAGGGAAGGGAAGGGAAGGGAAGGGAAGGGAAGGGAAGGGAAGGGAAGGGAAGGGAAGGGAAGACACAATGCATTAGACTTCAGTAGGTAATTTATTCAATCCATATTTTTTTCAGTAGAAAGAGAATGGTTGTCAGAAAATGTCAAGTTGCTGTACTCAAAACCTTTCATGGGAATGCACTCATTTCAAATAATTATTGGGTGAAGATTTCTCTGTTTCAGGGTGGGGTTCTAAGAAGCACATTGAAGTACATTGTTCCTTTCCAAGAACAGTCAACAGCCCAGTGCTCTGGGTATTACCCCAAGCTTATGAGAGATCATATTCAAATCCCCGTTCCTACACATTTTTGAAATTAATTCCACAGTAGCCAAAAGTCTGGCACTCCAACTCCTTCTGTGGGGAGCAGATTGAGACATCTGATCCAGAGCTGTCAGAGCAGAGGTTTGAGCCTAACCTGGATGTGCCATCATGCTGAGCGAGCACCTACCCAGGAGCGAGTACCCACACATATACATGTGTTTTCTCAAGGTAACATTCAGATAGTCTTTGTTTTAAATAAAACCAGATCCTAAAGTATTAATGTGGTAGCAGAGACATTTCTTCTCAATGTCTGAAAATTATTTCAGAAGGTAGCTAACATTCAGTGAAATTCTGGTGAGGATACATACCCACCAAACACAAGCAAATACAGAAAACGGAGATAGCTTTGAAATTTTTCCAAAGAGCAAGTAAAAACAATTTTTCCTCCTTTATTCTCCCTTATATGACAAACAAATGCCATTAATAATGACAAATGAAATGTAAAAACTTCTGTGACTTGCCTAGGGCTGGAAACCGGGTCAGTAATTCAACTACTATAAGAATACAATGTTTATGGTTCCCAGCTGCCTCTTTGCTTCCCTAGATTGCGTTATTTGTTTCCCTGGTATGCTGAAAATGCCCTAAAGTATAAAGAGGAACTTTTAAGAACTACATGTGATTACATAATGACAAAAATGGGATTGTTTGGAATAATTTTTAAATGACTAAATGAGCTATAGATAAAAATTATCTCCTAATTTTGCTGATAGAGTGTGATAGTTCAGAAACACCTTCAGTAATGAAACTGCTGCAGCTTAGAAAGGGAAAATGTAATCATTTTTGCAAAGATAAATTTAGACATTTTAAAGTAAATTAAAAAATCAGTGACATCTAATTTACTACTGCTTTACACACATGCAAACCAAATCATTAAAATGTATATACATATATAAATATATATATTGCATATTTAGTTATATATTCAAGTAGTTTTATTTGGAAATTTAGCTTAAACAATGAAGCACATTAATACCTGATATCTATATACTTTTCAGCAGAGCAGTTCCCATTTTTATAAGCACTTATTATCATAATAACTCTAATACAGCAGGAAAATAAAAGTCAAATTCAAAAAAATATACTTGCACATGTTTCAAGATGCTTGCTCACTTAAAAGTCAGGATTATATTTAAGACTCTTTTGTAATCTATGTATAGTTCAGGATGCAGGTTTCTAGAAAGAGAAAGAAAAAGCAAGAGAAGCCCAGCAAAAAGAAAGTGATAAATAACCAAACTTCTGCAGACATGACTTTGATTTGTTTTTTCCTATAAGTATATTCAGGAGCTGATTACTTCTGCTTTCTCAGTGACAAGTACTTCAAGTGAATCTATTTATCTCCTTATTATAGCAGAACCAACAAAAACAAAAATCAAAGCCAAACAGGACTGTCTTTATGAATAATCACAACTGACTTAACTGCATTCTGAAAATGTTAGTAACAGGATAGGACATACAAAAGAGGCAGAAACAGTCACCAGAATGAAGAGTGCTGCACAAAATGTTGATTATGTCCCCTTACAGATATGCATTCAGGACTAATAAATATGTAAGGATGGGAAAGTGAGTGGTGGAAGAAGAACGACATAATCAGGTGAAAAATTAATCCTGGGCAAACTGCCTAAACTAAAGCATCAGAAATCACAACCTTCTCACTGAAGAAGAGTAGGCAACCAGTCATAAAGATGAAAATCTCAGTTTTACAGTATTTGACAAAAACACTATTGATTTGCTATGAAAGCTACGAAAGTTGTGATATAGAGGTGTTAAGGCAAGAAGGCATCCCTGATTTTCTGTGTGCGTGTGTTGAAGAGGAAGGGAATTTGTTTTTTCACTACCCACAGGTAACCAGAAATATTACAGGAAACTAAGGGGCTCTCACATCTGCAAAAAGAATGTCATTACATCTTCCTTCCACCTCTCTCTACCTATGCTATGTGCCTCCAACATCATTTGGCTCCCTTAGAGCACCTCCTTCCTCTCTAATCCTTGCTCATGTCCTGATTTCCCTTTGCTACTATCTTTTAATTCTCTCGGCCAAAATCTTACTAACATCCTACCAACATAACTTGAATCCATACTCTCATGTCTCAGTGCAGGATACCCATCTTCTCAGCAGGGTAGGGAAGAAATGCAGAGAAAGCTCTGTTTAAACTCTGGGGGCACGAGGATGGCTGGATGCCCTGCTGCAGCCTTTTGCTGCTGCTCCAGTTGCTGAAATCTGCAGTAGTGCAGTGTCTGACTGCTCTGAAGCCATCCATTCCAGATTAACCTTTTTTTTCTGTGTTTGCCTGACATCTGCACAGCTTCTCTTTTTCAGGTGTTCCTAGAAATCAAATAACACCTGCCATACAAAGTATATTAAATAAATTTGCTATACCAACATTGATATTCATCTCCCATCAGCCTTGCCTGATGTATTTGTGTATGTTTGTGTCTGTGTGTGTAAATCATGCTATAAACCTGAGGGGATTAAAATGATCAATTTATTTCTTTTGACACCAGAGAAAATGGAGCTAAGGACTGAAGGTGCTGATCCATCAATGCTAAAAAATAATATTTGAACCCTTCTTCCTTCAGAGCTGACCTTTTCCTCACCTTCTGAGCACGCATCTCTCACTTGCTTGTTTTTCTGTAGATTCCTTCCATGATTTAATAGCTTTGACAGAAGAATACATGTAGTGTTTATTATCAAAATGTCTTGGAAATGCAGATCAGCATGCCCAGAGCAGAAGTAGTTTGTTTGCTACTTAATGGCAAAGTGGTCGAATTCTAAAAAGGGCACTGATGTTATTATTTAAAGACAAGAAGAAAATAGGCAGTAAAGAGAACCGACCTATTAGAAATTCAGTACTGTCTACAAGATAGTAATAACCTTCTGCCATGGTAGAGAAATAGAGGTAGTTAATGCCTTTAAACTCAGTTAGAAACAACATTCATTTCTTTCCTTTCTTGACACTGTTTGTCTCTGAAAAGGCAAAACAAGTGTCTGTAATTGTCAGCAAAATGCCATCTCAGCCTGGGTAATGTAGTGGTTCCTCAGCTTTTTGTAAAGAAAGGATTTCCCAAGTTTTCTGGAGAAGAATAAATAAATAAATAAAAATTGTGCTGCATGTATAGACATCATAATATGTTCCCCAAAGCAGGTTTCCCATGCTGTCCTCTCCAGGGGCAGGTCAGGCCATGGGCAGAGGCAGGATCATCACAGCCTAGACAGACCATGGTGTGACCTGGCTGGGTAGATGCTATTTGCTAGACAGATAAATAGAATATATAAATATAAATATAAATATATATAATCCTAAAAGGAAATATGAGAGCTTTTGAGAAATTAAATCTTTGCATGCATTTTGCCTAAAAGTTTTATTAATTTCTTATTGCAGAAAGTACTCTTGGGATCTGTGCCTCAATCTGATACAATCTTACAAATAAGGACCATTGCTGTTCAGCAAATTTCTCCCTCTGGTGGAGATTGTGTTATAAACAGAAGATAATCTTTCTGTAGCCATAAAACTAAGGCTTGGAAATCCCATTGCTCGGACATGAGTTTCTCTGAATGAGCCACGCAGCATGAGGCTGTACACTTCACAACCCAGAAGCAGAGAGTTCTGCAGCTTCTGTGCATATAAACATTGTGAATATGCTTTCTTAATGATCTCCAAGAATGTAAGTCTTACCTTCCCACCCCAATTGGTGCCCCCCAAAAAAATAAAAATAAAAAGAGAAACTGTCTTTCTACTCAGAAGATAGGAACAATGCAAAACATTTCTCTTTCATCAAGGTCTCTTTAATTTTGTCTGGAGCAAAGTGATGTTCTACTTAGGTGTTGGGGCACAACTTCAATTCTACCACCTTGGGACAATTTAAACTACACGGAGGAGCAATGCAAGGACATGTTGCAGTGTCCAGAAGGGCTGATAACAACCTGAAGAGGGTAGCACAGCGAGGACTATGCCTAGGAGCCTGGTTAGCACTATGAGCCAGCTGCTCCTTCATGGCCATGATCTTTTTGATGGAGCAAGGTGCCTGCCCTGCTATGGTTCGTGGGATGTGTTTCAAAGTTGTCAATTGCTTGGCAGGATACATAGCTGCTATTTGGGCCATTTAGCAGACAGCTCATCATTCAGTATTTCAAAATGGGGCCATTTTGTAGGAGGCATTTGTGAAATAGCACATTTGTGCAATCAGAAGGAAATGGGGCTCATTTCAAACGTCCCCCTTCACTACAGCTCTCATCAGCATAGTAGCAGAGCAACTTGCAATCTTCAAGGCCAATAGGCAGGCATGTAGATTTTCCTAGTGAGGTATGCCAGAGGATGTGCTACAGCATCTCAGATGCCTTTGGCTTGCAACATTTATCCACACGTGCCCACAGTCGTGTTTCACAGAATGAAGGTTTCACTGCACATGCACAGATCCAGAAACCTCTCACAGTGCTTCCTGCTGGCAGAGGAGCTGCCTTGCTGCTGATAACTCCTTCCCACCCAGAAAGGAGCAGGGGGGTTTGGGACTAATGTTCTGGACATAGGTCCATTTTTGCAATATATTCGTAAGTGACAAGCACTGTGCACATCCCTATAAATGGTGGGGCTTTAGTAATTTCTTAACCTGCAGTATAAAATGGATTTTCATATAAAAATAAAAAAAAAAAAAATCATTGTTACCACTTGTCATTACACGTATCATTTAACATCAGCTTCCGTCCCCAAACTGCAGCTAATTATAGAGATAAGGAAGAGGAAAAAGAAGGAAGAATAAAGACTACAGTCTTGAAGAAGAGTTTTCCAGCAATTCTTTAGAAGTAGAAATAAGGATGTCAGTTGCACAGTTTCGCCTTCTTTGAATTTTTTTGTCTAGGTGAGTTTAAGTAATCAACTCTCATAACATTCATAAACTCTCTGGGAATGAATTTCAGCCTTGTGAGTTCATACTGTGAGAAAAATACCATAAACAAGCTCCCAGGATAATGATTTGTTTCCACAGAGGGCCAGACCATGGGGAAATGTCATAAAATGAGATGAAGATGCGGCCTGGACTCTAACAGGCAGATAATTCTCCCAAATTGGCTCTCTGTGCCATCAAACAATAACTTCAGATGCTGTTCAAATATGACAGTATTGATCTGGCCAGTGCTAATCCCCCAAATCCGTTCTTCAATTGAATATTGCTTGACAGCTTAGTGGCTCCAAGTCATTTCTCGGCAAGGAAGACTCAACAAATGACTGTTTCATTGCAGCAAGGTAAAATATATTGAATTATTCATGGATTAGTCTATCTGAAACCCGCATGGCTGTGGCAGCTGCAGAGTGCCTGGAAGCCATCCCGACATCCATGCCTTCCCTTACACCCATGTGTCTCTCCCCTAGTGCCAGGCCAGTAACCGAGTCCCTGCCGTGGCAGCTCTGGGAATGTTTGCATAGATAACCAGTAAACCCTGCCAATGGGGCAAGTGGGAATCATTCAGCTTGTCACCAGGACCAGAGTTACGCTGGGGCAGACTGGTGACCTGACAGAGCTCCTTGAGGGTGCTGCATAAGGGAAGGGACAAAACATCAGATCTGAGGTTCACCCCAGTGGGGAGGGTGCAGGGGAGCCAGCCAGCCTCGCCGCGAAACACACCAGGGTCTTCGCACACTGCCACGTACAGAGTGACAAGGGCACTGGGCGAGGGAGTCCAAAAAAACACAGATTAATGCTTGTGAACCTTCCACACCCAGCAAAAGGAGCAGTCCAGATCCACTGCAATGCAACTTTCATTAGTTTTGCTTTTCTTGGTGCTACCCTTTTTTCAAGGAATAGCACAGGTTTTTGGGGTTTATTGATTATTACTTTTATGGGAGAAAATATTTTTATTTGAATACTCCTGAAATGTTCAAATGACATTCGACAAATTCATTTAAGGTGGTGTTGCAATTCTGTACTTAAAGATGAATCATCATAGTTTATCATCAAGATAGTTTTAAGCAATAAAAACCTGTTTTTGTTACTTATTTTAATTTCTGGTGGGTCATTTGCAGTTCTACTATATTTCTTAAGAACTTTTCATCCAGTATCCTGCTAGCACACATGACAACTTGTAATGATTCGCAGAGGTCGATCTTTTATTCAAGGAGCTTTTTACCTTCCTGTGATATCCAATAATTACTAGAGGGAAAAGAGATTTTAAAACTAGGGTTTTAAAAGTTATTCTCTTATTCCTGATTCAATAAACACATGATTTTATATTCATTTTGTGGGATATCTGTGGATTTATTTATTGAGCTGGTTGTTCTGAAGTGATTGTACAATCAAATTATCTTAACATGACAGCTGGGAGGGTTCTTCCAATGAATTTGTATCCCACACAGCACTGAAAATGAAGGCTTTCCTAGGAATATTCACTCCACTTCATTTGAATTGCTTAAGTGCATTTCAATGGCCTTTCATTCCACTTAACCTCGCTCTATTATCAGTGTGTTAAGCTCCCTTCAAATGCAGCACTTAACCTCTTTGGGGTAGATTTCAATTAGAACCAGTATTGACCTTCTTCTGTAGTGACCACTGTGTTTTTGGAGCTGGTGCGATTCTTTTTATTGTTTTTATTGTAAATGAATGGATAAATTGCTAGACAGGGAATATATTGTGTAATAATCTAACATAGAAAGCCACTTAAATAGTAAGCACTACAAAATGCAGTTAGTTCTGATGTTTTTGTTCCATAGACAACCTACAGCATACAAATATAGCAAGACCAAAGTATAATCATTGAACTAGAGATGGGTGGGAATGAGTCCATCTTACAAATAAGCAATGTTTGCCTAATATTTATCTCCCAAATATTTCTCATCTCTCTGACCTAAAGTATAATCAGGAATAGCTACCAGGAATAATTGCAACATTTACTTATTCTTAAAAACCTCCATTGCTGAAGTATCCCAAATGTTCCTCGTCTCAAGCTCGAATTTCCTTAATCGGACCTTTTTTCTTAATATCTCCATTATCTTAATATCTCCAATATCTCTTAATATCTCTTTGGCTTCCAATTAAGCCCCATATCTGTGAACATGGAGAAGTGCAGATCACTGCTCATGTGATGATAAGCTTCCATGCACATTGAGGCTTATCAGATTTTCCCTGTCACTTTCCTTTTGTGGAAGAAATAATTTAATCTCTGTCAACTTTCTGTTATAATGTGTCTTTCCCAAAACTCTATTATTTTTCATTTTATAGCCTTTAGCTGTTAATAGCTGTTCTGTAATTATTACAATTTACTGACTGCTTCCTGGTAATCACCCCCTGATATATTAATAGAGGGCAGTTAAGTACACTCTTAATTAAAATTTTAATAATATTGCAGAAGACTTTTTGTGGACAGCAATATCAGAGTAGAAAGCATTGCAATTTCAGCCACTTTTTTTTTTTTTAGTGGTTTATGAATGAATTTTCATGCCTAAATATTAACCATGGAATGAATCTGATGTTATACAGTTAACAGGTTAAGGAATTCTGAGCTTAACAACAACACATACTGAAACAGAAAAAGCCTGGGAAGAGTGTAAGCTTTATCTCCTTGTACTGGAGTGGCAATTTTACCAAGCAACAAATTTATCTTGTAATTTCTAGATTGCCGGAAATTCTGAAAAGTGTTGGCTTCAGAATAGAAAAGAAGGAAAAATAAAATAGTTCTTTTTGTTGATCTGATCTAGTTACAGCCACACATAACCTTGGGGCTTAAGTGTTCTCTCTCACTTGAGGTTGACTTCATTTGGTAGGATAGCACACAAACCAACTCAAATCCAAGTGTCTGAAAAAAAAATAAATAAAAATAAAAAGACATAAATGATCAGAAGTCCTGGGGTTAGTCTTGTTATTTTTGTCTGGTTTTAACTTAGATGGGTCTACTCAGCTCATTCCTCAAACATTATAGAAAGTCCTAAGAAGTAAAGGATTGGCTCTACAGTCATTGCAAGGATGTCTGTAGCCTTAACGACAAGGACCCTTGAGGAGAGGTAATGAGCTATAGGATTTTCTGATTAACCATTTATTACAGTGGAAACCCCAGGAAGAAAAATCCTTTTGTGATGGCAATGACTAAGGTTCAGGAATCAGTAGGAAATTGTCACTTGTCTAGTAGGTACATAGATAATATTGTTCACTTTCACAGACTACCCAGAGATCATGGGATGGAGTTGGCATGGATGATGTCTACCCTCCCATTCATCATGGACATATCATTGAGAGTTTGGATACTTCCTTGTTTCCATCTGTAATGCACAACAAAGAGTATCTATCAATATCTGTATCCTGGCACTTCACTCTACAGAGGTAAGATAACTTACCTTAAAGAGGTAAGGATATTGGGGCCCTAGTGAAAGCATCGGTAACCATCTTCAGTTTGTTTTGCAAATCTTACTTGGTTCCCAAGAGCCTGGGATTCCACCTTAAAATTAAAAAAAAAAAAAAAAAAAAAAAAGAAAAGCCAGGGGAACAACAGTCTTTTTTTAGAGTTGAAAACATTTGTAAATTCCTGCAGAAGTCTTCTATCAAAATCTTTACACACTACACCTTTCTGCAAACTGTGCTGCCTCAGCCTTTGGTTGAACCCTACTGACCTTTCCATTTATTAAGCTTCCCTGGAGAATTTCTCCAGGAGGAATAGCAGAGAAAAATACACGACTGTTCCCTGACTGTCTTAAGATGAAAACAAAATGTGCCTTAAGCTGCAACTAAACGCATTATTTTAGAAACCGCGCTGCAGCTTGACACTGGCAAACAGTTGAGAAGAAGTCCAGGCAACGACAGCCCTGCGGCGTGGGGCTGGGATCGGCCGGACCCGGCGGTAGCGCTCTGCTCTGCCAGCTACATGGCGAGCACCGCGCTGGGCACTGAGCTGCATCACGCTGCTGGAACCGCACCAGAGCGAGCCTCGGGCAACCAAAGGAGAAATTAAGTGTTAATGAGCAGACTGTCCTGAATCACTGCTTCAAACAGACTGGAAATCTGGCCAGCCAGCCCTCCCGGGTGCACACAGCGGGGCGAGCAAGAGCGAGACGGAGATGCTTGTGGTGCAGGGAGGAACACCAAAAGGGCTGTAACGGGTTTTAGGGTGTCCTTTCCATCCTGGAATTCACTGTACAATTTTTAATGGCAAGGAAATTTTATTGAAAAAAAAAGCAAAATATTCCAGACAGTGAATTATTAGGGAAATATCTGTTAATTGTGCAGCCACTGCGAAATGGGTGTTTCCAGATGAGACAGTGCCCTACAGCCAACAGAGTGAGTCTGTTTATAGTGCAATTGCCATTTCAGGAAATGTTAGCTGGGCTGCTGCTGAGAAGTTCAGGCTTTTCTGTCAGCAAATCTTTTTTTCTCCCTGAACTTTGCTGTTGTACTAAATTGTGGTGCTGAATCTGAAGAAAATTCTCCTGGCATTACATATATGCATTGAAAATTTGTCTTCCACTCTGTAATTTCTTGATCAATCTGTGGTAGTTCTGGCAGAAGGAAAACAGGATATCATAAAGCCACGGTGATTCAGAGTTAGTATACAGTGAACACAATTTCTTTTTCAAGTACAACACCCCCAGATTTACCATGCAACACAGGGTAGATTACTGCCTGAACTGCTAATAAACATTGCCCTATCACAAAGATAAATATCTACCATTAGAGCTAAATCATACAGCGTGTCTTGCTGAAAAAGTAATCCCATTAATCTAGCTGCTCTTCTCACCTTTAGTGGACATGCATACTAACAGACTAACAATTACCATTGCTTTAAAAGATGTACAAATATGGTTTTGTTTGCTTCAAACTGAAAGATGTATTTTTTTCTCACTAAAAACAACAACAACAAAAAAGAGTTTTTTTCTTATTTTCTGATTTTGAGATTTAGAAAACAAACAGTGGGAACTAAAGGCTAGACATCAGCTCAATTTCACAGCTAGTGGGAGCAGTTCTTTTCTTCAAGTCAATAACTCACCACAGAAGGCACTTTCTTATCCCAGCTCGATTCCCACATCTTCCTGAGCCATTCTGACCCAATGCCTCCTGCTTCCACAACCTTTGAAGTATTTCTCAATGAGGTTTTTCCAGCCTAACTTGCTGGAAGTCTCCCACTTTCCACAGACTATTGCAATATTAGTTACAGTATGAGTAGGTAGCTGCTCCCAACTATATAACCCTGTCGAGTAGATGTTTTCCTTCTTTGACTGTATAGACAAGAATTCTTTAGAAGGAAAAAATACATATACATTTATCTTTTTAAATTAATAAGTTAGGGAACAACCCCCCCCCCCTTTTTTTTTAAGGTTTTCAAAACAGGTGTAAGGTTCTCAGTTTATCACAAAACAGCCCCCAGAATTTCAGATCTTCTTTTCCTTTCCAGAAAGAGCAAAAACAAACTCTGAGGCTATAGAGATGGACTTGTTCATGGTCAGGGATCTGGTAAAAACAGACCCATTCCTGAACGTCTAAAACAACATCCGCTTCTCTTTCCCCACTTTATTCTCACACCGATACAGAAGACTCATCTTTCTGTTTTTTCGTTTGTTTGTTTGTTTACTGTTTGTTGGTTTGTTTTCCAGAGCTTTCAGTCAGGCTGTTATTTCATCTTGCTTCTCACATCTCCTAGAGCTGAACATTTTGGGCCATAGAGATGCTGTCTCTTGGCCAGTTCAGACCTGAGCATGATTTTCTCCTGTTCTGGAACCTTACAGTCATTTTTACTTTATTCATTTTAAAACAAATGGACATTTGGCTTTCAAACTAAAATTTTCTAGCTCACATCTTTCTTAGCTAGGCAATATCAGCACAGAGTGATGACTATATTAGCAGCAAAGTAAACTCTGTATTTCTTAGAAGAAATACCTTCTTTTTAAGGTTTTCCCCTAAGACGCTAAAATTGCTGGTGGAGAAACACTTGAAAGATTTTCTGTTAGAAAAATGGAAATGGAAATTATTTGATGTCTTCATAAGTCACAAACCCATGACTGCAATGGGGCTGTTCATAACTTCTCAGCAAACCTCCTACATTTACCTTAGGACTGTGGATTATTTTTAGTGATGAAAGTGATGCAGAAAGGGACAGAAGATGCTGCCTGGGTTTTCTGCAGGCAAGAGATAAGTTCAGGTATTGTATTCACAGCATAGCTGAAATAAACCTTAATTTTCCACAAAACCTAATCTTGCTAATTTCAGAGTATGAAGAATCACAACAGTAGTTGCCAGTCTAGCTTGGTTCAACATAAGCATGGAAAACTGCAAACACATTCAACCCACATTGAAGAAAACAATTGCCTGAATTGTCTGGGGATACTCCGGGCTTTTCTTTCTCCTGCAGCAGTCTTGTGGGCTATCTGGGTTTTCTGATTGTTTCTCACCATTCCTGCTAAGACATTCGACTCTTACTCACTTCTTTTTGGATATCACTTGAAAAGTAGTAGCTTTTAAAAATTGTTTTTCAAGCCATTGCCTTTCTGCAAGGCAGAGAACAGCAAGGCTATCATGCAGTGGTAATGCCAGAGAGCAGATGGTGACATTGATGCCAGTTACTGAGAGGCACGAAGCTCTCAGTAACTCATATCTGTGGAGATGAGTGATTTTCTACACAAAAGAAAATCTCCATATATGATCTGTTATCCTTTGACTTGTGTATATTCACTTAATTTTATCCCATATCCAACCCTTTTTCCTGTAGCTTCCTGAATCTTTTTGCAGTTATGAAATATTCATTTATATTGTCTTATGTCTGTCACTCATAGCTTTGTGCAGCTGGTTGGTGGAAGAAAACAAGCAAAAAGTATGGTACAGTGTATTTCAGTAACACTGACAGAAATGGTGCACAGGTGCCAGAGGGGCTGACTTAGGAAGGGCACCAAGAAACATCTGCCCCAACTCTTTCAGAAGCTGCTGCCCAGTACAAGGTGCTGCAGAAGTGAACATGCGCTAATCCCTGAAACCCTCCCCAGGGAGAGGCTGGAGCCACTTATGGTGACACATCTGGCTCTGCCTTCTCTCCTGGAAAGAGGTGGGAAGGCTGCTGTAAGGTGACAGGGCTCAGCTGTCAGAGCCCTAATCCTGCTGTCAGTCTCGTTGCACCTCGGAAAGTGAAATGCCACGTGTGAGAAACTACCTGCAAGGTAAGCGGAGCCAGACACACAAGGTGCTTTCCAATAAATTTAGCTTCAAGTCATGTATTTCCTTCAAGGGGACAGAAGGGCAGGCATGTTCAATAAAACCAACACCTTGCAAAAAAGCAAAAGCATTCTTGAACTAAATTTTAGACCAATTAAAAGGGTTTAACTAGACTGGAAATGAAACATTTCATTTCAAGGTGTTCAACCTTGAAATGTAATTAGAAATTTGAATGGAGAAGTCTGTTTTGGAACAAAATTAAAAGAAAACAAACAAACAAGCAAAGAAACAGAAACACAAGAAAATAAAACTCACAGCTTTTGATGTTGAAGCAAGACCCTGCCGTCTGCCAGTGAAACATCCTAGTCCTCTAATCTCTGACCACCAGGCAGCGAGGAGAGCTGGGTTACAGCATCCTAAAAATGGTGCGGAAAGATGTTCAGGCATGCTTAGGATGTTAAACCATGACAGAAATGAGTTCAGATCCTGATTCTTCAGTGTGAAGAAAAAACTGCAAATAAATAAGACCGAATACAAAAGTTAAACATACAAAGATTAGAAAGATTTTACTGATACTAAGCAGTGAACCCACAGTGCATCCCGAGTAGCCAGGGTTTTCAGCAGAGACCACAGATGTATTTTCAGTGCCAGTAATGAGAAGCAACAGTTGGTTAAACAATATTAAGAACTTTCTTTTGATGTGTGAGTCAGCAAGGCATAGAGTATTAACCATGTATGATCCTCATGGGCTGGCTCTCGGCTTCATCTCTTGGCGGGGAGAATAAGAGAGCACATAATTGCTGGTCCCGGCAGGGAAGCAAAGCAAAAAAGAGCTGTAGCAGCAGCAGAGCTATAGGGGTCCCAAATGTATGAGCTACTGTGCGTATACCTTCTCTGGGGGGAGCCTGCACAATCCTAGAGCATAAACAGCAACAGCTGTTAGTATCCTCATCCTGCTCCGGCTCAGAGGGAGGACTTGCTTATATCTAGGAGAAATATTGAAGAGTATCTATCCCATTTTTTACCAGATGTTTTCATGTTTTTAATATGCCAAGGTGGGGAGGGAAGGGGAAGCACAATTCTGTTTCAGCTTTTATGAAAACACATGTATTACAAAACCTTTCAGATTTCATTTAAAATTTTGGTGGGGAAAAATCATCTTGTAGGAAACAAAACCCACAGATATTGACAATCAGTACTTCCCAGAATTGACCAGGGAACTTACAAAATCTATGAGGATCAAATGGGAAATGGCACAGTGAATAATTTAGTTTGAAATTGAATTAACATAATATTCAATTGTATCAGGTCTCAGATGGAATATCAGACAGAAATCCATCCCAGGACATCTGAATCCTGACTTTACAACTGAAACCTTTATAGACCAAATTCAACAGTTTTATGCTATTTCCTGAACTTTTCCCCAAGAAGAAATGCAATATTTGGTTGGCACTGATAGCTGCCAGGGCTCAATTCTTGTCTTGCCCACATTACTTTAACAGAGACCAAAGTCTATGAATTAATTCACATTGCTCCCTCCACATTGCAGCCACCGTGTGCTCAGTTTCCTCTTCAGTGTTGTTTTGTGAAACAAATTTTATAACTCAATGTCTTGCTGCTGTCTGTGAATGCTTTCCCTTAGGCAATGCCCACTTGTGCTATTGTTCCTGTACCTCCTTGAACAGGACAGCCATCACCAGTCTGTCCCATAACAACAGCCCAGAATAAAACCTACGCAAGAGGAGCCTTGAGTTGCCTGCAAGTTTCCAAGAGGAGCCGCTGGCAGTGCATGTTGGAGAGGAGAGGCACGGCTTGGGTTCCACCTGGTGGCCAGGAGATTGCCTGCGATAGCCACAGGCTCCGAAACGTCCACCTCGATGGCCACAAGGACTTGCACAGACATCCAAGGACCACAGGTCCAGCTCCAGCCATGAGGATATGAGTGACACCAAGGACGTGAATGCCCCTGATGAGACCAGTGCCTGAGCAGCTGCTGTCACTGCAGCTGGGAAAGGGAAACAGGTCCATCAGTTTTCTCCGGTTAGTCCATGGTGAGCAGCTCCAGGGAAGAGACAGTTGAGGGGTGTTTGTACCTTCTCTGTCTTTTAAGGTTTGTCAGAGGTTGTCTGGAAGGACGCAATCAAGGCAGCTTGCTCCTGCCAGTCTTGCATGGCTCCCTTGCCTTTACGAGGCACCTAAGCAGAGATCCCCTTTGCAGCACAGTGATATTCAGTGGCAACTCAGCAGGATGACCCCCGTACATCTTTCCAAAGCAGCAGTGGCTTCTCTGCTGGATACTTGCCCATCAGATCATTCCCAACAAGAAATCTGGCTGCAGCGGCTGGCTCCAAGGAGGGGCTGTGGGCTGTTCATTGACAAAACTGTTGAAACTTGTTAAAACGTGCACTTCTCCACAAAAGTAGATCCCCAGTGAATTATTGCCACAGGAAGATCTACCCTGTGGCAAGACTTGCCTAGGATGCTTCTGCAAGAATTTCCTGTCAAAGAAAAGCAACCACCAGATGTCATTGCAGGATAAATTGTTTTAAATATTACTGTTCAAAGAGCACAAAATGATTTCACTGGTTTGCCAGCAATCCCATGCAAGGTATCACTGGGACCTCAGGAAATGCCTCTTTAATCACAACAAAGCTTCCAGGGACCCCTTGCATCTATTTAATTTGTGTAATACAACAAGAGCACTAAAAGGGGTCCAGACGTAATCCTGCTTTAGCACCTGGAAGGTGTTCTGGCATATGGTACTTCCCAAACATCTCCAGCTGTTCATTGCTACCCCCCAGCCATGTCCCACAGAATCAGAGATGAGGGACACGTACTGGATCTCCATCCCTCATGTCCATGTTGTGGTACACCAACACAAAGCAGCCCCCAGTGGATGATAGACTCGAATACATTTGGCTTAAAATTGTGCACCTGAGCTCATGCTCCTTCCTGCTGACTCCAGCCGGGTGGATACTGGGCTGGTAACAGCAGCTTTCTGCACATGGTGCACCAGTGTTCATATCTTGGAGCGCCTCTGCTAAGACCTCTGCTGCTGCACTCTCTGTTTCTAGGCTGTGGTTTCCCCAGTAACACTGAGACCTGTAGGAAGTGAATGAGCATACATAATTATAAAACACAAAATGGGGAGCTTCTGTGCTTTGTAAGAGCTTTTTTGGCTTTGCTGGCAGTATTCCTCCTCCAAACGTGAGTGTGGATTACTGACCACCAGAGGTCCCTTCCAGCCAACATTTCTCTGGTTCTACTACTGAGAGAGTCTCAGTTTGTTTTTCCCTTTTGTTTGAGGGAAGGAACTGAGAAGCTGGACTATATATATATTTACTTATTTTGGCAGAGAATGAGAATTTTGGTATTTAAGATTTTATGTGTTGTATTTTGGATTCCTTTGCAGGTTAAACCCTGTTAACAAATAGAGTGTCAGAAACAGCAATTATCATTACTCACATCCAGCTACGTAAATGGATGGGGAAATGCTACTGAAGGTGTGTATGGCTGTCATGTCCAGCAATTTTCTGTGTGATGGTGGGATGAGATGAGGGAAGAAAATTTTCATAATTGTACTGAATTCACATGAAGAAAACAAAGGAACAGAAAATAAATTATTATTGGCATTGAGCTATTCTTATGGCTAAGCTTGGGGTTATGCCAGGCATAACACATGTAGGACTTCTGTTAGGTGTCACTCAAACAGATGCCAATTAGGCTGCATGTGTTAGACTTTCCTGTTTGGTTTTCACCCTTAAGACATAATTGAAGCACAGGGTTATCCTCTAGCCAATTCAGTTTTTCCTAATAACTAAAAATGCCTTCATTTTGAATGTTACAGGACACACTGTTTTGTCTCCCAGAAGATCTTCCACAATGTTCGGGACAAGCCCGTGGTTCTCTCTGAATCACTTTCTCACTTGGCGCATACAGAATTCAGTGGAGCTCTGCTGACATAAGCAGAGCATCTGTCTCTTGAACTCCAAATGTAGACCTAATAGTGACGTGTTGTGCATGTGTTGATGTGTGTTGGTTCCTTTTATCAGGAGGCAATATGTTCTATACAATTCCTTCTTGCTGACAGTTCCCTTGCAGCTCATCACATCTTCTAGAGAACTAGGATGAGGGAATGGCACCTCTTCTGAAATTTCGCAGATGGTAGCATGCCATGACATCCAAAGAATAAAAATACGTTCTCTCCATTTGAGCTGCTTTGGATCTGGCCTGATCTTATGACATTCCTATTTGTATGCCCAAGGTGGAACCAGTTTAGAAACAAATATCATGATAAATGAATAATAGAGCCAAGATACAATTACACACACATTCAAAGAAAATTAGGATTGCAAAATTAAACACTACAAAATTAGGAAAGGTGGACCTAAATCAGCTCTTTTGGATCATACCGATGCAGATCATCCTTAATTGCATGATCACATACTGTTTCTTCCACTGTCTCATCAACTTACAGGATGGATGATGTTCACTTAGTAAGCAGCTGTTCCATATTTTGTTTTCTCTTTGTTTTTCAGAATGTTGCCCTGTATGTTATTTATTGCAATGCATTACTGACTTGTTCTGAGATGAAGATTATGCCTTTTTTTTTTTTTTTCCTGGGATCATACAGGGAAATGACTCAGAAATCAAACAATCCTCACCTTCTTCCCTACCTTCCCTCTAAAAGTGAGTAATGTAACAACTTAAGTACCATGCTGTGAGACTGCACTCTCTCATGTTTCCCAATATTTTTCCAGTATTTCCTCATCTGTATATATCTTGATCTATATCTTGTCTCTTTGTTCAGCCTGTAAATGGCTTGGGATAAAGCATCCTTGTGCTTTCAGCTTGCTAAAACCAAACTACCCTACAGCAACATTTGGTTTTCTCATCTAACATGTATTTTTTCTACCTTCTTCCAGGACATTCTTGAGGTTTTTCAGCAAGCTCAGAGGAGCATAGAGTTGTCAGCAGGATATTACAGTGACAGATGATTTAGAAAACTCCAAGGCTGATCAGTTTTAATGGAGTCATGCTGAGGTGCAGCAAGCATGGTGAGCCCATATCGTTCCCGCATGAAATAGAATTTCTCAAAGGACACCACGGCAGAGCCCAGAATCCACAACCTTACAGACTGGAACTGTTTTCATCTTCTTCTGTCTCTGATTTCTGCAATCATTTTGTGTACCTAAATGGATTGTCCAAATTGGAAAAGACAGAAACAAACAAAACAAAACCGTTACGACCAACAATAAAACCCTACCCTCCTGTGAATAAGGAAGGTTGGGGAACAGAGATAACAAGTAGATAGACTATCCTGTGGCTCCCTTCTGTAAGGACACATTCACATAAAGTTGCTGTTCCAAACTAATTGCCTTTGCTGAATCATTCACAGAATCATGCAGGCCACAGACTGTAATTATCATGTCATAATTATCACTTCAATAGCACAAAGAGTGCACTCTTATCTGATATGATAAAATAGTTCAATTAATTTTAAACAGAAGGAAACACTAGTACATCCTTACAGCCTGGCCACAAAGACAAAGCAAGCTGTCAGCATTAGATTATTGATTTCATGTTCTCTCCTGGCTTTATTAATTTTCGTTCATGCATTACAGTCACCATTTTTCATGCACTTAATTTGGCATAATACAGATGAAAAAGAGTAAGATTAGATATAAATTGAGGAGAGAGACAGGAATAAAGGAAAGAGAGGTAAACTATGGTTAATATTTGCAGTGGAGGTACTGGTGATTTAAGCAAGCCGGAATCTGGTCCCACTGTGAACAAAAGGTTGCAGGGTGGAAAAGGGAGAGGAATTGCTTATTGCTGTCAGTGGCAGGGCTTCTGCTTCTCTTGACAAATCAAAAGAGGTAGCTGCAAAATTAAAGCTTATATCTGAAGCAAGGGAATTCTACAAAGGAATAGAACAAAAGTACCCTTTAATGACAATGCTTCCAAATTTTTCAGCTCGATAGTTTTCATAAGCAGTTTCCTTTGGGCTTGCTCCTGCTGTGTGCTTCGGGGGCAATTGCTGTGTAGCATGTCAGAGTAATTCTCTGTAATGTTACCTGATCAGTCAATAGTGCTGTGCTTTTAAACAACATGGTGAGCCGGGGAATCTCATAGGAAACCTAATGTACAAGGTTGTGGTAAACTAATTCTTTTAGCATCAGAAAACTTTCCAATGAGTGCATTGTGTTACCATGGTTGCAAGACATTTCACTATTCCAGAACTATCGCCTGTCAGCCCTGCTCGAGAAATAATAGAAAAGTCTGAAATAAATAGTTCAGAAAGAAATTGGGGTTAAAGAGTTAAGATTAGGGTTAAATTTAGGGTCAGTGATTCTCCTGTTTTCTAATGAGAAAGGCAGAAAAAGCCTTGTATAGGAGGGAAGCTGTATTTAAGGACCACAGCAAGCAGAAGACCCCAGGATGTACCTGCACTGCGGAGCCTGCAGCTCCGGGAGGGAAGGACCATGCAGCTGTATCATGGGCTGCTTGTGTTCATGCTGTGCCAACACCAGGACTGCAATCACCTCGCTGGGTCCCTTTGGCAGCACAGAAGGTGTGGGAGGTGGTAGAGGACTGCTGTCTCCCCAGCCTCTAAAGCTGTAACTGGGGCTTCATAACAGCATGTGTTTGCATTGTGGGGCACCTTGGGTTTCTGCAAAACCCAAGGCCTGTGCTGGGCTGGAAGGTTCCAGGGGTTTATGAAAGGCTTCGTTTTAGGGTAGGTAGGAGATTTGAATTATATAAACCAAGGAAATTCCAGTGGTGACTGCACCCACGAGATGACATTGAACAGATCATAGCCAAATTACATGATAAGCAGGGATAAATAAGGTTTGATCACAAAATCAAAAGTTAGGTTCTGCCCTGAGTTTGCAGTTTCTTTTCTTAGGTATCTCAAAAGATGAGTCAAAACCATCTGAATGCCTTCGGCAGACTCTGCTAATCAGGGTCTCAGCAAGGCTTGGTACAATTAACTTCAAGACACCCAGCATTTCCTTCAAAGCATAATGAACTTTGCAGTGGCTTGTTGTCCCTCACTCTCCATCTCAGTGCCTCACAATCTCTATTGCAATTATCCTTACAGCATACCTTAGGTGGGCCTCTTTCTCACAACAGGTTGTACAGCGAATTAGTACAGCAATTAGGCTTTTCAGATACCCTAGTTAAACATCTAAAGTTTTCTTTGACATACCCAGGTCTGAATGACCTAAGTGAGCATACCTGAACTTCTGTAATGCAGAGACTTTACTTGAATTTCCCAAAGCTCTAGTAGTTTATTGTCATTTCCATCCTAGATGTGTACCTAAATATCTGGCGCTGTTCAAAAATAAATGGATTAGTTATGCACTTCCCTTTGAAAGCTGAACTAAATTTTGCGATGAGGCAGTCAACAAAATAAAAAAAGATTTATCTGAGATACCAGTCCCAGCTCTTTCTGCTGACGGAGACTCATGTCCTGCAGTATTACACACTTTGGCAGTAATTCCTCATCACTCTTCCCTTGAGGGGGAAGCTGACAAACAGCAAGGCCAAGAGCTGCCTTCAGCTAGAACACAAGCATGCGGTTTGAGGCTGCCACGGATGCCTGCCAGGCACATAGCCAATGGCGCTGAAGTTTGATGTGGCTGATTTTCAGATCATAAGAATTCTGTATTGCCGGAATGGTAAAAATAACACAGTGCCTTTTAGTTTGTACTGAGACTTCTGCAAATTTAGTTTATAAGGGAATATAATAGTAAGATTCAAGAAAACACACAATTCCAAAAGCAGCTTAGGGTTTCTGCCTTTTGGTCACCTCAAAAGCCAGGCTTTGCATCCAGTAGCTGGCTTCATGTTGCAAACCTTTTCCCTGTAATACAAGCTCTGAAAACTGAACTCTGCCCTCTATCAACTGACATCTTTTTTCGGCATGTCCCATATTAGAGGCAAAGAACAGGGGTTATATGGTGTAACAGCATCGTAGGACTGAACATAGTTCTTGAAGGAAAACAGAGCCAGTAGTGTTTGCCATCCTCCAGGGTGATGTCAAACAGGTATCCACAAATAAATCTATAAAATCTTTGTACACAGCACAAAGAGGGAATCATTGATTGTAGCTGCCTTTGACCAACTAGAGAATCAGATAGGTGCTACAAAGAGATAAGAGGACACTAGATTGTTTGTCAGTCTGGCCATGGAAAAATTTGCCTTAGCAAAATTTCTGGGCAGTCCGAGAAGACCCAGCTAGATTTCAGTCCCTCCTGATGTTCTCCACAGTATGACACTGCTTCCCGGGCTCTTTTGCAGACACTAACAGATCTGTGCTACAGACCAGTGAGTCTTCCCTTGTGGTAATGGCCAGACAACCACCAGCGAATACTGCTGTCGGAAACCACGAGGTAAGAAATTCTATACCACATAATACGTTATCTCTTCATCCACTCTTCTCGTGCTAGCTATATGCTCCACTAAAATGAGAAAGGAGCCTCCATGGAGCTGCTCCCTACCTGACCATCATTAAAGCAGGTACAAGGGAGCATTGATCGCTGGATCTGCTGGAGGAAAATAATCTACTAGGGGACAGATCTGGTGCTCTGTGCTAAACTAAACAATTTGTCTCTTGGTCTTGGACAGCCTTGAGGCTGACAACCACTAACTATGGCTGAACCACAACAGAGACCAAATAAATATTTTAGAATAAAGCCTAAGGATCCAGTTCAACAAAATAATTCAATGCATGTTTTAACCGTCGCATCAGGGTTCAGTAACAACAGCAGCTGACTCGTAGTGGTTTAAGCTAATTCACTTGTTCACCCATGTAAGGTAAGCTAAGGGTGCCCCTGCACCCAGGAGATGATAGCATTCAGCTCACCTGCAGCAGCTGGCTCACTGGATATACTGCAACATTAAATGAGTGTCCATATTCAGAAGAAAAAGCAATAGTGATGTCTGCTTCACTTTTTCTCTTTCTGGTCCATGCAATACAGAGTGCATTGTTTATTATTTTCTCCACATAGATGTCACACACCATGTGTTACCTGATTATCTCATACCCAGGGAAGTGGGTGACTCCTGATGCAAATTTTGATTACTGAGATTGCCTGCTTCTCAAAGACGACATCAAAAATAAGCAGAGAAATCTTAATCACATTATCAATTTGATCTAGTTCTAAGGACCTAGACAAAACCCAGTAGCTAAAAGCAGCAAGCAGAGATAATAAACAGAGTTTCTGCCTAGATGTAAGAATCCACCCAATCAATTACTCCTTGGCACATCACTGCTTAGGAGTGAACATCACTTAATTAATGTAGCAAGTGTAGTTACAAAGGAATTTATGTATTTATAGAAAAATGACATTTTTTTCTGAAAGTAAAGATGTAAAATGCATTAATATATTTATGCATGCCTCACTTACATAAAAAGAGCTTAGCGTGCTAGTTGATGTTAATAGCAAAGCTTCCACTGACTACACTGATGCATAAATTTTTGACACATGTGCACAAGTCAGGTAGTGTATTTGCATACTAAGCAGGGAATTTGAGTTCTAGCTTTCTGGAGCAGAAACTGCTTTTGATTGCGTGTGATGCATAGCACAGGGAGGTTGACAGTGCTAATCGAAAGTTAACAAGCAGGAAGGATTTGTTCTTTGAAAGCTGAAATTTCCAAGTAATCCTTCACACCTAATCCAGCTTGAGCTAAGGAATGGGAGAAGAATTTCAACTGGACTTTTGTGACCTCTTCTAAAGATTGTCAGTCAAGTTTCTGCTCTCCCAGAGAGACAGGCATAGTTTTGGCCTGGTCAGTGACATAAATAAGGAGAGAATACTGCACAAAAGCAAACTGGAAAAAAAGTTTCATCGCATTTCTCTAAATTGACGTTTTTTTTTGGGGTGGCTGCTAGATGCATGCCAATGCCTCTCTCGTATTGTTTGGGATTTGCTGGTTTCAGCACTAAAGTGAACAGCAATGGAAGCTTTCAGTGTGTTTGAAGATTAATTTCACATAATCGCAACAAAGCTGAAGTCAACAAGCTGAATTTAATTACTACCCTGACAGCTGGGAGGCAATTAATGCCCTTAAACTTTCAAGCGCTCCCTCGCTTGTATTTTTCCCCTTGTCTTACTCCTACTAATTAGAAACATGCTTCAGGGTACAGCTGACCATGGTGTTAAATTACCACCTTGTCATCAGAACTACAAAAACCTCCCAGTTAGACATCACCTCTTTCACCAGATTGAGAATCAAGGCCATCTCTGAACAGTATGTATGAGCTGCAGAGTACTGCTAATACTTTTCTGTTTTAGGGTATCTCCCAACATATTCATTCTCAGGGACCTATCCCATTTTGACTGTGGTAGGAATATTTTTATCACCTTATATAACCTTTCACATTCCTGTATCGAGTATTAAAGTGTAAGAAAAGCTTTACACAAGGAAATTAGTGTGCCAACAATTTAGATGAGCATATAAAGAACTTTTCCTGTCGTGCTTAATATATCCCATCTTGTATGTGAAAGGAGTGGGGTTGCACATCTCTGGGGATAGCAAGCATAAAAAGTTTCCAGTTGTAATGGCATCATTAAGAGAGGGTTGCACACCCCATACAGAATCAGGACCATTGCGCTTTATGCAAGAACTGGAACAAATATGCTGATTCAAAATACTGCAATTTGGAATTTCATCCCCAGATAAAGTTTCAGTGTATAGGTTCATTGTGAATCAGACAAACATGAACTTCTCATAGGTTCAGGGATTTTAGCGTGTGTTTTTGCATTTTCAGTATTACTAAAATTAAATTCCCAAACTAAATTAACAAAATTAAAATATTTTGTTTTATTGGATTGATGTAAATATCTCTCATTTCTGTCAACATTAAACAGTATTTTTCTGTTCCAACACCTTCACTAATGCACTTAAAGTTGTTTATCAGCTGATGACTGTGGTGCTATGTTGAGGACTACATAGAAGTCCACAATATACATCTGCATGTACATCCAGTACATCCTATTACAGAGCCCAAAGAGGGTTCAGAAACCACTCCCCCAACAAAACATATCCCCAATGACGCAATAAAACAATGCAGTGTATCACTTTATTGAAGAAGTTAAGAATATCACAGGTAGGCTGCTTCAGTTAAACAAAATATTTTATTTTGATTTTCCTCTATGGAAAAAAGAATGATAGTTCCCCAAACAGTTACGTTTGTGAAATTGTCGGATAGTGCAAAACCTGCGTTCTTAAGGGTTCAGATCAGAATACGTTTGGCTTTTTTGAAAACACTACCTACATTGTACAAAGAGGTCAGTGGAGTTACTGCTGGGACTGGAAGCCCTCGTGGCTTCCTCCCTGGTTGTGTTCTTGCGCTTGCTAAGCCTTGCCACTGGCAAATCCCAGCTACTCCTGTGTGTGCTCAGTCTGACTGCTGTCAGCAGAACAGAATCTGGAAAAGAAACTCTGCCCAATAGTTTTGCTTTATGTCTACATTTCAGCGAGTACTGGCAATTAATGATCTGTTGGTAAATTAACACTGCACATGGCAATTGACTGTGGTAATGAAGTTATAGAGTCTTCTTTATGGTTTATTAGTACAATAATAACCCACACTCAGCATGTAATAATGGCACACAGTTAAATTAAAGACTTGCTGATGCCTTATAAACCATTTTGAGAAACATTCTTGTAGCAATCGGTAATAGTCTTCCCTGTGAGTGCAGGCAGGCTTTGCTCTGTATTCTGTGGATATGGTTTTGTCAATATATTTTTTCTATTACTCTTACATTACTAACAAAGCAGGTCAGATAGTGGAAAAACAAATTGACTGGAGCATTCACTTCAAGTTGAACTGATTTTTAAGTACTTTGTGTGAAAAATCAGTCTTGGCTCCTTCAGACTGCATCTATTTCTTTTGCTATTATGAAATACAACACTAGAGTTGTTCATCACTTTCCTCTCAGACAGAGTCACCAGCTGAATTTTACAGTGTTTCTCAACACTTGGCAACTTGAATTGCCTGTGCAGCTTTTTTTAAGATGAGCAGAGACTAAATCTATCCTCCGAAGTCAGCCAGGTGAAACATATTGTTGTGACCCAGGTGTTAAAACGAACTTCCCTCAATCTTTCTACTTCATATGTGTGAGGGAGATC
This sequence comes from Anser anser, assembly GCF_964211835.1. NCBI lineage: Eukaryota > Metazoa > Chordata > Aves > Anseriformes > Anatidae > Anser > Anser anser. The sequence goes on from NC_139735.1 coordinate 6,707,743, forward strand.
CTCCCTGTTCAGAGGTGAGGCCTGATCCAGATTCCCTGCCTGTTCACTATCCGATGCCAGAAGTGGCAAGGCCTTCACGCTGGGCCTGAGCTCTCTGTCCTGTGCCAGCTCAAACCACCCAGCCGAGCCTGGCACCAAAGTACTTTCAGATCTGCTTTATAGCCCCTACTGTAATACAGGAGCATTATTTCTGTCTTTCTTCTGCAGGAATGGCAAGTGCTTTGCTTTATTCAGTGTTGCAATATAGGATTCACGCAGTGAATGATCGGGCTCTTAGAGGAGCCTGTAATGGCATCTGTACACCGAATTTAACAACTGACAAAGATATCTGGAACTCTCCAGACTTGTCTCTGTGGGAAGCCAAAGCAATGCTTAGGGAAGCTATTATCTGTTTCTTTCCAGAAAAGCTGCGTTTCCTTCCTCCAGCGCCCAGCGTGCAGTACTGGCCACTAGAGGACATCCCAGACCTGGGCAACTGCTGGCCCCATTCACAAAGCCACGCTGACACCAAGGTCCTAGTCTGCCTCGATTCAATATTAGAGCTGACTGGTTTTTAGGTGAGTTGATTTTTTCTCTTTTTGTCTGATAGGACGGGTATAGGAATATGGGAGGAAAATTGTCTTTTCCCTACTCTTTACCTGTCTTGTTTGCTTAAACTGAAAACTCATTAGGGAATGGCCAAGTCTGGTGTGAGGCTTGACTGTAGGCTGAGGTATTACCCCGGTGTCTGATTCAAGATTTTCTCTTAGACAAAATACTGAGATGACACTGTAGTCAGTGTGCATAATGCACTGCCCCAACAGCAGCAAATAGTTTGTTACAGAGGAAACAATTTGGTTGCTGAAATGTTTGCTTGCAGTTCAAAAAGATGTCAGGTCATGCCCCTAAACTAAACAAAATGGCGTTCATTGTGCTGATGTAGGCATGCTCACAGGGGCCACACGGGGATTTCTGCGTCTTTCACCTGTGTTCATGAAAGAAACCCCTTGAAACTTTTTACTTTACATTTTATAAAAGCTAGACTACAGACCAGAACAGCGACCGCTGCCTTCTCCTAGAAGTCATCTGAGGAGGTGGCCAACCCATAAAAATATGATGTGACTTTGGGGATGTGCATAAAATTTCACTTTAGTCAGTGCAAGGAGGCTGAATAGCGGCTCTGAGGAGCTCTCAAAACTTCTCTCCATTCACTGCAGTGGGACACACATCTTCTTAAACTAAGGCTGCAGATACCTCACTCTACGCCCAGCCCAGTGTTTAGTGCATTTTTTTGTGTCTGCATGGAACAGGCACGATCTAAAACTTCCTTTGTGATAAACATCTATAGCTCCTATATCTCCTCCTGCTTGCCAGCTTTTGCAGATTCTTCATCAGGCAGTAGGTCTATTTTAATGCCAACTCTCCCTTTATTTTATCCCTTAGAAAGGCTTAATCGACATTATATAAGTTCCTTGCAGCAGAAAGCTTTTCTTCTTTTGAGCACTTTTGTAATATTACCGTCTTTAAGACTGCTCCCATTAAGGAGCTTAAAATCTTCCTGAGGTCTCCAGGTTAACCTCTTAAGACTGACAACATTTTCTAGCCACTTCTGACACTATCATTTCCTTGAATTGCCAAATTCTCCTCTCTCCCCTGTTCATACATGCACTGCAAGAAGTTTCTCAAGCAATTTAGGAAATACTTGACAGGTTCTGCTGAAGCTGAATGTCCTAACGGGGGAATGGAGAAGTCAGCAGGGAAATGGAGAGCGTGCAGCTGCATCCTGCTGTTGCAAGACAGTCTGCTCTAATTGTCATTCAGCTGCTCCTAGCTGGTCACTTCCATGCCCGGATTCAAAATGCTAATCCAGAGCTTCTCATTAATTAATGAGCTTTGCCCAGTGGGAATCTGCTTACTGGGGGGTATCTGTGCCTGAGATGAGCAGCTTCTCTAGAAATCTAATATCCTCAGCAGGAGATGCTCAGTAAACTCAAATGTGTGCACATGCACTAATTAACATGTAATAAATACACCTAGCAATGCCAGAGTTTAAAGACAGGCTCATAAATGCTGACTGGACTCAAGGAGCTGTAATGACTCCTAATGAGCAATTATGAGTGATGACTTCCTTTTTGTTTAGTGTTTTGGAAAATGCTTATCTAGTGACAGTGTGAAATAAAGACTTGCAGGAACAAATGGAGCAGCTCAGTCCATGGCTCCCCTCCATCTTATAAAGGGAATGATTTCTCTTGTAGCTATTTCACCAGGGCTCTTTGTGGCTTGTCCTTGCCCTGGCCCTTCTGGCTAATGGGACACTTTCATTGGCCTGTTAGTCACCACTAGATAGCAACATCTTTCCTTCTTTTGCAGTATGGGAAGAATTTCAGCTGCATTTTGTTATGGTTCAAGTCATCCTCTCACTGCCCTAAGAAGTAATCCAAGCTTTTTCACTCTATTTCCATAGAAACCACTGTCACACTCTCTTTGACCTTTATAAAAACAAGAGGTTACTGATATTACTCTCTGTTCATTTCAGAAGAACACAAATATTCATACTAAAATAACACAGAAAGCATCTGTTCCTCCTCATTTTCAGAGCAGAGCCCTTGAGGTGTTCAGGGACATCAGACTGGTGAGCTGTGCAACTTCTGCTCAAAAAAAGGGAACATGGGCTGCATCCCAGGGCAGGCGGATGGATTAGAGGACCTCTTGGGATCCTTTTAATTTTAATCCATAGGGCCATAGCCAGAGCAGAACTGAATGTTCAGAGGGTGTGAATTTAGGGGGGCTGTGGGCTCAGGAATGCAGATTACATATATTTGTAACATGCTGCTTTGGAGATTAACTGTAAGGATTAAGTCTGGGACATTCAGATTCCAAAGCACAACTCTTTTGTTTGGGAAAAACAGACATCTGTATCTTCCATTTCTGTTTGAAGGCAGAAGGCAGCCAGCCCCACTTTTAACACAAGTTATGCAGTGGGCTGGAGACAGCTCAATGCTGATTTCAGAACTTCTCTTATGTTTTAGATGAGGCAACTGAGAAGCCACTAAGGTTTTCTGGTTATTGATTGCCGTGCTTAAAATACAGTGACAGATGCTCAGTGCTAAGGCCTACTCCCTCCAATGAGATAGATAGAATGAAAAAAAATGTTTGGATGTTAAAAGGGTAACATCAGCAGCATCAGCACCTCTGAGAGATCTCAAATCTGAGCATGCAACTACCTATCGCTTTGTAAAACTTTGATCTGAAGCAACATGGGTAATAAGTGAAAACAAGCTGGCTTATTTTCATTGATCACATGCCAATAAATCCTCCTCCTGTCATCTCTGGACAATTTCATCTCCATTGCTCCCTTCTCTCTCAAACTGCTCAGACATCTTCATTGAAGAAAAAGAGAGAATGCATGACACATTGTGTTTGTAGGTTACCTTTGAATTCAGACTAATTTGCAACCTGATCACACAATTTCTGAAAAACCAACACATAACAGTGCTTGCTATTTTTTTTTTCCAGTCTGCTATAATTTTTCAGAAAAGAGAATTTATCTAGACAGGAGTCTTCCCGACACTTTAGTACAGAGTTATGGGTTTACAACTCCTTGTACCAATCAAAATACGTGCTCTATATGTTCTGTTTGCCAAATTAGCCTTGTTAACACTTAATATTTTATTGAAATCACTGGATCACTATGTCAAGGGAAGTGTTTCATTCTGTTGGCTATGGTTTGGGTGATATGTGACTGAGACAACAGCCTCGTGGATGAATTTACTCCTTCCTAATATTGCCAACGCCTACTGTCCAGGAAAGTTTTTGTGCTAGAGAAAGAGCAGCTGTAGGTATTATGTCTAGCAAAAGCCAGGAAGTAGAACTGCTTTTCACGGTCCTTTTCTTTCATTGCAATCAAACTCTTCTGAGTCCTGTTGCAGACAGGAATGAAAACACATTTTCTTCTGACCAGCCTAATTCGCTATAGCAGCTCATGTTTAATTGGCTACAAATTAATAAAATAACTGCTATTTTCAAGAGACCAAATATCCACTGTCTCCAAAGGAAATATTTGGAAGGACACTTTCAGTTGTTCTAACACCAGCTTTTTTTTATTTCCACCAAAGTCCACTTCTCTTGTATGACTAATAGAAACAGAGGATGTGCAAGTACAGGATGAAAGGTCAGGCTCCAAACCTCAGCTACATCTTTATCAAGCAGAAGTAGTCTGTCATCTGTGCAGTAAGCACATCGTGGCCAAGTGACCTAAGCGCTCTGAGGGGCCCAGCAATCAGTCCAGCCACTGGGATATTTAGACTTTGGGTAATGATGCAAAGAGGCTTCATTTTCTTCCAGGAAGTTTTCCCAGCTTTTGATAGCAGTTATGAATCTTTGACTGCATCAACTATTTGCAGTCTGCCAGCAAAACCTCATAGAATGTGACTTTCATAAAGTTTCATCTCATAAGCATTACACAGGCTTATTTTGCAGTAAGAGAGATTCAGGTATGTACAAGAGAGGGGATACTGGTCTGTGCCAAACCAACTTTTAAAGGAGAAAGAACAAATGAACAGCTTGGAAGTCACTTCTCATCTCTAGGCAACTGAGACTCCCATAATGGCAGCTAGGCTCAGCTCAGACTGTAAATCAATTCTTGATTACCATATCCAGTGAGAGCATTACTACTTGGGTTACTGATGATGATAAAGTAGGTTGTTAACAATGAGCCTGGACAAAGCGAGTGATTTTAATAGTTGAAATGTTATCCTCTCTAAAGAAGTCATAATAATAATGCAATATTATTGAGCCTTTCTAGTATGAAGGCATCTGTCTGCCTAAAACTGATAGGGCAGAGTGCACTTGAATTTCTTCTGCAGGAAAGAAATGATGAAGCTTTATAACTGCTCTCTCTCTCTCTCTCTCTTTTTTTTTCTTTGTTTCCTGAACATGGCAATAACTATATTTAGTCTCTTCTTCTTCTTCTTTTTTTTTCTTTTTTTTAAACAAAACTTGCTACACATCGGGACTCATTGCTACACAGGACAATACTGCCCTGCTGCTACGGATTTACTGTTTAAGTTAATACAAATGGGGGTAACCGTAAGTGCACACAGATATTTTCATATCAGAAATAATGGAAGAAGTAGCCTTAGCAAAGGCAGTTCTTTTTTTTTTCCTGCTTTGTGCTTCCTATCCATTCGTTTGTGAGAAATCGGCACCAGAATGTCCACACCAGAAGGTGTTAAGTGTTCCTACTGTAAACCAAGCACAGACATGTCCATCCATCAAAAAAGCACCAGAAACACTTCCTTTCCTTTCCAAAGGGGCAGAAAGTATGCAGCTTCCATAGATTTCAGTAGGATTCCTGAATGTTTAGCATGTCAGAAACAATGCAGAAAACACTGGTAAATATTGCTTATGCATATGGGTTACCTAACAGCACCTGAAATAGCACAACAGGTTTTCATAACCCTGACCTGAAACGACACTGCAAGATTTGATAACCCATGCTCTGAAGCACAGCAGCACTGATATTAATACATTTCTCAGACACAGGTTTTGGATGACTCAGGAGACTGAACACATCTAATCTCGAGGTCATTGGATTTAAATCCCAATGACTCCTGAATCTAATAACAGCACAAAATGTAGCTCTAACCATCCCAGGCAGGTTAATTTGGAGGGGACAATCTGCTTATCAGGCTTTCCACCTGCCCAAAGTATGTCTATTTATTTATTTATCTATTTATTTTTAATAATGTATGCTTTGTAGCCACAGACCTGCAGTATCAGAAACATGATTGAGCAATTCATGTGAGAACATGATTTAAATGCTGATTGGGCTGCACCCAGAAAGATATTGCCTGGATCTTTACAAATGAGAGGGCTAGTTAATGTTAATGCATGCAACTACTTATCCAGCCATCTAATTTGATCTGCTTTGGAACTTAACACAACCTCCATCATCAGACTGAGTGACTTTTGTTTAATCAACTCCTACTGCTTAATGAGTGGGGTGATCAGCATACAAGCAGGGGATTTGATGTGTAGTATGTCCAGTGTTAGTGGAGGACAACACCTAACAGAACTTCTCCTTCCTACTTTTCTCCATTTCCTAAAATGTGGGGTTTCCCATATGCTAAGCATAATCCCCAATCCACTATCAATTAGCTTGCTATTAGAAAATCATTATGGGATTGCTGTACCTAGTAACTCAAAGGAGCAGACCAAGCCTAGAATATGAACATACTTGGTTATAAAATATCTACCCCAGTCAGATGTCTCTGACTATCAAGATTTGAACAAATTCACCCATCTCTTCTGCAGGTATCTACTTTTCTCTGAACAACTATGTTATAGGAATGTGCTGCTAAATAAAACATCAACATGCTTGCAGGAGTTGTTTCATGTTGCCCACTGCACAGAACTGTTCAGTAATCACCTGCATGATTAAGATTATGTGCAAGACAGAGTGACTTTTCTAAGTCATCAGTGCATACTGAGGATAGGGATAGCTGGATGGGTAGATGATACTGAACAGAATGAACTGAAGTAGGAGATATAGAAGACTCTTAAGTCCAGCCTGTTATTCTTCTGGTATCTAAATATTACCAAGAAGATGACTGAATCTCATTTACAAGCATAAATCATGTTTGGACAAACAAGCTCCCACCTCTGGAACCAATAATCAAATTGTGTTCTTTAAATATGAGTTATACTTAAAGCAGCCTTCTGAAAGAGTCCTGGTTTTGGAATATGAAATGCGGAGAGGTGTGAAATCCTTCAAAGTGGCCCTCAAGTCAACTGAAGTTGCAAGCGATCAGCCGGTGCTCAGCACATCCCAGCCTTATGTCTAATCTTGCTCTAAATTCAACTATTAACAACTCCGTTCACCAAAGAAATACCCATACCCCCTCCTATTCATGTCCTCTGAACATGAATCGTAGTTGATCTTGTGTCAGCTAATTAGCAGTGTTCGTTAATCTCATATTCCAAACTGACTATGTTAAGAATATCCTGGATTATTGTTCGGTTTCATTTGTACCGGTAGGGCCACATTCTTCATTGTTGTTCTTAAACCCAGTGGGGTTCTCGTGATCTTTGTCTGTCTCCTGTGATTCCAGTATATCCCAGGACAGCTTTGACTACGATTGCTGGGCTCGTTTTACACAAATACTTTTAAAGAAAGGCTTTTCAAAACTGTTTTTTACATCAGGTACTGCCTAAATAACATGCTGTTTCCAAAGCCTGGAGGCAGCTGTTTGCATCTGAAGAAATGCTCTCAAAATGAGTTTGACAGCTTCACTTCTTGTGGAAGAAGTCACTCATGCAAAGTTATTCCTGCTCATGGATGCTTATCTTCCAAGTCCAGGGCAGAATTGACTTTGGACTCAGATTACCTTTCCTGCCAGGCCCGTGTCAATGCTTCTCCCACATGCCAGCCTTTTTGGAACTGCTTTTAGATTTCTTTAACTGAAGAGCATATTGTAAAGCTCTGTTATTGTTACTCTTCATTTCCCCTTCCTACACAGCATGAAATTCTATCACGCAATCAAGCAGCTAACCCCAGGACCACTATGTTTAATGCTCTCCTAATGCCTGCGAGTAGGAAGTATAAATGCTAGAAATTTATCTAGGTGCCATGTGAAATAAGTTTATCCATCTTTGGGGACAAATTATACCAGCTCTCCAAGAGCAGAAGAGACTGCGCAGCAGGGACACACAAGGGGAAACTTTGGCCAAAACCAGCACGATGCTCTGCACTACCTGAAACGCCCGTGCCAAACTGCTTTTATTCTAAAGCAGTATTGAAAAACCTCCCATGCAGTGAACTGCTCAATACTTCATTTATCTATTGCATCTTGCAAGGGTATAGGACTGAGTTAACTCTGCCAAGATTTTCAATACAGGAGGTTAATATAAACCCAAGGCATTTCTTCCAAGCCCTATTGTACTCAACAGCTAGAAATAACAGCTTGTCTGCTTCCTGTACAGTAGAAGCAAAGAAATAGTAGGGCCTTTAGAAGGAGAACCTAAATGCAAGCCAATCATCTTCCTCCTGGCTCCTGCTGGCTCTCGTCTCCAATTACAAAGGCATAATTCACTATCCAAGCTATTTCTACAGCATTTCAAACTGGGCACTGAAGTATCAAAAGTTATTGTTAGCCTGCTATGCTCAAGGGAAGTGAAATAAGGAGGAGATAATAGAAAGACAGAAATGACCCAGATCAGTGAGATATTCTTTATGGTTTATCACAAAGGAGTTTCCCAAGAGACCTTCATGTCATGCCCCATGCACACACACACAGCACAACCCAGAAAGATAATGAGGGAGGGAAAACTGCAGTTTGTATCAGTACGAGCACTGGTTTCTTTCATGACTTCTATTCCCATGAAAATATTTTCTCTCTGTATCTCTATGTGCATGGCCATACTTTCTCCTCTAGGTGACACTGTGTCTGCTTGGAATCCAGAGCTGGAATGGCAGGAGCCCTTCAGCACTGGAAAAGTCATGTGGAAGAAAATTGCACCAGCACCTGCATACACTATTCTTGTCTCCAGTGATTTCTGTACAATTCAGAGTTGCTTGCTTAAGGACTCAAAGCCACTGAATCTCAATACCTCAGCAGGAGCTGGTATTATACATGTGCAATCCGTGGTGTGAGCAAAGCTTCAGGAATGGTTTGTGTATGCATATGTCTATATATAGGTAGCTACCTCTTGGTTTGTCTGGCTCTGTTTACAAACATCACGAGGCCAAAGGCTGCAAAGCAATTTGCAGCCCTGGGCAAATCTGCTTTTCAGTGGATAAAATTCAGTGCAGGAGTGGGCTAATAGCACTGACAAGCTGGGAGAGTAAAACAGACTGACTGAGTCTAGACACTGCAAAGAGCCTGGCGCTTATAGTTTAAGCTGACTGCATGTGCTCTCTCCAGGGGAGAGAGATTTCCCTGGGGAGGAAGGTTTCAGAAGTTAGGCTTGCATCCGAAGTGCCCTGGAATGCCTCTGATTTCCCCAAGGCTACTCCCTAGTTGCTGTGAAGTAATTTGGATCAGTTTTAGACTCGTGACAGTTCAAATGTATAAATAGTACAAACAGATTAATTAGCAACAAAGCAGGAAATAAATGCAGATGGCTCTAAGGGAATTAACAGAAATGCTGCTCCTTTTAGTCTGTACCTCAAAAGTTGACAGCAGGACTCAGAAACTCATGACTTTTCTGAGAAAGTAAAGACTAAATTTCTTCTCGTTTCACCAGTTTCAGGGTAAAATTTTGCCCTCTCTCCTGAGTAAGATGGCTCCAAAGGATCAGGTCAAAATCTGGATGACAGGCACCTAATGCAAAGATATCCAGGTTTAGGGGTATTTTCCTGGGGGCACCATTAGCTACCCCTTGGTTAGAAATATCTTGCAAAGAACACGGAGTAAAACAGACAGGGAGCAGCAGGTTAATGCACATGTCCAAGCTTCAAGTGCAGTTACTTCTCTTCAAAAATCTGGGAAGAGGAATCACTGGAAGCGGGGTGGAGAAGGTGAACTCTGAAGAAGGTTTCCTAATGACTCATCACCCCCAAGAGAAGAAAGACACGGCTTAAAATTGATCCCTTCCTTCTTTGTTTGTTTGGAAGATGGAAGAGCAGGATTTCTTAGCTTGCTCAGAGCATGGGCTGCCAGTTTCGCATTGCAGTGTCAGAAGGCCAATACCAGCCCAGGTCTCTACAAATTGACTCTCAATTTTACTCTGTGTAATGAATAAACAAACCTTCCTCTGTAAGATTGAATTAATTTGGATTTATTTGCCTACGTATAGACATTGCATACGTTTTCATTTAGGCAGTTTGCACTGTCAAAGTGGCTCGTCTGGCTTAGCCTTCAATTTCTGCCCATGCAGGCAGAATTCAGAGTGGCTTTTGCAGGCTTTTTGACCATGGGAAGGACAAATCCAGCTCAATATCATCAGAGGAAAAGAAGTTAAATGAAGTTTCACTGAAGTACATGGAGTGGTTGCCATAGCAAAAGTGATGGAAGCCTCTTCATTTTAGCTGTAGAGAGCAGGGCTGACAAATGCATGTGGTACTATACTCTCTGGAACATTTCCGCAGCTGAGATGTACATCTCCTCTAATTTACACTTTCCTGATCAAGAAATGAACTGAGAGAGAAAGGAAAAATTAAGGAAGAAAACTTTCCCCTTCTGAAAAGGGACACCAACCCTGCAGACCTCAGAGGAAGGCTGGTGAAAGGGAAGAGGCTGTGGATTCAAAGGGGAGAAGGTACAAGATGCCTCCCTCCAGCTGAGACCTGAGTGCAGTGACCCAGACAAATATTCTTTGTTTTGGCCACAGAATCCTATTGTTTGCCAATGGATATGTTGACCCAACCTCTCAGTGAATCTGTCTTTATTTTCTTGCCTCAGTGAGCACAGAGATCCCAGGAGTGAATGTTGTTGATAATTTACAATTCTCCATTGAATGCTGAGTTTGTCCCACTAGGTCTTACTCCATTCTGATGTGTTTCTTTTGGCTTTAACTGATAACTCCAGGGAGGACTTAAGTACCTCATTTATTTCTGTCCCATGAGGGAAAAAAGATAACAGCAAAGAAAAAAAATCTTCTATTTTTAACGTTCAATTTTGATATTCCTTCACTTCCTCAAGGATTTTGTTTTCTCACATCACACCCCATCAAAGGCTCTGGTTTGTAAGTGAGTAATAGCTTGTTCTCTGTCCTCTCATCATCCACCCCCACAAATACTCCTGCCTGGCTCCCAGTGCCATACCATCCTCACGTCCATGAGTGGGTGTGCTAGAGCTTCTACAGATCAATAGTAATTGGAAAAAAAAATAAATCTGTGGTCTTGCCTGGGTCAGCGCCTGCTAGGGGAGCACCATGAGTTTGTGGGAAGCATGCTGCAGATCATGCAGAAGGACAAAAAAAGAACTCCTAGGTCCCAGAGTACCAGCTACAGGTATCTATCACACAATACTTTTGCAAACCACTTAAGCTTCAGCTTATAGATTAATACTTATTTTATGTGTTCTCTCTATACCTAAGGAATACTGCAGAGTGTTGTTGCCCTGGGAGAGCTTTCCAGTAAACAAACATGCTGCAGCTGGTTTACAAGGCTAGCACATTCTGGGCTCTCAGTGAGGTACCTATATTTTGGGGGAAAAGAAGTTGCAAGACTGTCTGGAGCCAGGTCTCCTGTAAAGCCCTTTCTTTATAGCTTCCATCTAGCTTCCATCAGTCCTTGCCTTTTAGCAACTCATCATTTGCTCTATAATCAATTTTAGCCTCTAAAATCTGTGTCTGAGCTCCCATTCCATTTCAGCCCATCTCCATAGAAAACTGGTAACAAAGAGGTGGGCTTGAGCTTTCTTCTTTCCAAATCTTTCCTTCCCCACCACTGATTTATCTCTTGCCATTTTAATTCTGTTACTACAGCAACCTTGTATTTCTTGCTTTGGCGAAGTTGACATGTTAGCATGGGGACACACACAAGGCCTCTCTAATCAGCACTTATGTGGTCTAAAACATTTAGTTCATCTGCTCAGAAGACTTATTAAAATGTTCGACCCATCTGCTGTGGGAGGCTCAAGTGAAGCTGGAGCCAATATTTTCCCACTCGGTTTCCTGTCATGCAGCCTGACCAAAGCCTCTCATTTCAGCAACACACAGCAATGGTGTGCCTCTACCATAAGGCAGAACACTTGCTTGTATGTGGTCTTTGGACACACTTAAAAGAATGTCAGCTCAGTCTTCTGCAGCGACTGTTGGATAAAATGCTGGAGAAATCATTTGCCTTTCAGAGTGCTAAATGCTAGAAAAACCGTTTGACTGCAACACAAGAAATTCAGAGGAACATCGTTCAGGATGCTTCCTTCATCCTCAAATGCTCAAAGGGAGACAAAATGGATGGGACCAGCCCCAAGGTCCCAGTCCCTCCAAGGAACCATTTAACCTGGCTGACAATATGGCACTTCCTTTTCCTGCTTTTCAGCATCTCATCGCCTGGAGAGCTGTGCAGCTTGCTCTGTTCCATTTTGATCTACTCCGCTACTCTTGTCTTCCCCAGAGGGAACATCACAATTTCCTTTAACTCCCTCGCCATCCTCTGGTACCATTCAGGCTGCCTGAATGCGATCGGCTGACCTGCATTACGTTGCCTAAGTCTACAGCTTTCCTGAGGGAGTTGGAGGCGGTGGTGATTTTGCAAGATGTATAGCTCCATCATCTGAGTAGTTATAGCCATATCCATATCTGTGAGAAGCCATATCTGTATCTATAAGAGTTCATTCACAAAAGCATTTGTCTCCTCTCCAGCCTGCTATGAGTGCTGGACTGTTAACAAAATGTGAAGTTTTCTGTTATCTTTGCTCAGCAGTTCTGCAATCCTCCCCAGCCATGGCCATGGAATACATTAGGAAGCTGAAGGTAGTTCCATGCCTATTTGTCCTACAACTTCTCTGCCCTTGAAGGGAGTGGCAGCAAGTCGGAAACAGGAGATGGGAGGTGGAGGGAGGCTGTGTGGTGTAAATTTGGCCAGCAGAAGACGGATGAGTACAATTTACACGGGAAGCACAGCGTGAGGATGAACAGCAAACAAAAATACCTTCAGCCAACTGTCTGGGCAATCACTGTCAATTGACTGAGGCATCTCTGAGAGCAGGTTTAATCACGCAGAGCCCTGCTTGCTCATCTCAGCTAATGGAGCTGATGGGTGCTTGTAGTCAAATCCCCTTCACGATGATCCTGTTTAGAAACCAAGTTGCATGGAGGGAAACCTGTTAAATAGTCAGTTCATCTTCCCATTACTGGTGGAATTTACTTCTTTAAGTAGCTCTAGGGATTACTGAGGTATTAAGGAAAGTGCTGTGACATTGAATTGTATTTCCTCTGCAAGGGGATGGCAGTGTGTAGTTGTCCTCTGTGGAGATCATGACAAGGAGTCTGTGATTTTGTGAAGGGCTCTTTGTGTGTGTGTGTGTGTGATGCTGTTTTGCTTTAGTTTTATAATGAGGAAAGAAAATCCAGTCTCACTGTCTATATTAAGGCCTTTAAAAGTGTTTAAAAACACTAAGAAACCCTTTAAAATGCAGACCTCATACTAGAGATAAAGCATCTACCCAGAGAAGAGATGCTTTGATGCCTTAGATGTATTTGTTTGTTTGTTTTAGAGGGGAGAAAAGAATGGTATGTTTTACTGATACAGCTATTAACCATCAAGATTGCCCAAAGGCATCAGCAGGTTCATTTAAAATGTAAATGAGCCTTTCCGGCATTCAGTTGCTCAGATTCTACAGGCTGCTATTATGTGAAATTGGATGGGGCCTTCACATGGCACAGCTGAACAGTTAGGCTGGCCTCCCTCTTCCACCCAATTATGGCCAATGTGAATGGCCACTCCTGTGGGCCTGAGAGCTTCTCTCCAGATTAGGGGAGTTACTTTATTATAGGAGACAGGGACAATTAACTGAGACCCTGTGCTGCTACCGAATTGTCTCCTTGGGAAATACCACTTAGCATCGCAAACAGCAAGTGGGCATTTATTCATGTCCTTCCTACACCCTTTTGGGAAGGATCATTCTTTTGAATTAATGCTTGGAGACTACCAGCTAAAAACAAGCATAAACCACAAAATGCAATTGGACTAAGGAAGGCTTTCTCTTTTCATTCTTAAGCACAGCATGCCTTGAGCTTAAATGGGGCTGCATTCGCCAGTGAGATCCCTTCCCAAACAGCGCCCTGGTGAATCACTCGAAATAACAGCTGAAGGAATACTTTTGCCTTGGAGTGATTCTGCATCAGGGACACGTTAAAGATTTGCATTGTCACTTTGTAAAGTTCTGCAATATTTTTTGATCCATAAAAGAAGGCTTGGGAGGCACGTCTCCCACTTAATGGGCAAGTCACGCTGTGGTGGATCATCTTGGTCTCCCAGAGAACGTTGGTCCCAAACCAAGAATTCCACTGCGCAAAGGATGTCAGGGTTTTGCCACTGGGATTTGTGTTGATGTGGAACAAAACACAATACCATCACCACTGAATTGGAGCTTGGTGATGGCAGAAGTACCAACAAACGAACAAGTGACAAGTGAGCTGCTGCTGCAGAAGGCTCAGAGTAGCAAAGATGGTTTGTGGAAAGGAGGCGAAAGCAACCAGAGAGATGGCTGTGGAGAGGGGATCCTGTCTTGTACAGCCTGATCAGATTGGCCTTGAAAATCTCACTTGTTTAATAAACCAAAGTGTAAGAATGCATTTTGGTAAGTTAGGAACAATGATGTGCTTTTCATGATGATGGTGATCAGCATCGTGGAAATGCAGTTTTGCAGATGTCTCTAGACTGGAGAGTGTTCATCAGAGTTTCAAAGAGCTTGATTGTGCATGACTGTGCATGTGCACACACACGTGCACTCTGAAAGCTAAACTCATGGATGTGCTTAGCGGAAAAACTTTAATTACACATTTGATAACTTTGTTTAGAGTATTAAATAACCCTAAACTTTTCCATTTCCTTTTTTTGTATATGAGAAAATCACTGCATTTTTCAAAATGTGCTGAAACTAATTAAGTTTAACTGTTCAGTTCAGAAGAAAAGAAGCTTCTTATCTAGCAACAAGTTTCCCAACTGCACTGCATGTTGCATAAGCAGGGTGAAATAAATAATAACAAAAAAACTGGAAACACTAAAGGAGATCTTAATTTCTGTTTCTATATCAGCTCTTCCCTTACTTCTGCATATTCTGGCTTGTACTGCAGCCTCTGGATAGGACTTTCCTGCCCCTATTAAACATAATCAAGCACTTGGGGAACTTATTTCCATGTATCTAAAACAGAACCATGATTTGCATGTAATTAAAAGAGAAAACTAACTTGAATCTTTTCCGTTGGTTTTGAATACACTGCTTCTAAATGGAGCTCACCATGCTCCTATAACAACAATGCGAGTTATCCTAACTGATGCAATATTAATAGTTTCATTGAAGATTTTTAATTAAATTAAGAAAAAAAAATCTCTTGGGGTACATTCAAAGCTTGAAGAGGTAAGAAAGCAGCATGATGAGTAAGAAAAATTAATTTCTCTTTTAGTGAGAGATTTTAAGGGAGGGAGAGAAGGACATTTGTTTTTGTCATTTACCAGGATCTTGAGCTAAGGTAGGTGCATTGCCATTTGCAAGCTCTGCTTTTTGCAGTATAGGAAACTGGCTGGGATGAAGTCATTCTGACGGTCAATTGTGCTTTAAAAGGTTACTGGAGCGCCACCATCATCCATGCAATGATATAATGACTTATTGTTATCAAAGTCTGCTACACAAGGAACAGAATAATCTAAGCTTCAGCATTCAATACAGACACGTTGCGTTCATTTGAGAAATAAATAAATACATGTGATACCAGCACTGCCTGAAGCTAAGCTGATCTTATCTCACAACATCAGCCTTGGGATTGCAGAACTGTCCCTGGCAGTGTTTTATGTCTCTGCTTTGCTGAATAGTGGAACAAAAAGAAGAAAATTTGTAGGAGTGAAGCTTATGGCAAAAGAACAGAGAGGATGCGTTACACACTTGCAAAAAAACGAGTCTGCCACAGCAGGGCAAAATGTGCTGAATTACACTTGAAATCCCCGCAGAACTTCTGCTACTCCACATTTCTATTATAAGCCCAGCTCTCCTTGAATTTCTTACCCTGAATTTTGTACCGATCCTAGGTAGGCGTCTAGACATTACAGCTCTTTATGCTGATGGGCTTATTGAAAATTGCCTTCCTCTAGCTTGCTCTTCTACGATTAAGTTAGGGAGGAAAATAGTAGGGGGCCTCCTGCAGAAAGTGCACAAGACACCCTTGAGTCCTGCCAAGAGGGTTGTCAGCCGTGCCCCGGTGTGGAGACCCTGCCTGACAGCCTGTCAGATGGGGATTTCCTCCTCGCAGGGAAATGAAAGGAAAACCTACACCAATGTGTGTAAACCATCTTCCACTCGTCTTCCACAGCTCTCTTCCACTGTAGGTTAAAGCAGGAAAGTTTTTTTTTTTAATTATTATTATCATTTTATTATTATTATTATTATTTATTTCAAGAGACAATGAAGTCAGCATTGGTTGGAGTATCTCTTTTTCTGACTTTGGACAAATCCATCTTTTCCCTGGTGTTCATGGGGAAGGCCAAAGTCTTCACGTACAAGGCACTGCATGGCATAAAGCCTAGAGGCAAGTTCTGAGCATTGCTGCCTTTCGCATAATCCTCCTGATTTCTGAGGGCTTGCAGGGGATGTAAGGTGGCCTGCTTTATCCTGTCGCTGCTGTTTCTGCCTCTCTTCTTTGCCTGCACACCCGGAGAGGCTGCGAACTCTGCGGTGGGGGAACTGCGCAGAGCAGAGGGAGGCTGGGAGGTGCTGCCATCTCTCCCGGTGCTCCTATGGAGGAACACCTACAACACGGCTGGATGCTTTTTAACAGGATGTCTTCCACTGCGTTCTCCTCATGGCATGGCTGACGTTTGATTTTATTAACAAAACAGAGAAACGAGTGCAGAATTAACAGCAGGGGAAAGATTAGATTGCTAGAGCATCCTTTGGTGGTAAGAGCACAGGTCCGGAGAACTGGGAGCTGGGCTCTGCTTTGCTGTATGGATGGGAATGGATCCCTCCTCATGTCTGCTTTCTAGCTTATACTGGCAGGGATTTTAACAGCCCCTCTGTAACGCCTGTGCTGATGTCTATACTCTAGGAACAGGCACTGAGATCTTGGGATAAGTAAGGCAGGGAGAGCACTGGTGACGTACCGAACCGAATTCCGCTCGTATTTCTCTGCAGTAAGTGGATTCCTATAAAGCTTAAATTATCGCCCTACGTTTTATTCTTGCACCAACTTCTGGGGCAGCACGTACCGGAGGAATATGTTGCGGATGAGCCGCGGGCTGCCTTTGTCGCTTGGCTGGGGAGCCTGAGCCTTTGCCGGGAAATCACCAGATGGCGCTATGAGAAACGGTGCTCAAAGCGTTCCTTTTTTTTAGGCAATTAAAGCTCGGAAAAAAAGGTTTATTTGTGAAATTGTGACTCAGTTCCTTCAGTGAGAAGTATTTGTATCAGCCAGAACTTGTTCTGTGGCTGAATAGAATAAGTCCTCTAATTCAGGGCTAGTATTCAGAGCCTACCCGCGCAGGAGCCAAATGGAAAACACAGCGTTGTGTAATAAATCACCTGCAACAGGCAGGCAGGCAGCTTTTACTGTTCCCCTTAGTTTCATTCCAGTTTTAATCAATATTTGTTTGGATTTGTTAGGCTAAAAAATCCCGGGGTCTGTACTTGCTTCCCATCAAAGCACAATGGTTATTAAAGTGAATAAGAAGTTTGCCTGAGTGGGAACCATGTAATAAACGGAAGATTTGGAGATCTGAATTTATCACACTTCTTCACTGCTCTACAAACAGATTGACTTCCCCTTGCAACCCTTCTTGCAGAGAAGTTTGCTCATTTTGGAAGCTGGAGAAGTTCATTTTCAAGTAGGTTAAGCCAAAAGGTGCCAAAAATGCATTTTTCCCGCAGTCTATTATTGTATCTTACACTGTAAGTGAGAAGTAGCTTCACCAAGGAATTGATTTCTTGCAAAAGGAACTGAAGCCATGGCTGGAAGATGATTTTTATAACAGATGCAGCCCTTCAGCGGGGATTCTCAGCTTCTTTCACTGCTGGATAGAAGCAGGTCTTGAGTTCAATCCTTGTATTTAAATATTTCATTAAGGGCAGGCATGTTTCCTACTCGCATCTTAGGGCTCCAGCTTTCAATTTCTGGCTTATCCAAAATCAATCTTCTTTTTATTTTTAATTGAGCTCTTCTATTGTTTTCCATTTCACCCATCAACTTGCAGAAACATACAATACTGTAAGCCCTGATAACTGATCCGAAGGTTATTACACATCCTAGCATTCAAGCCACAGTTTCAGCTCTGTGGGAAACGCAAAAATTAAAACCAAATTCCTGTTATGGATGGAAGTTGTGTTACAGAAGGGACCCTTTGTTTCTCTAAGATTTGTAAACATCCATACGTGTATTTTGCAGTACGTAACACCTAGAGATACCTCATTTCCATTCAACTGCTGCACTTTTGTGTATATATCATAATATCATATATATGCAGAGAGAAACATCAGCTCAGGAGGTCTTTCTGGCCCTACCTCACAGGCCAGATGAACTATGTGGATACTTTCCTGACTTGATTCAGTTTTATGGCCCACCTGAAAATTCAGGAGAAAAATATTTGGTTTCAAGACAAGGCAAAGTGTTTAGTATCTATTTTTTTTTTTACAACCAAGTAGAAAGATTTTCATCTTTTCAAGTCACTCCAAATTGAAAGGGAAGCCAAAACAAAATACCAGCCAAAAAGAATACCCCAGCAATCTGCTATGTTGTGCTCCATTTTTTTTAATTTTTTTTTTAATTCCCCCACGGGCTCTTTTAAAGGTCTAGTTTTCATTTTGTTCTGGAATGGAGATGAATACAGAAATCTCTTCCCACCCTCCCACAACCCCACCCGACACCCAAATTACTTTTTCACCTATTTTTATTTCTTTCACATTTGAGATAATTTCCCTGAAAAAAAAAAAAAGTGGAAAGAAATAATTTCCCTCCCTCACACACACTCCCCATTTTACATGCTGGATTGGCATTTGGCTCTAGGCATGAGTCAAGTTTTAGGTATGGACCAAGGGACATTTGTTAGTACTACCTTGACCTCCCTCCTGTTAATTCACATCCGAAGAGAGCAGAAAAGTGCATTTCATGCTCTAGTCACTGCAATTCCATTTTGCCAGCAAAATAGTACTGGGCCATCCTTTTCCCCGAGAGAGCTTTTCCTTTGGTGTCTGTCATGCCTCATTACACTGAACAGCACACCTTATGCTAGAAAAATAACAAGCAGGAGAAACGGCAACAAAATGGGCACTGTCACTGCGAGGATCATAGCTCTATTGAAAAGCACTCGTCAGAATAGACGAACACATGTTTTGAATAACGAGTTTCAGTTTCACCTAGCCTTGCTCGTTGCTATTGATATTTGCTTGGGTCCTTTACATTATCTATTTGTTTGAAAAGTAGTAATGACAGAGAGAAGTGCAGGGAATGAGCAGGGTGAGCCTCAGTTGTACAGAGCCTGGAACATTCTTTGCTAAACAGTGGACCGCAAACTCAGGGTATATGCAAACTCAGGAATATGCAGCTATGGGGCTGGGACATAGGCACCAAGAAAATGCATCCAGTCTGTCTTGTGAATTTCTTGTTGAAAGGCTTTAAGTGAGAAAAAAAAAAAAACCACAGAACTGATCCATGTAGAAATTCAAATAAAATCCTGTGTTTGATACACTTCGACATCTGAGAGTGGCCAAACCCTCCTGCAGTATTGGGAAAGCTCTGCTCACTGAAACAGGGACGTGCAGCCTGGTGGAGCTGCGAGGCAGCAGCCGGGGACCAGGAGTGCATTCAGCACCTTCTGGAAGGAAAAGGCAGAGCTCTTCCTTCCCACAGATGTGCTCAGCCAGAGAAAAGCATTACACAAGCTGGCTTGATAGAAACTCAAGAGGATGGGCAGTTGTTTATTTGGTTCTGGTTAAAAAGCGACATAGATGGAAAGCCACCCAGAAATCCAGATCTGTCTGTATAAACCTGCAAACTCTGAGTAACCTAGGAACCAGAAGTGGTCATTGCTCATCTGTGGCCTTATCTTCCCTCCATGAATACACATACATGTGAACATTGAAAGACAGGAGGTGGCAGGGGAAAAAAAAAGAAATGAAAAAAAAAAAAAGAAAAGGAAAAAGGGGGAAGGGAAGGGAAGGGAAGGGAAGGGAAGGGAAGGAAAGGGAAGGGAAGGGAAGGGAAGGGAAGGGAAGGGAAGGAAAGGAAAGGAAAGGAAAGGAAAGGAAAGGAAAGGAAAGGAAAGGAAAGGAAAGGAAAGGAAAGGAAAGGAAAGGAAAGGAAAGGAAAGGAAAGGAAAGGAAAGGAAAGGAAAGGAAAGGAAAGGAAAGGAAAGGAAAGGAAAGGAAAGGAAAGGAAAGGAAAGGAAAGGAAAGGAAAGGAAAGGAAAAGGAAAGGAAAAGGAAAGGAAAAGGAAAGGAAAAGGAAAGGAAATGCCTTTTTCTTTTAGCCATTTGGTCTTGGTCCAAATCAGCATAAAAGTGGTGAAATTAACATTTTTAGGATCAGAGTGATCCTAAGAGCGATTAGCCAGGGAGGTTGGTCGTTGCAGAGCATCTGTGAGGTCCTGGGGGCTTCTGTTCACCCGGCTGTCGGATCAGCAGCATTTGCAGAGCTGCAGGCTGTCTTCCAGGGCAGCTCCTCCGTGAGATGTGGCTGAGTACCGGGGTCACTACCTGCAGCCTGCGTCCAGAGCATCTGCAGGAATTCAGGAGGAACTCGGTAGAAGTTCCTCAGCTAAATCCCATCAAACTGCTCTTTTTGTTATTTTTTTGGATGAAACGTTTTTTTTGGAAAATCTATGGGCATGTTTACCTTGCCCCATGCTGTACCTGCCAGCTGCCTGCCCCCTCACTTCGCCTTGGCTGCCTTGGCTTTTGGGTTCTCTGCCTTTCTCCCTTAAAAGCCGGTTGCCTGGGAATCGTCAAGTATCAGAAATCTGACCTGTCCCCCCCGCCCCACCACCACCCCCAGTCAATAATCACATTAGCACATCTGTGTGACAGAAATAATAGCTTTTGTCTACCAAAGCTGCACAGTCCTGTTGCCAAGCAACTCGGTCCTGAGGCAACAAACCCGAGAGGAACGGGTGTGTGGGAGGACCGAGCCCAGCGCAGGAGCTGCTGCTTGTGCTGCTGGTAGCTATAATTGGGGGAAGCTTGCAATACGCTATTCCGCCAGAGATCTGGGATAACAGAGCCTGCCAGGCTCCGAAACTTTCAATTAGGTGGCTACAGACTGCGGCTGGTTCATCTTGTTTTGTTCTGGTCTTCCGGAAGGGCTTTGGGGATGCTGCGGAGAGCAGAGCCGCAGGTTGGGGTGGCTTGTACCAGCGATGCTAAGCCCGCTCCTGAGGAAAGATAAACGCAGCCAGTCTTTCCAACTGCGTGGCAGAGCACAGCCTAAACACGTTTGGTGGTCTGTCCTCCTCGGGGGCCGGGCCCTGATCCCTCTGCATCATCAGGGACTGCAGCAGCTCAGCTGCTCCGGGGTTGTGTGCCACTTTGGGCAAGGCGCGTGCCAGCCCGACAGGCACAGCATCGTGTGGTTAGAGGAGAGTATCCCACCTGATACGCAAACCCCTGATTTATCAAATGTAACCTCATTCATCCCAAAGGGAGAAATGTTCTTAAAATAATAAAGGCGCTTGAAATAAATGGGATGGGATTTTCAGTTGTATTTTCCCAGCTAAAAGAGAAAGGCAGCGTGACAAACCTTGGAGGGGGAAGTTCTCTTGGATGAAAAAGGGTTGCATCCTTAGGGACATCAAGGAAGACTGAATAATCCCCATCTGGAGGCTAGAAAGAGATTTAGTTCAAGGTCTAAACCACTCTCCTCTGTTACCATAAATGTACTGGTCCAATCCAGGCATTCTTAAATAGCCCTGTGGGTTGCAGCCAGAATGGACATTGCAGAGAAATTATAACCAACAAGTGTCTAAAATACTTAAAAGGCAGAAACCAAAGTAACTGTTTGCACAGGGAAAAATGAAACCAGAAGCAAACTCGAGCACTGGAGCTTGTCTTTAGAAAATATCCTGAGGAGAACATTGGCAGTACCTAACTCGAGGGTCCACTTTTGGTCATTCCATTTATACTAAGTGTCCTATCCACTTTCCTTTCATGCAATCCTTTATCAGATCTAGATGTGGACAAGAATTAAGGCATATATATAGTTACTGCAAACACTCAGTCCTCCTGCTAGGATATGGCTATGCTGCCAGTACTTTGCTTTTCAGTGCACGACATCCAGGTTCTCTCTCCTGTACAAGGGTTCAGTCCACAAACCAGGTGCACTTCCAGCAATTCTGGGTGCTCTGCTGGCTCTGCCAGAAGGAAACCTAGTATTTTCTAACCTAGGGTATGACCCTGGACAGTGGTCTAGTCACCACCGGCCCTTCTGGTGGTTTATATTGGTATGTGGTAAATCCAATTTCAGCTGCTGACTATATACATGTGTGCACACATTCTGAGTATAAGGATTCAAAAGAACCTCTTGGTCGCAACCTCACTGAGTGGAAGTTTTCCAGTGATGTAAATGACCTGAAATTAATAGCAATTAAATTCCAAAATGCCTTAGTAAGATCCTTACTGCACCACAACAGCCAGGTACTAAGAAGTCCCTGTGCTTACACGGATATTCGTCAGATAAGGGCTGCAGGAAAAAAGTTGAGCAATTCCTTGAATAAATTATTTAGCGGTTGTTATTCAAGCTTCTCCACTTACATGTAAGTCGCTGTATCCAAGTGGGTAAAGAACCATTTTCATAACCTGTCTTGTACTATAAAGCATCTTTGATACTTTCCACAGAGACATTTGTAGTTTGTGTAGGATGGCATAAGTATGCAACCCCGTGTCAGAAAGCTTTTACTTCCACATGAATATTTGTTTCGCTGGTGTTTGATGGTTGAATGGTTGAATGTACCGCATTCTGGATCCTGGATTTCTTACAAGTTGTCTCCTGCTCTATGGCAGCATCTAAGGTTGTTTCTTGTTCTAGACCTACATACCAACAAAGGAGAAATTAAACCTTGGATATTAAGCAAGTGAACAGTATATTAACAGTATACTAAGTGTGAACATTACCACATTACATTCATATCTTGCATGGCACAGTTGCAACTGGCCATAAATCTGTGCCTGTTTTCCTTTTGGCTTTCCTGTAGACTTTGGTTTGTGGTCTGAAACACAGGTAAGAAAGGAGGCCTTATTCTTTTAAAAACACAACACTTCAAAGGGTAGAGAATAATTAAATCCTGTCAAAAAGGACAAAGAAGGAGGGGTTGTGCCCAAGTTCCATAGGAGGTAGGAGACAGACTTTTACCTTGAGAAATTAAAGAGTATAGCTGATGGCACAAGCAACCTAGGATTTGCAGTCTCTTTGGGGGAAAAAAAAAAAAAGTAACTCTTTAGACTGTTCATCTGTCATAGTACCAGTTAATATAGGTGGAAAATAAATAATAATAATAAATAATAATAAAAAGAGAATATCAGGAAGCAGAGAGAGATGGCACTTCTTGGACACAAAACTTCAGAGAGACAGAGGTAGAATATCTGCTCTGGCAAGCTACTTCTCACTCGTGGTTTAGGGGAACCAGAATTTGGGTATGTTGGCTCAAACAAACAATAATAGCAGCCTGGAGAGACCTGAACAGTAGCAACTGGAGCAACACAGAATTGACTCCAAGAGCAGTTGAGGTAAGTCCTGTAACGCTCTGCAGACAGTGAATAGGGAGAGGCTCTGCTTTGAAATCTGTGCTTTCCCCAGCACTCCTGGTTACCTGGAGGGTGATGGCACATGCTGGGATCGGTGTTGGGCAGCAGGTAGACCGGGGATGGCTGTGACTTTGATAACTGCTCATCTTCTGAGCAGGACAAAGGAAGATCTTTGTAGATGGCTCTGTGGTATGCGTGTTTGGGACTCTGGCCTGTTAAGAGGTATCACAGGATGCTGATACCTGCCCAGACCTCCTTAACTTCTCCACGCTTCCAAAGAAGGAGATGGAAAAGAAGCCAAAGTTAGGGGTCAGGGTAGCTGCTCAGCAAGGAATCTTCGAAACACTCCAAAATCTTTCAAAAATGTTTAATGGAATAGCTCTATTCTGTTCCATACCAACTACTATTTGCTCTTTCCTCAGCCTGGAAAAAAAGACATGCACACAGAGAGCACTCAGTTGAAATCACATGCCTCTAGGTCTTGTTATAATAGCGCTGTAGTTATTTGTTAGCTTGAAATGCTTCTCCACTGCAATGGGGGGCTTTACTGCAGCATCTAATTTAATCTTTCAATGAATATATTCCCTTGAATACAGTGTATTTTGTTTGACAGTTCTTAAACGCTTGGATGAATCTAAACATCGAACAACTGGAGTACACACATTATTTTTCTGCAGATTCATTTAGCAATTCAAGCTAACAGCCAGATTATTAATAATGAGCTAAATAAGACACTTTTCTAAGGGTCGATGGGCATTTGAAGTCTGAAAAAGAAAATATGATATTTGCTTCTTGGCTTCCCTCTGGGACAGCATTTGAAAAGTACTCAGATATCCCTCTAGGAAAGACTATTTTTTCTCATGGTTATACTTACAGTGAAGAAAGGGGACAAACTAATTGCAAGGGAGAAATGCGAAAGTGATGCTGCTAACTTTCCTAATGTATGTTTTGCAAAGGCGCAGGGTTATTGTTATGCCAGAATTTTGGCTGATAAAACAGCAAAGCTTCCCAGCCTCTTGGCTGCATTCCTTTAAAAAACATCAGCAGCTCTGCAGTATCTTGCAGATGTAACAATTGGCGACCAGCTCATCCAGATGTACCTAAATTAGCTTCACAGATTAGCGTTATAGCTCAGCTACTAGTGACAGCCTGAAAAAAGAATATAATTTTGTCTTATGGCTCAACTTTTTCTGTTCGTAGAAGTTATTATTGGTCTAACCTTCCCATTCCCACAGCTCATAGGAGCTCTGCCTATATTGAAGCCTATATTACTGTGCCCCAGTTACAGAAGAAGATGGTCTCTCCTTAAATGTTTCTATTCTGATTAAAAAAAAAAAAACAACTGTTTATCTGTCATTGCATCAGTTAATATAGGTGGAAAATAATGGACAAGACACTGAATTCACAAACCCTTCTGCAAGATCAAAGCACACTTCAAGATAAGAGCAAGAGCAATTGCTCTGAGTAATTCGGTTGTGTTTGATGCTTGCAGAATCTGAGCAAGATGGACAGTTCAAATGTGTGTGTCAGGGGCAGCACAGATGTCTTGGGTGCAGACAGACATGTAGCACCCCTCAGCTACTGAAAGGTGACAATCGGAGTTAGAAAATGGGAAAAAATATGTCTTATACAGCTAACAGTTGTATACGATTGTGAGTCTACAATTATTAATAGCCAGAGAGCTGTGACTTTTAGAAGAAAGCAAATAAACACAGTAGCCCCCCAGATTTGCTGGTGGTCCAAAGAGCCAGGGACAGGCAGTCTGCCAGGCTGAGAGCCCAGATTGCCCGGACCTGGCATGCCCTGCCAAGCAATGCCAGCAGCGTTTGAGTTCTCTGGGCATTTTCATTTTCTTTCCACCTAGAAATTCCCTCTGGTTGGAATTAAAGGATTTTATTTTTACCTTTGTGCAGTAGGTCAGACACAGAAAAGGGGGATTAGAAATTCCTGGCCAGACCCATTGCACACGTTGTGGGAAATGGACAGCAAGTCTGAAAGCTCCTGGTCTGGTTGGGTTTTAGGGCATGGGCAGAGATCAGCTGTGATCTCTGCTCAACAGGGATCCATGGATCCACTACACATGAGCAGCTCTGTACATGAGGACATGAACTGAGCAAATGTATCTCTGTTTATATTAAAACCTTTGCACTTTTTAAAGTTTAAGACCCAGTTAGCCACTGTAGGAAAGTCCTAGCATCTCATATCAGCCAACACACACAGACAGAGCTCTCTTTGCCTCTGTCTCTCCCACGTTAATAGTCTTTCACACCCACATTCATACCAACACGGGAAGGGATAGTTCACATGCACAGTCGTCTCCAAACAGCATCCTTTGTTAACTAGCAAAGCTTCTCTTCGCCCTGCTTTTATTTGATAGCCTTGTCAGAAGAGTTTGCACCTGTCCTCTCACACTCATTTGCTCTTTGTTTTTTCTGAAGGTTTCTACTTTTAGGACATGATGAGCAGAGGGTTTCATTCAGTATTGGCTAGGAAAAAACCAACAATCTTGTCTAAAACAAAGCTACTAACAAAGCAGAAAGAGAGCAAAACAGAGCAACGGAAAGAGAAATAGATAGTGTGCCTGCAGGGAAAGTAGCTTAGGGAGAAATGTAGGAGGAATACTGATTCCAGACTTGCGACAGCTCTATTTTTCATAAAGATAATAATAAAGAATAATATGGTGTAATTAGGGCAAAAAAATCATACAAATTTTTTGAGTGCTTGTCTGCAGTTTTCGCTGAAAGGGAAAGAAACAATGGGGCTGAACTGCTCCTCCTTGGCTGAGCACAGAAACACATTTCCCCAGACTCACCTAAAGGCTCTCCTTGTTGAAAGTTAGATTAGGGATTGGAATTTGAAGAGCTTTTTTTTTATTATTATTGTTATTATTATTTATTTTTAATCTTTATAAAGGCCCCCAAACCAGATGTAAGAGGCTGTCATGTGTGTACTGACCAGCGCACCACCACGAAGACATGCCCACTTGGGTACTGAAAACCTAGGGCATACAATCTGTATTGCTCCCAGAACTACTCCGAACACTGGAAACTGGCATTTCTGCACCATCTTTTCACCCTCGTGGTGAAATATTTTCCTGTCTTCTGTGTTCATGCAAAGGGGTTGGGGAGCCCCTTTGCCCTCCCATTGCTGTGGGTTCTGCTCCTTGCATTCTTCCAAAAGCACACACACAATGCTGTAAATGCCTTCAGCAGCCAATATGACACAAGAGCAAATTCCCATGTTTAAAGAGAGAAGGATCCAGTTCATAAGCTGTTCTTACACTGAGATGGGAAGGGAACTATTACTGATTAAGGGCGGTTGGTACTGGATTGAAAAGCTTTCCAGAGAACCATACAGTACAGACCTGCTTTGATCTCATTCAGGTACTGAACAACCAATTGTCACCAAATTGGATTTATTCGTCACCGTTTCCTATCCTCTGTTGAAAATTACTTTCACTTTAATTTTCTACACAGTTTTCTTAAATAAGGACATCAGTCTCCCTGAAAGAAAATCTTTGATTCCAAGTTCACAGAGTTGGTTTCTAGCATGTGTATAGCAATGGTTCTGTTGAAAATAAGACTGTTTTCAGAGTCCTTTAGCATCAGAAAAGGACATTTTTCCCTTAGTCCAAGATACTGTCAAGCTAGATAGGTAGATTACTACTAGGTAATCCCTTCGCTAGGGATGTGGCTGTAAACCCCATTGAATAATAAGTGGTGATGTTCTAGAGGCTATCAAAAGGCTAGTAAGAAATGAGGATTTTGTATCCAAATGCTGACTATTTGCTACTTGTCCTGAAATCACCTTACTGGCAGGCCACTATAGACAGTACAAGTTACAAGATTCAGACATAAATGAAAAGGCACATGGGTAAGATACGTTTAAGAGATTTTCCTCCTTTGGTGTCATCCAGCTAACCATCTCCCAAGATGCTTATGCTGCCTTGCAGCTGGGATCCAGGACAAAAGCAAAAGTTTCACTATGAAATCAGCCTTCACTGAGGAGGATGCTGTTTTGTCCCTACCTTATTGTTGTACACGCAAACTCTGGGGTCATTATATCATTTTCAGCCATTCTCCCCAAGGGTTTCTTGTGAGTTTCCATTTGATCAGGGGTCACATTTTAACACTATCCCCGTAAGACTTCTGACTGCATCTGTCTGCTTAGAAACAGCGATGTTCTTTGAACACGACTAGGGAGAATTATCTGATCTAGGACTTGCTAAGGACTGTTTAAGTATTTAATTGTAAGCACACGTTAACCCATTGTGAAGTAAATGCACTTTTATCTGGGAGAGGAATATTTAAACCTCACTGCGTTGCTTTTTTATAGTGGAAAAATATAACTTATGTAAGATAGCAATGATTCCTTAAGCAAGTTCAGAAAGAGGAATAATGTATGCTATTCATTGCTAGGTTTTGATTGTGATGAGACAGAACTGTTTTGGGATAGGTTTGTGAAAAAATATGCTGCAACTATGGCTTTGGGAGATACCTTGATGGAAGTTCATATTTCCTTTAATTTAAAAAACTGAAAAGTTGCTTAGGACTTCATCTGGTCATTAGTAACATAATCTCACATGAATAAATAAATGCTATGTAACAACATTTATGTAGAGAAGCAAATGAAAAGTAATGGAGTATTTGTTCTCAACGATTGTCTAACTTAGCTGGCATTCATGTTTCTAGGAATCCACACAAAAGCACCAGATGAGGAAAAGGTATGAAATGTTTCTGATTTAAATAATTTAGTAAAATGACATCTTTCTTACCAGCCAGATTGTTTTGAAATTAAATTGTGGCCTATGTTTTGAGGCAGTTTCAGACTTGATCGTACTTCTTGGTCTTAAAATCTATAAACTGAAATTGTTATATCTCCATGACTTCATTTCTTTAACAACAATTGCATGATTATTGACTGCTGAATTTGAAAGTTTCAAAAGTCCCCCAAGAGCCTCAAATCTTTTATGTGTATGGATCTGTACAGGAACCCTGCCCAGGGGCATTTGCAGGAAACAATCTTTCATTGTCGCTTTGCAGATGATGAATGATGGAAGAGAGAGATTAAGTGCCTTCTAGCGAGAACAAATCTTTTGCAGAGCCAGCACTGAACTCACATTATTTGATTCCCTTTTCAGCACCCAAGCTATGAGATCATTCTGCTCCTGTACTGACATTAAGGAAATAACCATAAGTGGGACCATGTCAAGACTGCAAATTTTTCATGTTTTGACGATCACCTGGAGGTGAATGCAATGGCCTTGCTTTGGTATTCCTTCCTTCTTGTCCATTCTGGAAAGTGTGTAAGAATTAATCAATTAATCAATTCTAAAGTTTAATCAAGGGCTTAAGTTGTAATCAATTGGCAGCCCAATGCAACACAAGGATATTTGCCTGGTTTGTTGCCTGCCCCTCCGAGCTTAATTAGCAATTATCTCTGCTGGGTGACCCCTTGATCCTGTACAGTTTAGCTGAAGGATAAATATATCCAAGTGGTAATTTCACCTTTTGCCTCCCCATTTAGTATTATTCTAAACTGTTTATTAAATTTCCAGCCTCTCCAGAGCTTGCAGGATGGGAAATCTTTAGTAAAACCTGCAATTACTGTAACGAGAGGATATAATGGAGTTATCATTAAAGAAGAGGAATTCTTTCCTTATTTTCCTCTCTCCCCTTACTTAGAACCATCTTTTTTAGTTCTCCTCAAACAGAGAAGCATCAACATTTCTAGTAGAACCCACCAAGAAAAATCTGTGGTGACTTCTTCAGCAACCTAATTCCTCATAGTTTTGCAAAGGCGGATCTCAACGTCTTTATCTTACCTTTGTGTTACCAGGTGATCATACTCACAGCAGAAGTCAGGGCACATAGATGTAAAACATGTTCTTTTAGCATATTTAAGTATTGCATATTTATTTAATTAAAAATCCTATTTTCCCATCTCTCTCTGAAGGATCTCTGTAGTGGAAAATAGCTTATCAGAAGCTGAAAGTGTATCACTCAGATAATCAGCCTTAATTTGAGACAGATAAACTAGAAACAGCCACAAAACACTGAACATTTTCTAAAACGTGGAGACCACATTGTAGCATTAGATGAGGACTCTGATATTTGTGTAATTATTTGCAAAGGCTAATATAAACACAGTAAAAGGAACAACAACAACAAAAAAAAACGTTCCCACGATGTTGGCAGATTCTGTTAGAGAGTTCTTTTTACAGTAGAAGCTGAATGCTCTTCCCAAACATCGATATCAGTGGTTTAGCAACCTCTACACTTGTATCTTCACAAACTCAGCCTACTCTTATGATGAAAAGTAAAAATAAAAATCCAGCTTTATTAGTTCTCTGCACAGAGATTTGAATAACTGATAAGCTAAAACCAAAGGTCCTGCCAAAAGAACTCAGCTGACTGTCTCAACATGATATTATCATGTCTAGTATCAAGACTACTCCATTACAGCTGAACTGTCTCTGCAGAAAATATGTACAAGGTCCCGAAGTCAGCTTCCAAGGCATCTCATCTGGGTTTGTAAAAGTTGGTTGCAAAGACAATCTCCCCAGGGTTACAGATTTGACCTTCTCCCCCCTCTCTCTTCTCAGGAATGGAAGTGGAGGCCAGGATTGCTTATGCATATAGGGCAATGTGAGGTCACAGCATCATTGGAGGTGTTTGAAGATAAATAGCAGTAATACCGCAGGCGTATAAAACTGTCAAAAACAATATTCCCATTGGACAAGTGGATAAAATACTGGCTTTGCACAGTGCAATATCCCTGGGAGAAGGTCCCTAAATTATTCCTCGGGGTATCTTTTTGCTACAAAGGCATGATGGATGTCCATGCATTAACAGTGCTACCTCAAAGCTA
This sequence comes from Anser anser, assembly GCF_964211835.1. Taxonomy (NCBI): domain Eukaryota; kingdom Metazoa; phylum Chordata; class Aves; order Anseriformes; family Anatidae; genus Anser; species Anser anser. Next base: position 6,737,979 of record NC_139735.1, read on the forward strand.
CCAGAAGTGTTGACACAGATGAAACATTTTGATGAAGTGCTTCAGTTCAGTTTTATATATTAAAAACTGTATTGGATGGAGAAGCAGAGGCTCTCAATGAAAGTCTCACCTTTGCTCCATTTTTATTTGTATTCTCACAAAGTAGCAAAAATAGAATAAAACAACTGGAAAGACAAGACTGATTTCAATATTCTTATGCTCACTGGAGGCAGGGCCTTCTCTGGGTGGCCATAGATCCATCCACTTCTAGGGGTATGTACCAATTTAAGTAACTATCATGTGATGCACTCTCGAGGTCTAAATTACTCCACCCATAATAGACCGTGTGTTTGTGCAGCACCTAGCACAGTAGGTGCTGGTCCATGTGTAGGTCTCGTAAGTGAATAGATAGTTGTGTGAGACTCCTACTGAATAAATAAAGATGACTCCTCTACTTTTTTTTTTTTTCCCCCTATGGTTGTGGTATGACAGCCTAGGAGAAAGATGTCCAAGCTTGCTAATTGGGAGTGGTTGTTGTTGATTCTTCATTTGCTTCAGAAATTACTGAAGCACTAATGAAGAGCTTGTGAAGGACTGTTGATTTGCAGAGTTTGGGGAACTGAACCACAGAACATTATACAGGTCAGAGAACTGGTATTTGCTAATATCTGTTGTCTTTGACAAGATTGTTGTGTGAGGTTTACAGAGGGTATTTGCTGCTAATTATTGTTAATTTAACAAGAGCAGATGAAATGCCCCAGTGCAGCACAAATTAATATCTAGGGTAATAGCTGCAATGAGGATATAAAGCAACATTCAACACCTTCAAACAAGGCTGTATTTTCTGACTTCTGACTTTCAAGGAACTGGTTATACTTTGTTTTGATAGCATTGCGTGAGCTGGTTTGTCTCTGGGGCTCCTGTCTGGATGAGCTGACAACAGTCCCATTTCACTCCAAGGCTATCACAGGTGAAAGCAGGTGTCACTTCTCCTCTTTGAATTCTACTTTTGCAATAGTTATCTCAAAGCAAAAGTTCTAATGATAACAGAATAAACTTCCTTACCATCTATGTCTCCAATGAAATGGCTTGTGTGTCCCTAGAGGCAGGAAGGATGGCTGGATCTTTCTCTCAATTATTTTTCTAGTCTATTAAATTGTCTAAACTCCAGTTTCTCAAAAATATATAAATAAAATAAAACCCAGAGAGAGTAAATGAAAATTGAGGCCTCTGCTCTTCTCATCCAGCATCATGGTTTATCATCCCCAGGAGATGTCTTCAGAAGCGTGCTTTTATGACCGTGAGAGAAAATAATGATGCACTGAGAAAACTTACAAATGCACAGCCCCATTGCACACAAAATAGATCCCTAAGTGATTTATCATTACCATTTGCAAAATAAATAGGGGTAGGAGAAAGGGAAGAGGTGTCTCTGTTTAATTTTGTGTCTTGACACAGCAAAGAGAAGCTACGACTGAGGGTGAAGAAAAGGGATAAAGGCAGGGGCAGGAAAGATGAAGCAACTTAGTCTCCTTACAAATGATATATCACATCTGAGGACTGCTCTTGTTCAACTAACCAACTGAAAGAAAGTGTGTTTTCAATGTATAATGATGTAAACATATAGTTTAGATATCCCAGACTGAATCCTCTTTAGCTTACTGCCAGAGCTTTGAAAAATACCCGTCTGTGTCTGAAGCTTTGAGAGCAGACAGGATAGCACCCTGTTATACACAGGCCATTTCAAACACTGTGGATCATATATGTTATTTATGTAGCCACCTTTTGGAATATATATATACTTGCCCATTATTAGTGAGATTTGTTTTCCCAGCTCTGGTTCTCAGTGACTTTTTATGGAAAAGAAGGCAAAGGGACAAGGTACTGTTATGTGTAGCTTGCCTTACGTAGCAAGATTTTTTGCTATTTTTTGTCTTTATCCCTTCAGACACTCAGCTCATGTACTTATGTATCCTATAAGGTCCCAATGGTCAGCAAAGGTTTTCCACCCCACTGTAGATCTGCAAGCTTTTTCAGATTCCTATCGATATCTATTGAATTTAAAGAGTAGTTTTATTTAGACAGATCAAGTGAGCACACAGAGATGAGGTTGAATATGTGGCACAAGCCCTTGGAGAAGCACTGCCATGAGTGCGCTCTGTGCTTAGGAATGCAAGGTACACAAAAAAGATGGGTCCTATTGCTGTTGGTAATCGCTACAAGCACAGCCTATATGCCTGTGCAAAATACAATATATATTCTGAAGGAACAAATGATGCATTTACAGGGTCATGGCTAAACACAGAAATGCTAATTGTGGGTTAGTTGTCCTACACCTCCATCATACTCTGTTCACTTACCAGTGTATCCTTGCATGTCGTGAGGATATCTCTGCTCCTTCATAATGCGTGGGCACGGGAAATGGATCGCAGCATGGCTCAGATAAGATTCCTGCTGATCCCTTCTACCTCCGCTTTCTACCGTGTGCTTTGCTGGGAAGCTGACTCATTAAATAAGGGGCAGAAAGCAGCAATTTACTGTTCTGAACTTGTCCCCACCTTCTTGACAAACACCTGTGAAGTTACATCTCGCACGGTCTCACACAGATGACTTGCAGGCCATCTCCCTCACCTGCACAATGCCAGGTTGACAACTCTATCACACACTGAAATGAGATGATTGGAAAACCGTATCTTCAGCTAGTCTGTCCCATGGGTTCAAGAATCGGATTATATTTTCATAGCTTTGAAATAAAATACCGTATGCAGCTTGCAAAGCAAATAATGCTGAAATAATCAGGCACTTTTTAATCAATCATTTCACTGAGGAGGATGGTGGTTTAGCTTAAAAATGTTCAAGAGTGATATGGCATGAGTAAATACATGCACAGAAACAGTTCATTTATTTTGGTTTTCCATTCCCCTCAACATGTTGTTGCTGTTTATACTCAACACAAATCAATTTAAGAGGAGCTGGGGGAATTGGAAAGGGTCATATACCCATCTGTCTTCCCTTGCATTCATTGAATGGGTTGGGCCTTGTGTTTTAGCTCTGCTCAGTGGGAGGGATGGGGAAGTTTTTTCCACTCCGGTTAACTAAAGGAGCTCTCAGCCTTCCCCTACAGACCACCTGCTGCTCAGCCTTGCCCCAACAGTATCCTGGGCAATTAGAATATTCTCACCCCATCTCTGAGCAGTCAGCAGTAAGTGCTTAGGGGAAGGAGAACGGTAAAGATGGAGTGATGTTTTCTGAGATAAACTCTCCAGCTCCTCACAGTCTGTGATTTATGAACTTCTAGAGCCTGAGGGTGGACCTAGACCATAGTCTAGATGTCACCAACACAGTCTAATATTCGCCAGGGGCAGCAAATTGTCCAGCATGTCCGATTTCACTTCCTAAGACCTGCACTTAAGTAGGCCATGCTTAGAGGAAAGATGTGCCTTAAGCGTGTATTCATATTTGGGTGGGGAGAGGAGAGCTCGTATGGCCCTAGAGTATCATGCTGGCAGATAGGAACAAGCCTTGTTTGTTAGAGCAGCCTGATTTTTTTGTCTCAGCAGCTCCCACTTGGCCTCTTGGGTGAAATCTCAGCAGATGACACCAGTCACCAACACAGCATTTCTCCCATCAGTCTGTCTGGACCCAGTGCTAAATTCAAATGCCTATACTTTTAGCTGAATCTCAGGGAGATCACTGAAGGACAAACAACACAGAGAACTTTGAAGTGTACTATGAAATCCAGAAGGCTGAAATTTAAACAATACCTCTTTTTCAGCAGCAGCCTCAGGAGAGGTGGCCTTGCTCTAAAGAGACCAAAGTAGAAAAAAAAGAGGCTGGAGATGAACTTATTTCCTAGAACTGAATTGTCACTCACAGCCTGAACTTCTGGGCCTCTCTCCCTCCTCCCTCACATGGGGAAAGCTTTGCTCGAGGAACCAATCTGCACGTATGCAGATTTGCCATCTTTGTCTTCCAACATGTAAGAGATGGATACATGATTAAAAGCAGGGTTTCGTCTCTTCTTATTAACAAAAAATGATGTGGTTTTCAATTATGAATCCATTTAAGTGTAATTAAGTGTATTGAGAGAGTGACTATTGCAAGAAATCAGCAACTTGGGATGCCATGCCATACCACTATTCAGCAAAAACATTTTCAGGTCTTTCTTCTCCTACAGCATTAACACTGAAGACATGAAGATGAGGATGATTCTTCTTTAGGACCTAGTAAGTGAATCCTCAGTCATGAGTTCATTGGAGCTGAAGTGTTTGGTCTACTGTCTGGGGAGTTGATCCAAGCACGGAGAAGGAAGAGAGGAAGAAAATGTTGTCAAGAAATTTTTGGAATGGTGACACTAATCCTGCTAATCTGTCTCTGCAGAGTCACACAGCCTATTTATGGCCTGAACTTCTCAGCAGCTTCAGAGACAAGTGAAAAACACTTGTAAAAATGTTTCTAATAAACCCAGACACTACCTCAAAACAGAAAAAGTAGTACTCAGTCCTTTACAAGTTATGGGTTTAAAATCACATGCCTTGTTCTTCACTTAAATGATGAATGAGGGTTGTAACCAACACTGCTGTTTAGGGACAGCATCCTTCAGAATCCAAGAGCCTCTTCACCCTGGTTTCCCAGTTTAGAAGGACAGGAAGATGTGAAAACAACTTCATTCTGGCACCATTGTCCATAACAACCGATGCAGAGATGTTCCCATGATCTGCTAGAGCAGAAATGCAGCAGGGCATCACTGTGTGGGACAGGAGCAGGACAGCAGCCAGACTGACAGCAGTGAGGACACTTACACCCTGGAGCAGGGGACCAGAAAGTCAGGGGCATTTCTGTCCATGCAAATACTCCACACCTGGCTGGAAAAGGCCCTGAATTGCCCTTTTCTCTGTCTAGAAAAGGCCTAGGAACTTTGTCAGGAGACCTAACTTTGAATTTAGCCCTGCTTTGAGTGAGGCCTTGACCAGATGACCTCTAGACATCCTCTCCAACCTAAATTATTCTGTGATCCTATGAATCCAGGCGAGGTCGGCAGCAAAGCTACTTTCTATTTCTGTACTTCTGTTTCCCTCTCTGGCATTAGCTGGTCTGTTATGCTTGCTACAGGACGTCTCTCACTGTCCACCTCTATCATGTCTGACATAATGAATGTCTGACACCTTGACCATACCCTCAAGGTGCTGTAACATCTTTTATATTCCTATGAAAACCAAAGGAATTTCTCAGTTCATGCACAGTTTGTGTCATAAATCTGAACTAATCTCAACAAAACAATGAAACCGAATATTAACATGTATGCTCAATTTTTTCCCTTCTTTTGTTGTAGAAAAATATCCGGTAATCTACACTCAGACAAAAGGATGGAAAATTCTTCATCTCGGAAACCAGCGTGGTGGTACCTACAGAAGCACATTAGATATGACAAGGATGCACAACATGAAGAGACAACTCATTTTCAGAGACTGCAGCATGAGGAGCTCCGTTGAGGTTTCTTGGAGCAGGTTTGGCACATTCTCCTAAATCGGTCATGGCTCCAGCACTCCCAAGCGTGCATCTGTCACGGTCCTCCCGTGCCAGTAACACGTTTACACGGGGTGTTGATTGCACCTGCATGTTTTCCTGCAACAAGAAAAACTGTACGTTTTAAGTGGCTTTTCACTTTCTCAGTGTTTCAAAGAACACGGGGATAAAATTATAATAATAATAATAATAATACAAGAGATCCAGAACCAGGTTGGCAAACATAATCACAAGGTATATTAAAAAGTTAAACATAGCTCGGCGCTTTGAAAACCAGGCACCGCGGGAAGCCGAGGATGTGTTGTCCCTTGGCTTTATGTCACTTTTTAAAAGGAACGCTGTAATTGAGTAATCAGCTTGCTGGTTGTCATGGCAATTGCTGCCGGCTGCTGCGGGGAATCGGCCTCCGCGCTTTGTCTGCGCCGTGCTGGGGGCAGCCACCCACCGCCGCTCCCCCCGGGGTCGCTGCCGCTTGGAGCCCGAGCGCTCGCCGCTCTCGCAGCCGGAGCCCGTGGCTTGGCATCGAGGGGAATAAATAGAGAGAGCATGGGGAGGCCATGGCCCGGAGGAGGATTTGAGTCAAAAGCTGATGGCATCTTCCGCTGTCGGTCGTCAACTTGGGGCGTGCTGTTAGGCGTTTAGCAGATGGCCGCGCTAGGGGGGTTTGGAGCTCGTGCTAGTGGGGGGCTTGGGGGGTCAATTCCAGATCTAAGCACAGTGTGGAAAGGGAAAAGTATGTACGGATGCATACTGGGAAAGCTGTTTGTCAGCGGCCTTTGCCTGGTGATTAAAGTCAAGTCACGCTGATCTGCATTTAAACTGTTAACCGAAGGGCGGGCCTGCTAGCACCAGAACATGTGTGTACGGATGAAAGAAGGAAAACAGATTAAGTTGAGGTTTCTGAAATGCACAAAGGGAAACAGCTCCTTTTATCCACGGCCGGAACTTCACCTGCTGTTTCTCCTGGGGAATCCTCTCATTGGGAGTTTGAGACAAGTCTTTTTAAAAGTGAAATGACTGTTTTTTTCCTGAGAGAAGGGCACAAGAGACTGAATCACATGGTAAATAGATCTGTTCAAGTGAGAATAACTCAAAATCTTCCATTTTGCTGGCTCCCCCTATCCCTAGCTGCTACATTTGCATGCCCACCCCGCTGTGGACCTGGAGCTATCGCCCCCCCAGTGCACTGTAAGATCTCCGCACAGCGCTCCATTGCACAGGGTGCAACACCCCAGTTCCCCACATTTTGAACAGGAGAAAATGTTTAATTCCTCTTGCCGACTGAGGTCACAGGAGGTGTTTAGAAATGAAGTACTGCACTGGGGAGTGTTACCACTTCAGCATCTTGTGCCTGTACTCAGACTACCCCTGGCATGAGTATTGCTGCTGTTGCTGCACTGAACACAGCCAGGAGCTCCCCTACGCCAGTAATTTGCCTCAAGGTGGTAGTTAAAGTTAAGCTTTTCTAAGCATACCTTCTGTACTAGGTGGGAAGAGCAGCCTGTGGAAGAGATGTGCCCTTCATACCTGTCCCCTTCTAACATGACTGCCGTGGTGCAGATAGCCCAGACCCATGTGCTAATATATCCAGTGCTACCTTAGCTCCCACATGTGATGAAACACACCCCTTGGTCACAAAGCGGCACATTCAAATTTTCAACATGGAGTCTACAACAAAGGCTGCTCAAGAATCATCCATTGGAGCAAGCCGGAGCAGTGCAGAGCCGCTGGGAGCAGAGCTATGATGGCAATATTCCAAATATTCAGAAGTTCCTGACCAGAGGGCACCTCTGGAGCCACATCCTTAGAACAATATTCTAGCTCCATTTCTCTGTGCAAGCATCTGTTGAGTTTTTGGCCTTAGGTCCTTACCTGCAAACTAAGTATCTTCTTGATAGGAAAATAGATAATTTATCTTGATAGGAAAACAGTTAATGCATTTAGATTTATCTTGCTTCAGGCACTGCAATATTGTGGCTCTGACATACACAGAGAATCAAGGCAAAAACCAAAGTTTTTTAAACACAGATTAGCCAAGCCTTGGTGATAATTACAATGCTACCACTCCACAAAAGCTTTCAACCAAACAAACAAAAATCCCAGCACTCCAAAGTTTGTATTAAAAAGAACCAAGCACTTATTACCTGTCCTACTAAACAAACAAGCAAACAATCTAAGAGGGACCAGCATGTTCTTCCTCAAATTCAGGTTCTTTTCAAGATTTGATTTTATTCAGAAGTGTGACATCTTAAAATTTGATAAATAAGGCCTAAAGTAATTGACAAATGAAATGATTGATGTCTCTCCAACACTCTAAAGGATTTCTCCTTAATATGTCTGATGGCATCTTAAATTAATATTGTTTCATTTGTTTTCTGTCTTCTGCATGTCAACACTCTTCTGGAAATTAGTTCTCATTACTTAGCTCCTTCTATAAGAGCCAGCAGAGACCGTATGATGCACTGTTGCTTTGCAGAGTTTACATAACTATTACTTTTTTTCCTCCTCCATTTTTTTAAGGGTAAAATGGAGTGTGTTAAAAGCTATCTGAACTTCAGAGACATCTGCCAGCGCAGCACAAGGGAGTGAATATTAAGGCTGATCAAATTTAAGTACACCGTAATTCTTGACAGAGTCCTTTAAAACCTGGTCTCTGCATAGTGCAAATGTTCTGCCATTTGTAATAATCATTTCTCCCTTTACTTCTCTAAGTTTAACTCACTTTGTTTTGCACTCTGTAATGTCCTTAGCAGAATATGCCATGCTTGCTTCTATCTAGCAAGTTGGAACAGTGATAGCAATTTTAATTAATCACTGTAAGGTTCTATTTTGTATGAAGAAGGCTCAGCCTCTTTGACCCACTAATTAAATTGTGGAATTTACAGTTCCTTGAAAATGTTGAAGAAGCAAAAGATTAGACAGATCTGAGCTTTATTTGAAATGGAAATTGAGACACATTGGAGTGCAGATAGGGAAGAGAGAAGTGACATGTTAAAAAAGGCTTCGAGTTCAACAGTCATCCACTAAGCCAAAGCCAACTTGGAGCACAAATTTTCTGTGACAAAAATAATACAGCAGCAAGAGTCAATGGGTTAGATTTTTAGGGCTAAATCAGCCAAATTCCTTTAATCCCAGCAGAAACTCTAGCTTCCACAGCAAGAATTTGGTTACCATATTTGTTGTGAGTGAAACAATCTGAATTATTCCTCTTCGTTAATGAATTAAATCCCAACATGTTTAGGCAATGCCCTGGAGAAGGCCAACTGATCAAAAAGCTAGAGCAAAGAATTCAGGTGCCTCTGGCCCCAGCTGAGCTCCTGGCTCGCAGTGTGTCTGCAGGCGAGTCACCCGCATGCCTTGTGCTGCAAACGAAACTGCAGAAGTGGGTGTAAGCACCAGGCTCTTATTGTAATTCAAAAACTCTCTCAGTTCTGGGGCAGGAAAAGTAAATATTTTATTGAAAAAGTAGTTGCTTATAATGTTAAATTCATTGATAAGGAGGCTCAGATTCTTTTAAATTCTTTCTGTTGGTTCCTAGCATAAGAATCAGTTTAGTAAAACCACTAGGTATTTCTTCTGGGAAATTCTCATGGAATATAGTAGAGAATTGTATATATATTTCTCTATTCTGTCTTGTAAAATTGAATTCATTAACATGAGGATATGCTGCAGATCCCACTCCAACAAAAAAATGGAAGTCTGACTTGGGTAAAGCACAGTAGCAACAGATAGACAGTTAAAATCACCGTTACTTGTTTACATTCTCAAAGCTTTAAATAGCTCCATAATAAATGCACCATAGACATGGAGTAAAAGATGCTACCAGTCTCAAAGCCCCTCAGCATTGACACTTCTTTGCTCCAGAAAATGTCTGAAGTCTGAATTCAGTTAATGTATTTGGTGGGTATATAGCTTGTGCCTGGCTCTGAGGTGGGTTGGAAGGAAGGATCCGGGAGATCTGGGATATCAGGGAAAGGGGTACGGACACAGGGTTTGTTGTGTGAAACAAACAACTCCAATGGTGTGGTTTTGGCTTTCCATTGACTTCCTTAATCTTTAGGGCTACTATCAAGAAAAATATGCTTAAGTATGGCTGTATGTTCATGACATTTAATACTTTTTTTCTTTCCTCCAAAACACCAAGAGAGATGGGTGCTCAAACTGCAGTTGAGAAATTTACAATCTGCAAAAGTAATTTCTTCACAAATCATTACCAATCATTAATGATCATTAAATCATTACCAGTATTTAATATTCATCTACTTGCTTTTCACCTCCCCAGACTGTCCATGCTTCTCAAATTAATTTCTGTCAGTCACAGGTATGTACCCTCCTACTCTGATTCCTGGTATTCCCTATCCCATCCTCTATGCTGAACAGCTATTGCAGGGCATGCATATATTTCCTTTGGGCCAGCGTCCAGACAGATTAGACATAGAAATATTCAGCTTTGTACCGATTGGAGATTCAAACTGCATACACATTGCAAAAATCACTCAAGAAACCTGATTTGGTGTATGGATTAGAAATGATTAGAGTGAAATTCTGTTCTGCATGATTAGATATTTGTTTTCTTAACGTCTTTCCTAAATAATATGATATTTCTCTTCCTCAGACAGTGATGTTTCCAGGATTTTTTTCAGCCAGTCATTATGTCTAGGACAAGTATTTGGCCTCCTTACCCTTGGCATGATAGTATTAACAATCCTTACAAAAACGTTTATCCACATCTTAAGCCTTCTTGGCGGTATTAAATCATCTACCATCCCACGTATACAAGCTGGCTGATGGATGTATGCAAATGCCTAGTGCCAGGGAAAGACTTTTTAATATACAGTCCCAGTAAATTACTGAGATTATTACAAGAGGAGAGAAGGCACGATAAGTCATTCTGTTGTTGACTATATATTCCCAAGACACAATGGTGATAGACAGGCAGACAGGCAGATGGATAGGTGTTTGGGATACCTGTCTGTCTGAGAATCTCAAATATAAATAATGTTCTATGTTATCCAATTATTTGCTTTGTAGCTTCTCAAGCTGTATGAGCAGTGCCCTCTTGCTAAGTCTTTTGGGTTTCTTATTTAGGTGAATAAAGAAGTAAACCTTTCCATTTCTACTTCCTTTGAACACAAAGATCCCAGAAGTGAGTGTCATACAGGGAGGGAAGCATTCAGTAGCTGTGCACAGCCCTTTGCTGTGGCTGTGGCATTCACTGGGAAGAACAGAGGTGTCCCTGCTCTAAAGGGCTGATAAATCCAAGCCCCGGGTGCAGCGCAGGAGCCCTGAGACAGGTCCCACCGCGGGGTTCGCCCCTGTGGCCCCGTGAATCGCTTCCCGCTGATCACAGCGACGGTTCCAGCTGGAAAAGGGGCAGCAGGTGGCGCTCAGGAATGCACGGAACAGCTCCGGGCTCGGGGAGAGGAAGCGAGAGCTCCCCAGGGCTGCTGCTGCTCCCTGCGCATCTGGAGCCGCAGCCGCACCGGGGGCGGTGGGAAGCAGGCAGCCGACTGCACCTTTCGGGGGCTCCTGAGCTACGAGCGGAGCTATGAAAAGAAGGAGAGAAAGGCAGGGGATAGCGTAGGAGAAACCCCAGATCCCATTTGGAAGTGTGTTTCAGTTTGAGCTCTGGCGTGGTAAGAAGTTTGGAAAAAAAAAAAAAAAATTCTAAGGAAGGGATGTAATTTGGTAGTAGGTTCTAGGAGCTTTTAGAAAACTACATGATTTAATTTCTACAAAACCTCACCGATTTCTGCACTTTTTGAATTTCTCCATAGGGAAAATAATTCCATGACTGATCTGAAAAATATGTTCCCAGACTTGTGGCAGAGAGGGACAAGTTAATTAATTTTCAATACTCAATACCTTCATTTTCACTCAGTTTATTTTATTATCATTATTATTTTGCATTCAGTGGAGATTTATTTATTTTTCAAACCACTCAAGATGTTTTTCTGCTGTTATTTTTATTTCATTACCTGACTTCTGAACCAATATTGAGGCACTTATAGGAGAAGATTTATGGATCTGAAAACAGAAGGTTTGCTGTCAATTGGGCTTGCTTTGCAAGCAGAGACCTGTACCTGAACAGGTCAGCAGAATGGATGGCTTAAAAGGAAGAAAAATACATTGATTTTGAAAACAAAAAGGAAAGTGAGATGAGGGGAGATGGCATGCGTCTGATTTCTACAATTAGAAGCTGACTGTGCTCTGCATTTCAAGCAGATTAATGTCTTCTTTTACTTTTTTAACAACAACAAAAAATCTATTTAGTAACAGTATTAGATATTATACTGGGACTTTTTTTATTTTCTTACTTTTTTTTTGTCATGAAGTGTGTTTTATAAAGCCGAATGAAATCTCTTAAGTGACTATCAGAACTTGGCCCCGTATGCACAACAATAATACAAATCCTTCGCGTTTATACAGCTTTTGACATGTCAAAGCTTTCTGCAAACATTAAATACACAGCCGCAGGAGAGCTTTCCGCACCAGGTATGTGAAGACCATCGCTCCCCCTGTTTCGGAGCTATCTGGCAGCCTTTTCCCAACACTCGTGTTTACTGGTGCCAGGCTGCAGGCAGCTGGGCCAGGCTGTGGGCAGGGGCGGGTGCTGTGAGAAGGGGCTTCTCAGCAGAGCATGGCACAACTGCTGGCCGTGCACCATCCCAGGGCAGATGGCATGGCTGGCTGGCATCCTGAGCTTTGTCTATGCAAACCTGAGCTACTGGCTTCCAGGAGCTGTCTAAAACCTCCTACATTTGTATGTTGACAAATCTTATTTATCCCTGCAACACATGAAATGGGGGCTCCCTTGAATTGGCCTGTGGGTTTGGCATCGGTCCGGGGTTCCTGCCAAGGAGCAAAAATTCAGTAGAAATGAAGACTGCATCTCGAGCCCTGGCCATATGTGAGGTTTTCTCCCCATGGCGTACCAGCTGCTGGCAATACCTGTGGCCCCAGCTGCAATTAGGATGTGCAAGGATGGCGTGTTTGGCCTCGATACTGCTACTGAAACCCAGTGCTAGCACAGTCCTGCTGTCAGGGCTCATTGTCTACTTCAGAGATATCTGGGGGCAAAAGGCAGTTAAAATAAATAAGACAACTGGAGAAGAGCTTAGATGAATATTTCAGGAAGCCATCTGTGCTGAGACAGCTATGACCGAGACCAGGCATTGGAGACAAAGAGCGAAAGGCAAAGCAGCTCTGTGTCTAGTAAGGAGAAGTTACTGCTAAGCAGTCCTCTGTTTGGGTGCCACTTCTTGGAAATTTAAATATAATTCTTCCAAAACAAGAGCCCTGTAATGTCCTTTTCTTTAGGCATATTCTTCCGAAGGTCAAGCTCAAGACAACAATTTTCAGCTTGTACTTGCGCTGATTCAAAGGAGAATTTGGAGTATCAGTTGCAAGCCCTGGGGCTCACACTCAGGACAGCCTTAGTAAAGGTTATCCCAGAGAGCCTCCAAAGTGGTGGTCTGGAGTTGGCACGTTCCATGGAAACTTCCAAAAACCTTGCTCTTCTTTTGTGGAGCAGGGTTCATGTTGCAAAACATCTGCCTCACCCTGTAGTATGAGGTCTGTTAGTACAATGTAAGATCAATTAACAGCCTAACAGCATATACCAACGAGGAAAAAATAAAAAGGCAAAAAAAAAAAAAAAAGCTGCTTATGTGCTTGTCACAATGTGTTAAACAATTTTTCAAGGAAAGGCTTTATTGCTGGGGTGACCTGCCACCTTGTAAGAAAAAGAAATTCCAAGAGAGGAAACATACGTTTAAGATTTCTGTTGTCAGTATTAATAAGACTACACATAGAGCAGTATCTTTCTAAGAGCAAGAGACAACAATATAGCTGCAAAGATGTTCATCCTCAGATTAGGGTGAAAGGGTTTTCCCTTGTGCCTTCACATTTCTTATTCAATGACAATGTTTTTTGCAGTTACCTGGCTCTTGGAAAGGGTCTCCCACATATCCAATTTACTATCACCATCTTTAGTGATGTTTATTATTTTATTTTATTTTATTTTATTTTATAGAAGGAAGTGGACCTTCAAAAAACTAAAGTCACAGCAAATAACATTCTTTTTGGTTCCTTGTGGTGATAACATAACAAGGTTTGTTTTAAGCCTGATTTTCCAGACATCTGTATCTTTCACATGTGCCTCTGTGTGCTCACATGTACAGTTCTGTTAGAGATTATACTGTATGAGTTCTCAGGAGGTGAAAGAAAACCTCTTATTTATTTCTGCTTGCTTGCTAACCTTTTAAATCAGAAGAGATCGCTTAATGACAGCATCAGGCTTAAAAGCACTACTCATTCTGCTCCCACCAGTTTGAGTCACGGCCGGACTTACTCAAACCTTTCAGGAAGACAGGAGGAGTTTCCTGGGGTATGTTGATCCCCAGCTTTTTTAATGAAGATGTTAAAAGAAACAAAACAGAACAAGATCTCTTGATGCTTTGGGTTTGTCTCGACCTGAGCTTTGGTGAGTAGCACAGTACCTCTGTGTTGTCTGAGCATGGTTTCTTCCAGAAGAGGCTGAGCGCAACATTTTCAGATGTATTTAAATGATTTAAAAACGTAACTGTGAAGGTCAGGCTGTGCTGAAGAGCAGCTGATGCATGGTGCAGAATTAACTAGGCAAATATTAAACTAACAAGTTTGGGTACCAGCAGCAGCCTGGATGCAGCAGCAGTGATTAGAGCAGGCTGTGAAGCCCACGAACGAGGCAGGGTAAATCGGCTGCCTGCTGGGTTTCATGCTGCTGGAGCTCGACTGACCCCCCTCCTGGAGCTAGGCATCGTATGTTCACACATATCATTGGTGCCTCAGATAACCAACCTCCCTGAGAAGCACCATTACATGAAAATGCTCAGATAACCCTCAGGAAAATGGTGGAAAAGATCTTGGGAAGGGAGAGCCATTGCAGGAAAACAGCAGCAGAGATGGTAGGTAAAGGTTTCTGGGATAAATCTGCCCCTGTCTTAAATACCCATGCACATAACCCACACCATATACTTGTGAAAATACAGGCAGCTAATAAAATTGTCTCCTGTGTATCTCCAGCACGTTGCAACCCCTTCTGTGATATTGTACTGTCAGTGCTTAAGGTAATATTTTCAAGAGAATTTCCGTCTTTGTGGTGTTTGCAGAAATTTCTGCAGGCATTTGGTTTAAAGAATATAGGGTATGAAATAACTTCGTGTGAGGTGTTGCTATTTTGTTTAGTGTTATTTAATTGCCTTTACTTAGTTTATCCCCATCTTTTTCTATTCTCGTGCCTCAGGTCCAATTTCCATTATGTTTTCACTTCCTGTGAATTTAATTACAAGTCACCTGTCTTGGAAATTTCCCTATAGATTGAGACTTTGTATTCCTCTCTACGTCTTCTATTATCTAAATAAAAACAATTAGTATGTGAAAATCAATCTTCTTTGATACTGAAACCTCAATTTCAAGCAAATATTTCAAACGTACGTAAGCTGTTCCATGCCCATAACTTTCCATTGGTACTTATACAAGAAAAGGTTTTCTATTACTTCATATTTGGACTCCTCTTTTTTTTCATTCTCAGAGGGGTCTGCCATATGAGTAACATTACTAGTGTGCAGAAGGAGCAGTTTATTTTTCCCCCCATCATTTTACATGTCAATTGTTAGACTTACAACAGCAAAATCCACATGGCAACTGGGTGCCATTAATTTTTAAAGTCTGACCCCATGTCTTTTGCATCTAAATTCTACTGTCAGGTTTCATTGCAGGAATTCTTCAGGAAAATGTTCTGTTTTGTTATCTTTAAATCTCATTCCTTAGCTGGTGTTTTTTTTTTTCTTCTTTTTTTTTTCTCCTTTGAGTTATGTTTTAAGCTTCATGCTGCATTTTCTTGCTCAAATGCAATAAAACAGGTTAAAAAATATAACTTTACCTACCAACACACTAATTTTATTTCCATCCACATTTCAAAAAAGCAAATTCATTTTCAGACAGAAAATATCTATGATGTAATTTTTTATTAAGCTGTAGGTAATATGCTTTAGGCTTTGTCAGGGCTGCTGAAAAGATAAACCTATTCTGAAACATTAATCTTTACTTTTGATGCGCAAAATATTCTGTATTCATAGATTTCTAGACACTGATGAAAATTGGAGCAGGAAAGGGAAAGAAGAGTGAAGAGCAACATTTTCTAGGTTACCAGATAATGAAAGATTATTCTTAAGTTTTATTGGAAGGTGACTTCCATAGGAAGGGAAGGTACTGGACTTGCCGACACCTTGTTGCAGCAAGATTTCTTTTCCCGAGTAGCACATGTCCACCTCCAACGCATGGGAGCCATTCCTAAGACCTTCTCCCCTGGGGTTCAGTGGCGGTGCTCTCCTCCTTGCTGGATCCTGGGGCAGTGAGTCCCCTGGAAGTCACCTGGACCTCCGAGGAGCTCAGCAATGATGGGGAGCAGCGATGATGGTGCTAGTCCGGCTGCTGGGGTTGGAAGGGGCTAACATGGCACAGAGCTGAGGCACATCTGTAGCCCCTACTCGTCCTGAGTCCTGTTACAATAAGATGAGCATCTGTACAAAATAATAACATAAATGTTTAGTCACCTTAAATATAAAAATCAGTTCCTTCTCTCCTGTTATTCTCCCCACCATCCAAAAAAAAAAAAGTAAAATATTATTGTATTTCATTTTTATTTTTACTTTCTGAAGAGTAATGCATTTCCATGAAAAGGATTAAATCTCTCAAAGTTAGGTAATAAAACTGAAGCTGTAATGAAACACACTGGATATACAGGGAGATATTTCATTTAGGCAATGGAATAAAAATCTAGTTACATTCCTGATCAGAATAATTCATGACCAAAATACCTCATCCTATTTTTAATTGTCCTTGTTTATCAAATAAAAGTTATAGATGGTTTGGCTAAATCATTGCCTGTCAAGCTGTGGTTGTGAATAGCTCGGGGAATCTCAAGGGACACTTCCAGGTTTTAGGACAATTCATTTATTTATTTGACTATACTAATAAAACATATATCCAGAGATTTACATTCTTATTTTACTATTTAAAATGTATGAACCATATAGAAATGACAGCAAGGAGCAGCAGGAAGGAGCTTGTGCAGAAGCCCTGTAAAATATTTCTTTTTTTTTCCTAACAAGACTTGGGGAGAAAAAATAAAAAGACTTTTCCTTAAAATTCTAGGGATGAATAGAATAGTTACATAATTGAGATCTATTCCTGCTTTTTGAAAAATATCTGAAGTGCTTGATTAAACCAAGAATCGAAACATCATGGCACATTTAATCTGATTTGCTAATAATGGTTGCTGTAAATACATTGTATTTAGTGACCTGACACGATATACTTGTTTGTACACTGAAACATGGGAAAGATACAGCTTGCACATTTCAGAGAAGCACTAAAATACAAAAGGAGAACCACAAAACAAAGTGCAGTGGGAAAGCTATTGTCGTTTATAATGTGCTTTTCAAACCAGCATAGTTATATTCACCCTAAGAAAACGTTCTTGCCTTAAACCAGGAAAGCTTGCACTAGAAAGGGGTGTTATTAGCTTGTTACTAAAACCCAAAGGTTTTGGATTTTTTCCCTGTACCTGTGCTGAAAGAGACACTTTTATATCAGAAACAGTAACGGAAGATTTTGTAGATTCTTCCCCCCCAATAACTTGTGATATTCTAGCAGTTTTATGAACTCTCTAAGTAACTGCATCTCCATATTCTTCAACGGTTATACCTCTCTGGCTGCCAACCAAACATAACTTTCCCAGATGTGCTCCAAGCATGACTCTTGTTACTAGCAAAGCACACAGCAGAACAACCTGAGATTAGGTCAGATTTGCTTTGCAGCTGCTCCTTCCCCAGGAGGGTTCATTTCCCCTCACCTTTACTACAAGCACCATACTTCCTTTTTCCGTGGTTAGCTTTTCACTCATATTAGTGGGAAGCATTCCACATTCACTCAGCCACCAGCCTACTTTCCAAATCTCCTCGTCTGTTCCTACCAACAGCTGCAGTTCAAGTCCAAATTCACCACTCAGGTGAAATAGTTCAATGAGTAATTAGTTCAGTTATTCATTAGTGAATTAGTTCAATACATAATGAGAGAAGACATCCAGCAAACAGGTCCAAACAACTTAAGTCATCAGTTCTTTCATAGACATATAATTACTTCCTCGGATGTCAGATCATGTATCTTCCTATTGATTATTCTACCATTTATCTATCAAAAGTATCTGAATTAGTTACTTATCTATGCCAGGTACGCATATAAGCCCCAATCATCACCATGCTATTTTATCTGATATCTTTCAACCTGTATGTTTCATCTCCATTGTCCTTTTCTTTTTTTTAAAGTCCTTTCAAAACTGAAGAGAACCTGTTCCTCAGTTTGCTAACTTATCCATCACATTTTTAAATGCTCCATCACTTTAGCTGCATAATTAGAATAATAAGACACTGTTCTTCAAGCCTGCAGGGCATTGATTTAACCTACAGGTATAATCAATGTAGTCTTTCTCTGGCCTTAAACCCTACGAGTGAGTAAGTGTTACCTTTAATAAATTACAGATTTACCTCAGCATACAAGGCCTCACGTAAAAGCCAACAGAAGAAGGGAAATCTTACTCTGTAACTCAAGCATCTTTGAACCAGAAACATTGTTCACTCTGCAAATATATGTTACTGAAATGTTATGTATATCTACTATAGAGATACAAGAAAAAAATCTTGGTATTTGGTGTGTCAGAAACCGATGCTTACCTGCACAAACATAATGATTTTAGTGTAGCTACTACAGGGGGAAATTGTACTATTAACCATGGCATGTGGACTATACTCATTTATCTGGCCAAATCTGGAGGGAAAAAAAAAAAAAGGCCATCAAAGAGACTCTGCTGATGAATGAAAGTGTTCTATTCCTGCTCTTCCACAAGATATTTCTTTTGCAGCTGGACTGTTGCAAAAGATTTGTCATAAAATTTGAGAGCCACTTCCATGTAGTTGTGGTGATGAGAGTACATTTGCTCTTCATTATCCAATACATCTTAAATTGCTTCCTGCTCTTGGTAGCACTGATGGACCATTGTTCACAACCCTATTGTTGTGTATAAGCTGTCAGCATGAATAGTGAGAAACTCACAATGGGACACCGAAGTTGTTCTCTTCCTAACTAAAAACAAAAAACAAAAACAACAACAACAACAAAAAAAAACAAGCAGCGCGAAGTAGCAGCAAAGATTTGAGCAGAGTAATCATTTCAGATGCTAAACATCTTGCCAAACATCTGTTTATCTCAGACTGTGAATGAAAGCAGGCGGAGGTTTGCACAAGGAATGGCTATGCCGCTGAGCAAGAAAAGCCAACACACCAAGGCAAAGCAAACGCAAAGCTGCTGCCACTTGCCGAGCTGAATCAAGCCCATGTAATCTTATTTGTAAGCTTTTCCAAAGACGAGTTTGTCAGATGAACTGAAGTTAGTGATGACAGAGGTGGAGGAACAATATCTGGTGAACATAAGGATGTATCCAAAATTAATATGGTTAGGGAAGGGAGTTCAGCAGGAGCAAAGAAGAGTTGTATTCCAACATAATACTCTGTGAGAAGAGAAAAACACCCTTTTCATGTAATGCTAGATATAAAAATATGAAAAGCAGAGAAAATCATTAAACAGCTACTATCTGTTTCCTAATATCTAGTGACTTCAAATGTTTAAGGGCCTTTTTCTGAATAGGGAATGTAAAATAATGTAAAATAAAATAAGTACAGGAGTGCAGTTGATTTTGATTGCAGTTTCACACATACACAACAAAGATATCTGTAGCTTTCCACCTTCTGAAGTCATATGAATGACAAGATAAAAATGTTTTTAGTTTATTAATTCAGTTATACTTCCTTTTTCTAAGGAGCTGAGCTTAGCAAAGAGGATAATAATTACCCTTTAAAAATGGAAGCATTCAAAAACAGCAAAATACAAACAAAAGTACAATATGATTGCCGAGACAAAGATAGTGAGAAAAAGACTATAAAAGAAAATGGGAATTCATGATGAAGAGGTTCACTGAGCTATCTCCAGCTCTGTTATCAGTGGTGAACGATCAGTCAGATGCACTCCGTGGCATCTGTCATTGCAAATGGATTCCAGGGAGTTTTATAAAAACTACAGCCTGCCTGCGTAACCGGCCAGTGCCTCGGCTGACCTCAGCGTGGTTATATTGCTGGGGGCTATATAGCCAAATTAAAATCCCAAGGTTTAAGCTGAGGCTAACCAGCAGAGCCGTTCCTGGCCCTGGAGATGGATGAGACATTTTGTTATTTATGCCTGGGAGGTGGCCAAGTGCCAGAATAAGCTTTTTACAGCTGCTGTAGCCTCACCTCATTCATACAAAGGGTTTCAGATATTGCCGTGATGTTCAAGCAGTTCGGCTTGCTGTGCAGATGGATTGCAACAGGCCAGAAAATCTGCTCTCCTCATGCAGTGCATTTGACTTTTCACTTAGGGTGCTCAAAATCACGCATGCAATTGCCCTGGCTTAAAATTGCTTTCATTATTGCCTCATCACAATTTGCTTTCTGGTTACCACTGTTAAGTTTCCAACCAAAAGTCAAAACCTTCTGTGAAAGGCAACTTGTTTCCAGGAGAAACGTTGCTTACTGGTCCTCAAACCCCAGAAAGTGTGGAGGAGGCTGGAAGGGCTGGTTCCCCCCACTGGGGTTGCTCTTTTGGGGGTTTCTGGTGCCCTGGGCAGGTTGGGCTCCTGCACCCCAGCTACTGGTCCCTACATTCGGAGACCTTCAAATGTCCCTTTCATTATCCTATGATCATTTTATTTTTACTTCTTCAGCCCTACTTATAGAAAGATTGTCACAGAAATGCTCCAAAAGTGAAGTCAGCAATGTTAAAAATGCACAGCAGCACTGCAAGTATTTCAGCTCAGAAGGATTATCTCATGGCCACATGCGATAATTCCGAACAAAAGCTTTGTTGACACCTTTGTCATCTCCACAGGCATCAGAAGCTCAAGAGATTAAGAAAATTTAGTCAAAGTTTTCTAGATTTTAAACTCAGAACTTTAAAGACGTGGAGATTTAGATAGCCGTTGGAAAGCTCAAATGGTCACCTGGAAATGAAGACAGGTTCATGAGTTCCCATATTTCTTACAGAACTTGGTTTTGTAGTTGCTGATGCCTATAAAATGCTAAGTAAATGAAATATTCCTCCTGCACTATTTGGGACTGTGGGTTTTTACCTATATTCTGGTGACTCTTTGAAATCCCTCTTCTAATTCTGATGGCATGCAAGCAGTAAATCAGCAGGAACATATCTATTGTCACCTAGATGTGGCCTAGAGCCACAATATAGCAGTTCATGCCTTTTTTATGAAGCTTTTAGCAGTCTGCAAGTTAAATCAGAAAAAGCTGAGGATCACTAATTTCAAACCTCTGACAAATTTATGAGACACAAACTCACTAAGTAAAGCTGCATATCAAGAAAAGGCAAAAGCCTTGTTCCAGATTTGGACGAGTTAGTAAAACACTCAGAACTGGCAGAGCCAGACCTTCTTGGCTAGCTGTCCTACCCTGTCACACCAGCTCTGGGCCCTTTTTGCTAGCTGAATATCTGTTACCCCCTCTTATAATTAATTCTGAATTTTAAACTCTGTTCAAACAATGCAAATAGTCATAATCCATGCTTCTCCAACGGCAAAGTGTACACAAGATGAGCTGTTTAGCCAGCGGAATGGAGAAAGGAAAAAAAAAAAAAAAGGAAAAAGCCACACAAAAAATGGTGTTTTGTTTTCTACAACATCCATCCAGGTTTCAACGTGCAGCAGAGAAGGTGACTTTCAGATTCCAGGAAAAATATTTGAACACCTCAAAGTGACTCTGTATCTCTTTCTTCACAGTGAACTCCAAGTTAGAGCTTATGATAACTTAGAATTAAGCTAACCTCCACGGAGGTGCTGACGGTAGACACCCAGCTGTATTTCTCTAGGGACTTTATAGAAAGACAGTTGCATTGCGCTACCCCAGGGCACAGTGCTGTGCAGACAGGATGCTTTCTTCTGCCCACTTGCAATGTTTTAACAAGCTAGGAGGAAGGCAGATGGATGGACAACTTGCCTGGGTTATTGTTTATCTCACAGAAAGATAATACTGCAGTTCGTCATCCTTGCTTACTACTGCCTTTGCATTGTGAGCTCCATCTCCTGAATACTTCCCTGCTCTTACAATAACTGGAACAGTGAGCAGCAGCTCCTCTCTCCCTGGACTTAATTCTTTCCACCTCAGTTTCCCAAATAACATTTCCTTTGTCCACCATTTCCTGCAAGGAATATTTGTCTGGAAATGCCATAAGCTAAAGGGATGAGGGAAGCATGACCAAACAGAGAAAGAAAAAACAGAAATGATGACTGACTTGCTGTGTCCCACAAGAGCCCAGCTCCCAGGGAAAACAAGCACCAGGTCCTGAGATACCTGCAGTGTGCAGGGACACCTGGGTGCACTGATGTAGGAAGGAGCAACTGGGACAAGGCCAGTGGAAACCTCCGAGTAGCAGAGCCATCGGCAGCCTGAGCGATACCTGGGACTACTGCTCCGTTTGTGCAGCACGTGGCTGGACTCTCAGTGCCAAGAAATTAAAAACCAATCAGCTTTATTGGCGTGTCTCTGCCAGGGCAATTAGCACTCATTTCTGACAGCATATGCCCATGCACTGTGCTGGCTCACAGGAGCGCATCCCTCCTAGCCCAGGCTTTGTGCTGGGCACAGCAGCAGAGGTGGCTGCTGCTCCTGGGAGCCCCTCTTAGGCCCCCTATTTCTGCAAAGCCATAGGAGCAATGAGCTGAGAAGCAACTCCAGCATCCTCCATCCTTGTGGATGAAGAGTAAAACACCCTCGTCATTAGTTCCCCTTGGATCTGTAAAATCAGAAGCATTAAAATGCTTGCCTCTTCAGCTGAGAAATAAATCTCAAATGAAGTGATGCACATTTGAGAGAAAGATGTAGAAGATCCCTGTTTGCAGGCTGCAAGAGGTTTCCCTGATGCTTTAATTAAGTGTGTATATTTGGGAGCACTAAATAAGTAAATTAAAGCTTAGATATTAGTTCTTTGAGAGGAGCTGTGTTTTTATATCTTGATTCTGCATTTATAATTACATAGATCACATCAAAACAACATGTATTTAAATCAGACTCTACTTCTAAATATACCTAACCTCTACACATAAAAATTCCCAGCAGGTGCCTTGTTAAACAATAAGGAACATAGGAGGCAGATTGCTGTTATGAAGCCTTCGGTGAAAACTAACTCTAATTGTGTGCTTGCATTTCTTTATCAGTTGTAATAGTAAATCTCTGTGGTACAAAAAGAGACTTTTACACTTCAAGCTAGGAGGCTAAGTAGTGTGATTTCAAGATACCATCTGCCTTAGTATTTAGGGCCTAAAAGCTCAAAGTATTAATATTTGATTCTGTGAGCACCATAGTATCTTCGAGAATATAAGCCTAGTCCCAAAGACTTCAAATAGCATTTTTTTTCTTTTCTTTCCATGCACCAAATTCAAATGAAAACAGAACAGCCACTATCCAGGATGAAATAGCTGCCCTCCCCTGCTCCCCAGTCTCCCCAAACAAACATACAAAATACAGTAAGTGTATTGGACAGAATCTAAATATTATCCTGTGGAAAAGATAATACCCTGGTATTAATATTTATTTTATTTAAAGATTTTAAAATTAAAATTTAAAAGCCTTTCTATTTAGCTTCAGTATTCTTTCTCCTTTTAGCACAGCATTTAACAAATCTGGTAGGAATTTTCAAATGCAGATGCTAACTCTATTTACAAGTAGAGTCTGACAAATACATGAACCTCTGAATCCTTGGCTGGCCCCCACCATAATTTGATTAGTAGCCTGAAGCTACACAGGTACTTGCACTGGTTTGTAAATAGCTTGTGGATTTTTCTTGGAATACAAGTTCTGCTTTTTCATTCCTCCATACCTGAACAATTCAACCCCTATAGTAAACAAGGCTGAACAACAAAACATTTTAGTCTTGCTAACATGCAGACAACTTAAAATCAATTTCTTTTAAATAATAATAGTATATATTTTTTCTAAAATAAGCTAAACTATAAATCCCTGCAAAAGTTAGCTGCCTTTTATTCACCTAATTAGTTACAGCCATCTACAAAAAGACATCACTACCCTCCCAAATCACCTAAAAAATCCTTTAACTAGCCACAATGCCTTTTAGATCAGGAAATTAGGTCTGAAATTTGAAGTGAGGCCTGTGGCCTCTTGGGAAATGTAGTTTATTAAGGGGGCACCCATCTTGTTGCAGGCTTCTTCTCGTCAGTAAGGAAATTAAAGGAGATATTTTTACTACGAGTTTACTTTTATTTACTTTTTAATTCTGCATGGCAGGTCTTTAAGCGGTCTCTTTTTAGATATGACTTGACTGAGCCCTTTTCTAATTGAAGAGAAAATTTGAATTCCTAGGGAGGAGATTATGGGTAATCTGCTACTTTAAAAAGGCATGAGTGAGCACTTTTTTGGTTTAATTTAATAGGGGTTGCATGGTGAGCTCTTGAGAGAAAGAAAAAATGCTGATGGTATTGAGGTTAGAAAAATTGATGTTTTTATCATATCAGAGAGTACAGATAGAGTCCTTTGTCAGGGTCTTCTTTGAGCTGGGCACTCTAGATGTAAGAAATCCAGACAAGAACAGATTTTGGCCAAAGTAGGGGGAGTAGCATAACCTCTAGCAAAGGTAGAACAAATGCTGCTCAGGTGAGCGAGGGGGTAATTTCCTTTAAAAAAAAAAAAACAAAAAACTTTTCAAGCTATTCAGTATGTTTTCTGAATCTTTTTTAACAGGTCCAAAGCATTAGATCTGCAAATGTTTTCTCTGTAGCTACATAATTCTCTTATAGAAAAGGTAAGTTTTTGGGCTGTGGTTGATCTTCCTTAGCTGTCCTTGTTCTGACCTTCACTTATCCATTGCAAAAGTCCATTTATCAGCCCTTGTTGCTGAAGCTCAAGGGGTACGTGCGCTCCTGCCTCACCTGAAAATACCTAGGGTGTCTTTGGTGTTAATAAGGTCTCATTAATTTCTCAGCTAACCTTGATTATCTACAGAGGCAGAAGATTAGCACCTTTGGAAACAGAGTGTGGGGGTGTTTCCTTTGCTCAGGAATTTGACTGTATTGACTCTGCTGAGGAGCAATTAAGTATGAGAAATCTTGTTTGATCAACATCTCTTCCATTTTGAGAGGTGCAAAAGAGGTTTGAACTCTGTATTATGTGACAGACAGCTTAACTGGTTTCCCTTCATCCCAGTTTAAATGCAATGATGGTCTAGGCAGAGCCTTCAGTAGGTGTAATGGAAAAAGACCTCTCACTTGCTTCTCTCCATATTGGCCCAAGATACTACAGGGTTAAAGGCAAAAAATAAATAAATAGTGTCATCAAGGTATACGTGTGCCTGAGGTAGGGATGAAGGCAGTCTCCATGTTGTCCGCTCTTGCCTCCATGGTTCAATTCAATTTTTAAGCAGGAAAGTCCCAAAGCTCTTTGCATCTCATTTCTTTTTCCTCAGTCTTTTTTCAGCTTTTAATTGTTGCTGAATGGGGAAAAAGAGCATGGGTATGGGGCACACAAATCAAATGGTTGTCCTAATTCTACCCCCTCCTTGCAGCACCTTCTGGGAGGCTGAATGAACAGCCCCACCTGGTAGTCTCATTTATTAGAAAACATTAATGAGTGTGTTCAATCTCAAGTGAAGACCCTGTTGTGCATAGGTCAGCTGCATTTGAAACCTAAGGAGACCTAGGGAACTGTTTTACTGCAGGATATTAATTAGTTTTATTGAAAGCAGCAGCAGTTTAAAAACATAACAAAAATACTTTTTCTATGGCTGTTCTGTTAAGAATACAAACTCCCAACTAGTGACTGTGAGGGAGGGAGGAGAGCAAAAAGATAACTGCTTGATTGTAAAAGACGGAAAAGTATTACCATGGGCATTTAACAACTTATTATAATAGCCAATGATATCATCTTGATTTCACAGTGAAACTCAATTTTAAGTGTCAGCAAAGCATTCTTAAACTGCTGAGCAGATGTCAGCTGCATATCTGCCATGTCAGTGATCAGGAAAGATGTTTTTCATGAGCAGTGGCAGAGTCATTGCAAGGAATGTTATTTTTTTCATATACTTTGCGATGAATTTGGAGGGTTGCAAGGCTTAAAAAATAAGTAATTCCTAATCTCTGCAAGTCATGGATTCTGTCCATTTATGTGATTTTATACAGAATGTTTTCTGCAGCTATTAAGAGGCAAGTGAAAAGCCTAGAAGAAGCTAGGATAAGGGGCTTTTGGAGAATATTTTAGGCAGGGCTGGTATTTCAGTTCATTATTTTCAAACTAACTTCTACTGCAAATCTTTACAGTCTTTGTAGAGTCTGGGTAAATTCCTAAAACTATTCCATAAAATACTTGCTCAGCCTTTTTTAAAATGAATTCAGTTCTGCACCTGAGCATCCTGCTTCGACTTCCTCTTGGCTGTACTGTGACTAGAGTTTTTACTGACACACAGTTCTTGAAAGCACAGCTTAAATCCTGCGTGAATAATGATACTAGAAAGGAGTTTCGCCCACCTCACTTTTACTAGATGTATATTGTTGCTGGAAGCTAGATAAGGCTGTGAAACATCTAGCATAAGATTGGTGGTACATTATGAAAGATATTGTTGGTATTACAAACTGGGGAGGGGGGAACATTGAGCATTAAAATTGGGAGTATCAAGTGCTAATCAGACAAGCTGCCCACTACCAAATGACTGAACATGAATAGACTGTGCACAGTTATAAATCACATAAAACCTACTGTTTTCAAACTAGTTTTCCAGGCTTGCAATATGTGGCCAGCCATATATTTTCTGTGTTTAATTTTCCCTGAAGTAGGGGACTTGCACAGTATCCTCATATCTCACTTGTAGCTATTTTTCCAGAGTCCAGTGCTGGACTTTCAATTCCACTTCTTCCACTGGAGTTAGATACATTAAAGCTCTAAAAATTTGTTGATCCTCAAGTGAGTGAGGATGGGGCCATGAGTTCTGCCATGATACACCTTGGTTCAGCTCGATTCTGCTTTGAACTTTAAAGCCTGTGAACCTTGCTATAAATCTGCTCTCTATAGACCAAGTTAGATACTGCTTCCCTGTGTCTAAAATAAGAATACCTGAGGTTTGAATGAATAGTGGAGGTGCTTAACTGGGCAGTGAGATCCCAGCAAATGTGGACAAACACAGGTTAGATTTTTCAAAGGAGCTCAAAACTCCATATACACCCTGTGCTCAGAAAATCTGTTCAGTATTTTAAGTATTTCCAGCCTTTTCTGTGCCTGTGAAATTCTATGCTTTTTCAGTAAATGCTTGCAATGCTGTTTTGTGGGATTTCAAAGCACAAAGTTTTTAACTTCAGCTTATCCAAGAGTTTGCAGTGTGCAGAGAGGTTGCAGCCCCTAGACACTGAAGCAGACAGAGCATTTTTAGCTGTGCTTTGCCAGTGTCTCATCAGGATCAGTAATTTAACTGCAAAAGATTTCTCAGTATTTTAAGACTAGATTAAATTGCTCCCATTTTAAGGTTAAGAGTAGTGCTTCCTTCATTTTTCAAATTTAGGTTTTCACCCTGGAGAATACAAACTAAATGGCAAAATGCTGATTCTCAATTCCAGTGCAATAAACAAAGAGCACCAGGTAGAGCAGCACCAAGTATGACATGACAGCATGCACAATGAGGGGAGAAAAGAATTCTCTGATATTTCATTAGCTATAAATAATGCAGATGAATATTTGGATGGCAAGAGATGAAACTAGGTGATTTATTCCTCTTTTTTCCCAAGAGGATAGATTTATAGTGACTGCTGTGAAAGGATCTGTAAGTGGCTGGGCATGTCAAATGGAGGTCAAGATGGATAGTGGAGGGGTGCAGTCACCTGTGGTATTATTTTTTGGCCACGACTGGATGAGGAGGTAGAATGAATATGTGGTCCTACTGAAACCTGCCTCTGTGTCTGAGTTGCCATTTTATACAACAGCCAGGTACCCTTCACAAAGGTCATGAGCAATGGCATCCTTGTTGTTCTTCTGATCTCTTTGGACAGAAGATGCAAGTTTTGCATATGAATTGGATGCTGGTTCCAGCATCTTCACCACAGGGTGTGCTTCGAGCAGGGCTTCTTGAAGTGGGAGTAGCCATTTCCCATTCATCAGCCTGATTTTTGTTCATGGAAATGAGCAGGAGCTGTAAATTCAATCTCACTTCCTGAAATTCAGCTTTCTAGAGATGCTCCCCCGGTCCCAGCATCAGAAGAAATCCAAGAGCACCAGTTCTCTAGCCTTGTCTTGCAGTTGCCGCTGTCTAAAAAGATCCTGCAGTGCCCAGGAAAACACTCTTCCCACTGTTAATCTTTTCCCTGCTATTTATCAAGCCTTGCTGGCCGTAGAGTTCAGAGCGATGCATTGCATAACATCAGACAACTTTCTGTAATGTTTGCTGCTTTTGGAAACTGCTTCCTCAGTAAGAATGAGTCAAAAACATACTAATTTGTCTCACAGCTCCTTGCTCGGCTTTGAGTTTTTTCTTGCAGTTGCAGAATCTCAGACTGGTTGAGTAGTTTTCTTTGCCGAATGAACGCGGAGTCCAGTCCTTCCTGAGTTTGCTCACACAGAAGTGCCAGGACACGAGAGAGAAGCCCTCTTGCACTCTGGAAATGAAAGTACTCCTGTGCCTGCCTCTTGCTAGACAGGACCACTGTCAAGAGATTAGCAAGCACTAACTTCTCCCACTTCAATATTTTATAGGTAATTCGCATCTCTAAGAGGTATGTTGCATCACCTAGTTCACGGCTCCATTTCCATAACAGCAAGTAACCATAGTTCGTTCTTTTCAGTATCAAATACTTTTAATTATCAAACCAGAATGACAGAATGGTTTGGGTCAGAGGGAACCTTAAAGACTACCTGCTTCCAACCCCCTGCCATGGGCCGGGACACTTCCCACAAGATCAGGTTGCCCAGGGCCCCATCCAGCCTGGACTTAAGTACTTCAGGGATAGGGCATCCAGTTTCTGTGGCTTAAATGCTTAGCTTCTTCTGCCCCACCAGTAAGTTATTTTTTTTTTTAAACCTAGTTAGCAATTTATTTTACTTAACAGCTTTCTCAGCTCTTTTGCTTTAAACAAACTTTTATCTTTTGATGAGTCCTTTAGCATAAGAGTCCTTTAGAATAAAATACTGCCATTACTGCTGGACTTCTTGCAATTTTTCCTCACACAGTAGGAAACTAGTTGATGTCTCTGAACAAGACGCTGGAGCAGATCACCTAAATAACGGGCTAGCACAGACCTTATTCCAGTTGCCCAAATTTTGTGAGTTTTGAGGTAACTGGACATATTGCTCTGAGCTTCTGCATGCTGCTGGACATTACTATTGCTGGGAGCCCTACAGCTTTCTCCCCTGATGAAAGAAGGGCTGGAAGGGATGTCGGGAAGGTAATACAAGCCCATCTTCCTGCTCTGAAGCAGAAACTGCTCCTCCTCAGCTGCTGGATATTGGTCTAATCAGTACTTATAAATCTCTAAAAGAGTGATTTTTACAAACTTCCTAGCTAGCCTATGCCAGCAGTTTCACTTGTAGTCATTAAATAATTAGTACGCTTGCTTTAATTTGAATGAATCAGGCTTTCTTTCATCCAGTGATTCTTTCTGTGCCTCTGATATGTTGGATAATCATTTACCACTTGATATCTTCTTCTGAATATATTTATGCATTGTAGCCAAGCCACTTCTGGGTAACCTAAATAGATTTTGATAAGCTAAACAGTCTTTTTGCTGATGCTGATCCTACAGATTAGACCTGAATTATAATGGTATCATTCTGATCAGCCCATGAGGAAGAAAAGACAACTTTTTTTTTTTTCCCAAAGACAGAGTCAAATGTGGCATTGAACATTCAGTTATTGCTATATCAACCAATATTCTGGGGACATAATGTTTTCTAGGCTTTTTATAGCTGCCTTTAAAATAATAATAATAATAATAAACAACCTCTACCTCTTTGTTTTGGCCTGAGATTGGTAAAAGAATTGCTTTTACTTGACCCTAATGGCATATCCTACCCAGCTCAGCTGACAAGTTATTTCATGGCAGAACAGTTTTTATTCTTAAACACACCATGAAAAGAACGTGACTTTAGACACTTTCTAAGTCAGATTTCTGTGTCTATATAGCATAGGTCCATGTCTTCCTGGCACACTAGGAAGGTGATCTGTCATGGCGTCTTTTTTGAATTACTACATAAGTTAGACAGTCTCTCAAGGTTTTCCATTTGAAATGCCTGAAATCTGATTTTGCAAATTTGTTGCATTGCAACTCTGGTTGCAAAGGTAATCTCTTGTGAAGCATGTGTAATCTCATGAAATTTGTGTATAACTGAACAAATACCTTGTGCTTTTCTTAGAAGGAAAAGATTTTTATTATTTTTTTAAATCACTACTGGTTGCATTGATTTCAGTTTGTAAAGAGAATTATAGTACTTATTTCAAACTTAAATTTTCATATGTTCCCTTTTGCATAACCGTCAGATTATTATCATCAGTATTATGAGAAATTGAGTGAATAGAATGTTTGCAACAGAGACCCACCCTGAATATTTTATGATTAAAAGGTGTCCTAAAACAAAAGAAATTACTTCCATGGGGTGATGTATTTCAATAGTTTTAAATAATTGCAGTTACTAGTGACACTGCTGTTGATTGCTGTAATGGGTCAGCATTCAACTTACAATAACACTGAAAAAAATAAGCTTCAATTATAATTCCAATCTACAGCCCACTTCAAATAATTGAAATATTTCCCTCGACTTGAGTGGACTTTACTGTGCAAACAAGCTCCATCCTAATCACCTAGGAGCTATCACTGCTGAGCTCTGCAGGCACAGGCAGAATAATCTAGTTTTCTTGCACCGTTTTTTTTTTTCTCTTTTTCTTGCAGTTCCTGTCCAAAGCATTGTCTGGGCTGTTCACAGAATGGGGTATATACCCAAAATGCAGGTCACAATAGGGTCTGCAGTACTGAAGACTCAGGAGACTGATGCAGCCAGTGTGCCCATTTTTCCCAAACACAAAACATCTTGTACGTTCTTCAGTTGGCCATTTGTGTAGTAGCACTTCATTCTAGTGGTAGTGACATTATTGAGAGTGAGATGAGTTAGAAATGACTCCAGAGATCATTATAATCTCCATGGAAGAGGAAAGAAGGAAGACTTTTTTGGCAAGCTAGAATTGCTCAACACCAGGGGAATTGCATAAACCGAATAAAAACAAATCTACCAGGGTGAATTCCCGAGTAGACCACCAAGTAAACTCTTTGGCCAGAAACATAAGATCTTCAGTAAACTGTCCCATCCCTGTTTTCACCACACTCCTAATACACAGACTTACTGTATGCTCAAATACTAAGCACCATTCCTTAGATTTCAAGCTAATGGAAAAATCTGTTTTATATTGTTGTTAGGGTGCGTGTAACTTCAGCTAAATGCTGGGAAAGTGCAGGAGATCAATAGGGTTCTATTTTGCATAAAATTAGCAGTGTGGAATTTAAGTGACTGCCTTCTGTACACAATTTAATTATTGGAAGCATGACCCCCTTTGAAACTGAGCCCAGGAAATGCGTTTCTCTGTAAATGAACAGGCATTCTATTATAGTGTAATGCACTGGAAAAGACTCCAATAAAATCGACTTTCACCCTAATTTCTGGTTTCTTAGAGTAGTTCCTGTAAGTGAGGAGCACTGGAAATCCTCTTC
The DNA here is from genome assembly GCF_964211835.1 of Anser anser. NCBI lineage: Eukaryota > Metazoa > Chordata > Aves > Anseriformes > Anatidae > Anser > Anser anser. The sequence goes on from NC_139735.1 coordinate 6,769,366, forward strand.
CAGTAAACTTTGGATTGAATATTGAATGCAGTACCCTCGGGATATTCTTCTTCTCCATATTGTACCATCCCCTCACAATCATTCAAAGGAACTGGCAGTTTTGCTTTGCTTTGCAGAAATCTCGTGTTCTTTATAGGAAAAAAAAATAAAAATGAAGGAAACATACCTGTGTGGTCAGGAGAAAATGTCATTAACTGTACTATTGTTTCAGTTTACTTCCATTTTTCCATTAGAGAAATGAATGCTCCACTTCAAGTAAATTTCCAGATTCAAACAGGGAATCATGATTTAGTTAACGTAATCTATTCTCTGTCTGTATCTTGCTCCTTTGTTTTTCAAGGACTCCATCAGGGCTTGGAGGACTTCATAGTTTTGTTGTTTGTTTTTATCTTTTTGGAATCTATAACTCTTTATTCAATACTTTCTTTTAAGAATGAGTAACTTTTAGTTCTCTTTTTTCCCCCATTCTTTCTTTTTGCATTCTGAACCTGTCATTATATACGATCGATGTGTGTGCATTTGAGTTATCCATGAAATCAAAAAGCTATTGAAGTCAAAAAAGGAAAATTCCATCACAGAAGATGGTTAATCTTGATCTTTATCGCACTGATGGTACATACTTTATGGGTTGCTTTTAAAACATTCCCATGAATGGTGGTGGAGGCTCTGCCTCTTCCCAGCCTTTAGATCTGTTAATACAGTCCCAGATGTTGTTAACACCTTTCTGTTATACTTTCCTGACATGATGTGGGATGTAAAATAATATGTATGGTAATAACTGGTATCCTAGCCTGAAAATCATGGTGACTATAGTGTGTTGTGCTCATTCTAGGACCTAAGAGCACCTGAGTTGCATATTTTAGGTGGTGATATTGGTTAGAGGCTTCTGCCAAGAACAGCCTTTGTCCAAATGAAAGAAAGATGTAGATGAAGCTCTTATGATCCAGTGAAATCACAATGCAGAAAATGTCTCCTTTTAGTGATATGATTAAAGCTCAAAATATTCTAGAGATTTGCAAATGAAGAACAACAAAAACAAATGACTACTCATTTCTAGCTGAATTGTCAAATTCCCTTGGGTTTACAGAAGCAGAATACAAATTTCTGACATACTCTCTTCCTCTTCCATTAGTTTTTTTTCTTTTTTTTTTTTTTAATTTCCTAAAATAGAAAAGGCAGAGGCATATGACAACTTTTAGAATATATGTTTAGACTACATCTTCTGGAGCATTTTAGCTAAACCTGGACAAAAAAAAACATTTTCTCCGAAGGAGTGAAATTATGAGTTAAGTGAAAGAATTTGGATCAATACAAGATGAATGTTTGGTCTGGACTTTCTTTTTTTTTCTTTTTTTTTCTTTTTTTTTTTTTTTTCCCTCCTAAAAGAAATAAATCAGAACTCACAGAATGACTGGCTGGTACATGAGAAGAAATAAGCCTAGCATTCAAGGGACTGTCTTCAGTTCCCTGCTGTGATTTTACCTTTTTGAAAAAGTCTAACCCTCAGCATCTATGGGCTTGGGCTTCTCATTTGCCAAGTGTCAACAGCAATTTCCAGGGTGTGGCAAGGATGTATACGCTGTGGATTCTGGCATGTTTAGCTTTTATGGAAGCTGCAAGTAAGGAAGGTTACAGATATTCAATCACTTCAGTGATGTGTTCATGCACTCTTTCTACTTAACACCCTTCATTAACTGTTTTGCACTTTCTGTGCTTTAGTGCCCCTCTAATTTTAATTTCCTCTCTGTGCAAGCAGCAGATATGCTATGAAGAAACATGGCTGTTTTTCATATGAGGCTCTAGCTGCCATGCTAATACAGCCATTTTAAAAGTGTTATCTACCCAGCAAAGGCAGGAGTGCTTTTCAGTGAGACTTCAAACAGCATCATAAACTGTTTTTCTCACAACAAGACCTCTTCTACCTTTTGAAACTTTTGCTAAGGATTTTCTGCATTTGTATTTCCAGATGTCCTTGAAGGAAAAGGAGGGAGGTAATGGTTTGCTGTAGCAAACTGTTTAGAATAAACTTTTCAAATTTTTCTGCAAATGCTTGAATTAGCTACCTCAAAGGAACCTCCCACAACAAGAAATCTTTATTCTTTGTCCTCTCTTCTCCTTTGCCAATAAGGAGGAGGGAAAGGAAAAAGGCAGTATAAAACCCTAATTTTCTTTCTCAAATGTATAGGGCCCAACAGGATTGCCAGAAGTCCTTAAGTGTCTGAGCCTTTTGATATTCAAAAACTCTCATCACAAAAAAAAGTTAAGAATTTTTGACATTGACAGCTAACAGATAAAAATATTCAAAATAATAAGTGTGTAGAAACTATGAAGCTTCACAAAGACCTTTCCATAGCTCTGAGGGCTCTGGAAACCTTTGGAGGAAAAGCTCAGAAGAGCTTGTGGCTAAATTTGCATCTTCTGTTTCTTGCAGCTACTAGGAATGAGATTCTGGATTAGAGACTAACACTGCGTTGAGATAGTAAATCTTTAAGCTTGTGATTCAGGAGTGAAAATGAAATAATCAAAGGTAATAGACTGAGAAAGAGGGGCTAAATCTTTTATGGTTTAATGTAATAGCACTTAGTGCCAGAAAGTCACTCGTCCTTATTGGGAATTATGAATAAACCTATACCATTCATCTGCATTTCATGGTGTAAAAGCAATGATGTTTATTTGGATAGAGCAAATAAAACCATGAGACCTCAGACCAGGTGCTGGAGAAAGGAAACCATTTTCTTTTGCAAAGCAACTTTGCTTCCAGCTACTGTAAGAAGGTTTTACAGAGAGGTGCTAGTCCTGTGGTGTAGATCAGACACAACAGAACAACTATGCGAAGTCCTCTGCTGGCTCCCCTCGCTTCCCTATGTTTGGTGGCTCGGAGCCTGCTCTGTATACCCCCTTTTCTGGTGTGTTGTTTGTTTGTCCGGGGGGAGATTGGATTGTCTGTGACTGGAGAAAAATGGGAGTGTGTTTACCTGCATTTCAGTCGCATGACATCTGTGTTTCCTGTTGCTCAATGAGAGGGTAGAGCTGTTCATTACCAGCTTTGCAGTCTGCTTATATCAGAATTTCATTTACTATTGGCTTGACACTTTTAAATTGCACTATGTATGAATTTTGGAGATTTACTCCTTATGGGAAGCTATGATTAGGGAGGGCATTTTAGAATATAAGATGCATCAGAAAAATATTGTTGTTCTGGAGGCACAAGAGAAGTGCTCCATTTTCAAACCTGGTGTGATATAGGATGACAGTATAATAAGAGACCTTCTTTGTATGATTTCATTGTGAGCTCTCAGAAAACACATTTCATTTCCCAAACCTCTCAAAAGCTCTGCAAACACCTGTCACTGGAGAATAGGCCAGCTTAGTTCTGCTGCCGTTATCCCAGCCTCGGAGGGTGCTTAGCAGGAGAACAGAATGCATTGCTATCCATCTCCCCTCCACTGGATAGCAGCTTTGCTCAGTTAATTATTTTTGGTACAGTTGCCCCAGAGAATGCTTTAACTATGAGGTTTTATCCAGCTGTGACAGGATAACAAACAAAGAAATAAATAAAAGTCAGAAACAGTGAATATGAAGGAACTGACTTGTGAAAGAACTCTTCTAACTGTGTTCATTGCTGACAGTTGCATTTCACAATGTTTCCTTGGTTTTATGGCTAAGTGTGTATCTGCTGACTGTAGAAAGGCCTGATTTGCGTTTTCCCAAAGGTCTCTTACAATGCCTATTGCACCTCATCATCCCTTGGCTCTTGCGGCTTGTAGAAAACAGCTTCTACAAGAAATGCTCTGGGTTTCGAGAAATGACTCTTGCAGCAGGCACTTGCCAAAAAATGCATTGGAAAGAGTCACTTGCTGTGTACAAATAAAGCCAGTGGATTAGGGCTTGTATCCCTCTTCAGCAAATATCTCCCTGGGTATGAAATCAGGTTAAATCCAGTTTAGCCTCCAAGATGTATTCCTGGATGACATAGCCCATAAGGATGGCGTGTAACTAATAAATTAGCTGCAACGAGAATAGTAGATCCTAATATTTGTGCTTGTTTGCCAGTGTTAGGTAGATATCTTTTTAGATATCTGCAGTGGGAAATGGGTGTATTTGTGAATGCAAATTGAGAGGTCTGCAGATTTGAGACATTATTTTGTAAAATAATTTAAAATAGCATATTGTTGGGCAGTGAGCAGTTGGTAGTTGTTAAACTCTTAGGATCAGATTACTGCTATAGGAGAGATGGAAAATGCACTGTTCTGAGTACATATCTGGCAGCTTTTGCTTGTTTTCAAATTCTTGGTAATGAGAGAGAGGAAAAAACAAAACAAACAAACAAAAAAACCACCAACAAAAACATCTACTGTGAATTACCAAGGAATTGACACTGACTCTTGTTTTTCCTCAAAATGCACACTGCGTGTTGATCTTCTGTTCATTGCAGATATGAGTTTGTATGTTCAACAGTCTGTGATTGACCAGTAACTGCCATGCCTCTGGTTAACAAAGAGAGGCAAGAGGTGTTTTTTACATCAAAACCTTGCTTGGTTAGATGCTGAAGATGGCCCCCAAATTTGTTCAGACCTCCGGATTGGAAAGGCTCTCCTCCTTGCTGAAGGGTGATGAATTTGAGTCCCCGATTATGTTCTGTATCATTCTAGCCCATGAGACAAGATTTCTAAAATAGTTTCAGGAGATCAATGACTGCACAGGAAGAAAGAGACACTGGCTCCATGGGAAGGTAGGAGATAAATGGAGAAGGTAGGAGTAAGTGCAGAAGGTAGGTGTGAGGCCACATGGTTAATTTGCTTGAGCTAATTGATTTCTTAAGATACATTTCAGCTTGTAGAAGGATTTATGTGAGAGGAGGCACTACAAAAGGTGACTTAAGATACAGCCTTGAAACAGATGGAGAAATGCAGAGACTGAAAAGTGGAATGGGAAGGAGGAGGTGGCAGATTACATTGCCATTAGTTCAGACTGTCTCCCCAGGAGAGAGGATGTGTGCATGTAATCCAATAATCCACGTGTCTTGGTTGTATGTCTCCATGAATAATGCACTAAAAATAGGAGTCTGCTGTAGCCTTCACTTTGAGAGTTTAGTTCTTAATTCCTATGTAGAGGTCCACGCGTTCAGTTCTGGGGACCGATCATTCAGACATGTCACTAGCATCTGAGAGAAGACAGGCACAGTGTTTGGAGGAATTTTTTCATTCTCCCTTTTCCCATTTTCCTCCAAGATTTTTTTTTTTTTAAATCTGAATTAAAGTTTTGTTTAAAATACTTGATGCTAACTTTGGCAGATTTAAGGCTTTGCTTTACTTGAGAGTCCAAGTCAAAAGATGCTTTGGTGGTGTTTTTATAACAACTCTATCATCAAAGTGAAATTTTGCTGACAAATTGTTTGCTGCACGTCTGTGAAGTCTAATAGGTGTGTTTTTCCTTCTTTACCTGGGAGATTCCTGTCTGTGCAGAACACTGGCAAATAGCTGTTCTGAGCAAGACCCTCTATTTATACTTTTTGCTTCAGAATGTGCCCTCTCCATCTCCTCTCAGTCCTGCAGTTGGAGCTAAGAGGAGGGAAAAGCATTTTTTGCCTCTCAGTGTTCCAGGCCATCAAACTGCTATTGATCAGAACAGCGCTTTCAGTTTTTATCCTAGACGTTTGATAATTCCCTGTGGGTTTAACCCCAATTCCAAATTGCCATATAGCAATAGAGAGCAGCAGCATTTTCTCAGACCTATTCCTAATCTGCTCCCCCCCGCCCTCCCGACCCTGATCTTTATTGATGTGAGAGTATATTTCACTGTCATCTCAAACGGAGATGATTAAGTCTCTCAATCTTTAGTCTAAAGGAACTGATATGAACTACCCTGACAGGACAATGTCTTCCCTCTTCATCTCTCCTGCATTTCTAAAGATGCCTGAAGTGAGCTGATAAATGGGATTTCAGAAGCTGGGAGAAGCCAGTCAGCAAAGCCTGTCACGAATCTCAAAGGTTGCAAAGATGCTGACTCCTGGCAAAGTTTTACGGACCTTGGATGACTAAGCAAGCTTCATTAACTCAGATTTGACTAATTGCTCGTTTAAGAAAAACAAATAGAAACATAGAGAAGCTTGGAGCCAACAAGCCAAGCACTGTGAACATGATATAGTGAAAATTACTTGTAAGCTTGTTTTGAGGCTTGCATGTGACCCTTTGCTGCTGTTCTTGTCTTTCTTCCTACTGCATTCATGTGAATACTGAAGGCTGGCGTATTGGACATTATTTTTTGCAGCAATTCTTTTGTTATCCACTGATTGCATGCTGTTTCACCTTTTGTCACTGTCATATTTTGACCATTTCAGTAAAAAAAAAGAATGCAACAGAAAAGTCTTATACCTCACTTGAGTTTGCAAATAATCTGAAGGTTGAAAATCAGGCAGTCAGTATAATCCCACTGCAGTCTAATTTTCTATTTGCTGCTTATCCTCCATCAGTAGCATAAATCCTCCATGTGTTTTTTTCTCACCTCTCATTTTTGCCATCCCTAATTTTCTTCTAGCCTGTATTATTAGCCTAGCAGTTTCCAGAAGGCTTGAATCTAGTTTTGATTCAGTCACTGACTTGACCAGAAGTATTGCTTGTTTTACATTTCCCTTATTGACATGCTTTGTCTTGAAAATTTAGTTTATAGGTTTAGTCGGGCTGGGAATTTGTTACCATTCTCTGTTCACAGTTTTTATACCGTGCTTTGCTGAGGCCCTCATTCTGCCCACAACCTTAAAGTACTACAGTAATATATCTCACAGAATAAATAAATAAATAAATAAATAAATAAATAATCATGTGGGTTACTTAGTGAATGAAAAACAACAAATTCACTGTAGTTACATTTAGCAAATGAGCAAGTAATGGAAAAAAAGAAAAAGAAAAAAAGAAAAACAGGAGACTATATTCATCTGGTAATTTATTCACGATGAGTAATTTGACATTGTCTCGCACACCAGCTTGACTGTCAGGAGCGCTCAGATGGTTTTCTAATGAACTTGTCTGAAAGGTGCTTTATTTAAAGAAAGGCGATTCTTCATGGGCAAGCATCGCTTTGCAAGGGGAAAATAAACATGACACTTAACATCATTAGTGTGTTATTATTTGTGTTCCTATGGGCAGCAGAAGGCATCCTATTTTGGTCTTTACCCACGTGCCCTGTGTGACCAAGTGTCTGGTTTCATTTTTCTTCACATGAGAAAAGATTCCAGCTGAAAAACTGCTGACTGTTGGCTTTATGATTTCCCCCTAACGTTACAGAAAAGCTGTGGTTATGTGCACACTTTAATAGCCTGAAAGGAGGAACTTTTTTGTCGGTGTGTGCCCAGTCCTGTTAGTGGCACAAATGCAGCTGTGAATACCTGAGACCTCATCTTTTGCACAAGGATAGAGGTAAAGTTTTTGGGGTGGTGTGTGGCTTGGGGCCCTGGTGCAGGTTGTCTAACTGTCAAAAAAGGCAAAACAAAAAGTAAACTCACATAGTGTGTCGGGGCATGGCTGTTTACCTTACCCTTTCCTCAGCTTTGTGTCACCCTTCTCACAGTGGCAAGAAGCTGCTCTTAGTAAGCAGAAGTAGTAAATAGGCTTTTATTTTTTTTTTTAGTACTTACCCATTCATCGTGACTGTGTTGGCTGGGATAGGGCTTTGCAAGTTCACTTGCAGAATAAATATCAGTTGTTTTTTTTCTCATCTCACAATGCTGGCATCTCAGGGGGCTGCTGATGGCTGGAGGATTTCTGTCAGTGTTTGGGAGGGGAGTATCTCTACTTTTGCCCTATATTAAGGATATTTGTGTAGAATCTTCCTCCATAGCCTTTGCAGCCAGGGCCTACGTGTTCACGAGAACTTGTTGCTAGCTGCCCAAAGCAACAGCATCCTGATTTCTGTCATATCCTGGTGTGACTTTGGTATACATAATTGTCACTGGGGATGAGCTTGTCTAATATCAATTTATAGGCTCTTTGTGGAGTCCTTGTACGTCTCACAATGATGGATATACAATTAATAGATGTTTCGACTTGTGAGATGGATGATTTTGCGGTGGCCTTGTACGCAACCCATGTGCACTTATCACATGGCTCCATCCCATGGAGTATCGCCAGGGTCCTTCAGAATGCTTTGGTGCATGCTCCTTGAGACATCGCAGCAAAGCTGGGCTTAATGGCTGGCACACATCCTAAATACTTCTGTGTCCCTTCTTGCTCACCTCTTGAAGTGCGATAGCATCAAGCCCTCTGATGAATCTCATTTAGAAGAACAAGCCTGATTTCAGTTAACACCTAGCATTTTTTCTAAGTGGTTTGCTTTTGAGTGTTGTAAATGTCTGTTAATACATTTCCAGAGATACTTTTTTTCCACATGCAAAGCTACAGGTTAAGGAGATGAAGTTTGGTAATTTGATTTCCGTGTGAATTAAGCCTTTAAATACATATTCAGGATCAGGGAATTGGTCTTTATGCAGTAGATATCAAGAGCTAAATTCTTATTTTTTTTTTTTTGAGCTGGGAAATAGAATTGTTGCTTTGCCAGTTCTAGACATAATTTCCTTTTAAACATCTCCACAGGCTTAAGTGAGAAAACAGACATAAATCACTTTGTATATGTTGGCAATTTCCTTATTTTTAGAGGCAGTGCTTATACTGTGGATTGCTTGTATTTTCATTAAATACATTAGTATTATTATTATTTTAATACTCACCCTGAATCCTTTTCATGGCTCTGGATCGTCTTTTACAGTCTCTGTTCTGTCAACAGCAAAAACCAAGCTGTTGCTCTGATCTTGTTGTGGAGTCCTTAATGCTGCTGTGCACCTGTCTGCATGCTTTTATGTTGTGCTCCTCCTAATGAAGTCCAACGGCTGCCAAGGCAGTGGAGGAGGGAGAACGGTTCCGTTTGACACCAGCATGTTGAACCATTTGTTCAAAACTACAACTCCTTTAATAGTGCATGCTGCATCTTAATAGAGAGCCTTGTTGAAGTTAATTATTTCTGTTGGCATACCCCAGCACTCAAGATGTTCTAGAGTGAATCACGATGGTACCTCTCCTAGATTTGATAGAATTTATTAAAAGCTACACTCATTTGAAGGTGAAATGTTGGCAACAACCTTTAATTTAAATCCTGCGAGGGTTTTGTCAGTTCTATATGCTGCGTGGCAGGAAAAATTATACTTGGCAGGGGGAAGGGAAAATGAAATAACTTGTTGTTGTCATAGGAAGCCTATCATTGGGAATAGGGAGAAATAGCAGGGCTGGTATGAGAATCAACGCCGTTGCTTATGGCTATGGTGTCTGCCTTAAAAAGTTGGATAACTCAGAATTACTTAAATGGGTCTCAAATTCGTAAAGATCTCTGGAAAACTCTAGCAAAACCAGGTTTCTGCACAGCACAGTAGCAAGTGAAAATTAAGTTATCTTAATGTAGTGAGATTCATACTGGAAAGAACAATTTATTAAATGGAGGAAACAGCATGCAGTCCTACAGATTAGTGGTGTATTTAAGATGTAGATTTTTATTGGATCTTACTATTCACAAAAACCTGAAAAATGATCTGGAGGGGGAATGATGGGAAAAGCAAGGAAAAAAAAAATCAGTGAAATGGTTCTAAAGTTTATTTTACCTTGTCTGTAGCAATATATTTTGCCTGATTTTAACTTCAGAAAGCAGTGAACAGCCCGAGCTGAAACTTCATGTAAAAGCTGAACTGTAGCAGAGAATTTGTCCCAATGGTTGTCTGATGATTGAAAATGAAGTTTTATCAGCAAAAAATGTCAGTCAACCTTATCTTTACATGGCATTGCTAACTTCCCCTACACTAAAGACAGTTGTAGTTGGATTTAGTTCTCCAATTACCAAAAAAGAAAAAAAAGTGCAAAGGGTTCTTGAGGAAGTATGCCAAAATATAGAAAAGACCAACAAAATGGTGATTTACACAGCTCAAATTTAAAATGTTTGCCGCTTTGCACTTAGCTGGGTCCCAGCTGGCTTGAAGAAAGTCACATTCCTCTTGACAAGACAGTCCAAAATGACAGTGTTACAGGGGATGCCATCTTCCCCTCATCCAAATAAAAGCGATCAATTATTAATGAAAAAAAAAAATATTGAAAGGCTAAAGTGCCAGAAAGGAAAGAGACGTGGTTTCATTTTTGCTTTCTTGTTCCCGTAAGATGCATCAACTGACATTCACGCCATAACATACACCCCTAATAAGAGCATTAATAGCAGCAATACATCTTGTTGCATACAGTACCTATAAGTGGATGACATTCTTGGAGCTTCACAGTGAAATATAATGATTTAAAAGGCTATAGTTCCTACAAGATTAAAACAAGGGACAATTAAAAGTAATTCAATACACAAATAAAATCAGTGTGCCATTAAGGTAATCTTTCTGAAATAAATTAAAAAAACCCACAAGTATAATAATAATGAAATATGAATCTATTTATTTTTGTAGCTCTTTGCAGATTTGCCACCCAAATCAGAGCTAATCATATGAAAATATATGTCAGCTCTAATCCTGTTTTCCACTTAAACATATAAACAAATGGAAAGGAGTTCCTACTGCGGTGATGTATATGTCAGGGAGTTGAATGTTAATTTTAAGCGTGATGCAATTTAAAACTCAGAGACTCCTTTAATTTCCATAGCCCTCGTTCTGCAACTGGTGAAGCAAGACAGGGGAAGGGAGGGAGCAGATTTCCACCTGAATTTCTTCACGTGCTTGAAGACGAGGAGTTTCTGCTAACTGCTGCCAGGCCAGGAGCTGGGACTGCCCAAGCCACCAACATCCAGTAGTCCCAGACACGCAAACCAGCACCAGAACCCGAGCAAGTCTCCAGGTAAGCAGCAGCTTCCCCAAGCAGTCTGCAATCTTGAGTATTTTTTCATGGAGAAGCCACCTCCCTGGATCCTTGCTGACTTCAGAGGATGTGTTTAGATCTGCTGGTCTAAAAGCAAAAAAGCTGGAGAATTTTTTTATACCCAAAGTTAGGTCGGGTAGTCGCTGTTACAGCATTGTAAGGCTCAACAATTAGTCTGATGGCATTAATAAGAAGCACAAAGCTCGTAGCATTTTAGCTTTCAGGCAAATAATTACTTTCCTTGTGCTGGAAGTTGATGATAACTGCAGGCGTGCTTTAGAATTGTTTTTCATTTTTTTTAAAGGAAAACTATTTTTAAAGGATTTTATTCGTATAGGCCATGGAAATTAGCTTTGTCTGGAGTGGTCAGATTAACTATTTTAAGATGATTTGTTTGCAATGAGTGCAAATACTCATTGTCTGTGTTTAATTGTATTTTAAGATCATCACATTAGTAATTGACTCTGACATCTTGTCTAGATCTTTCTACTAATTCTCAGGCTTTCATTAGAAAAATAAATCTCAAGCTTGGCTGTCATCTCTGAACTCACAGAATGCTTGCAAATTAGCACTACAGGAATATCAGCTTGAGAAATCAATATCTGCAAAGTATTTGTTTGTACAACTCTGCATACTTTAAAAACAAACCAAAACGACAAACCACCTGGGCACTGGCTTTGTCCCTGTGGGTTAGTAATCTCTGTGTTTCCCCTAGTTTTATCAGCTTATTTTTGTGCAGGCTCCGCAGCAAGGAACAGAGGATGTGCTCTGGGTGCTCATTCCAGGTGTGCTCCGTGCTTCTCACGGTTTGGTTTTTGTTGGTTCCAGCCACCAAAACCAATTCCAGCAGAGAAGCAATACCTAGCAAAGTTTCTGAGAAGTGCTAATGGATAGAAATCTTGAAAAAAATTATTAAAGCAGCTGTTTTGTCATATTTTCTAGCTCCTTAATTACTAGGAACATTTGCAGTTGCCCTCCATTACCTTGTGTCTCCAAATTTCCCACATCTAATTGTGCTGTTCCCGAATAAAAGGCAGTGAAACTCAGAGTGGACTTAAAGTGCTTTTGGTCCCCCCCTTTTTTTTTCCCCATCGTGGAACAGCACTGTTATCTCCCAGTCCTGTCACACTGTCAAAATATGTCTCCAAGTGAGCAAAGTACATCCAGACTGGGGAAGTATCAGTGCTTCTTCCTTGCTTTTCTTCAGAGATGATGAATATCCTGTGGAAATTACAAGTTCTTAACTGTTGCATGGCAAGAGCTAAATGCAGGCAAGCAGTGAGTGTTGGTCTCCAAAAATAGCTGGCCCCGTGTCCTAACATATGTACGATCTGCTAGTGAGTGTAAACCATGTTCCTGGGAAGCTGTGAGCTTTACTGGATTTGGGGTACTCTAAAGTTAGATATAAATCAATTCAAGATCGTTACTAGTAGCAATATGGTAAGAGCAGAGCATAGTGTAGGCAAAATATTGGTGTTAATCCAGATTTTGGGCTGCACTTTGTGGCCTGCCCCGAAGCCTGGTTGTTCTGGGTGCTTTGCTGGATTTTTCACCGTGTTACAGCCGCAAGAGGTGCAGGTGCTGTCTGTATAACAGCATAGACGTGCTTTTTGCTCTAAGCATCCATGCTGTATTTTAAATGCTTTAGCTGTTGCATTTGAACTTAATGAGATGGGTACTGTGCATCTACCCAATGTCAATTGATCGCAGAAAGAGCATTCAGTCCAAGTTTAATTAGCATGTAACTGATAAGTCCAATTACTCTATAATGATTTGGAAATTACATGAACTACATATTTTGTGGTTGTGGCCTTATATAAAACACAAAAGTTGTGAGGAAATTTTATATTTAATGAACACTTTAAAAAAAAAAGCCATTCTGGGTTTAATCAGATATCAATTAGTTGGAAGAGGGAAATCTTAAATTAACATGTATTAAGTGTTAATTGGCAGCAGCCTCCCCATTGAGTGAAGTGTGGTGTGCAAGCCCATTACCAGCACGGTGTGCAGCGTGGCACAGAATGCAGTCCATACAATGCCTCTTATTGTGCCGAATTTGTGTAAGAAATTCAATTATTCCCTAATGCTGGGGGTGGATCTGATACATAATTAATTCTGGCTTGTTTTAAAAGATGCCTACATAATTAGCAATGCATGGAATATATTATCTCTGACATATTTTTAAAACCCTAGTAGTTACCCTTTGAAACTAGCCCTTGCTCTTTAATTAACAGATAACGTATTGCAATATTAAATTTGAGACGTTGCCATTTTGGCAGCACTTGAAGTGATGTTATTCATTATGGTTGCCATGGAGCACGCTTCTTTAATTTGTGATCATGTGTCCTTATTGATGGAAGAATATCTTGGGGACAGCACCCACAGTGTTACTTCAGAAATGCTGGTTTTTATATTTAACTACTTGCTCTGTAAATCAGAGTAATGTGGGCAGTGGGAGTATTTTTACTGTGTGTCTCTGGTGCTGCATGGTTATTTCCCTATGAACTGTGCAAGAAATTCTTAAATCCCTCTGGTGTTAGAGGGGGAACTTTTGAGCAGGCATTGGAGGACAATCGACCAGTGTTTAAATAAGTTAGCAGTGGGGGAAAATAAAAAATAAGGATGTACAGGTTAGGTGCTTTCACTGAATTGGCATCTGAAGGAATATGTCTTTTTTTCCATTGAGCTCTGCAGGGATCCTAGTTAGGCTGGTCATTCAGCTTAGATGTTAAATTGGCTAAAGTTAGGGGTTGTTAACAATGACAGCGTGTACTTGGAATTGGCTATATATCAGTGTAACCTAGAAGGAAGACAGCCAAAGATGCATTTCCTTAAATAAGTTGATAGGAAATGCACACACACACACACACAAAAGGCAGGAAAAAAATCATGATTGCTAAATTTTCTCATTAAAATAGAGAACAAAATATTGCTAGACAGGCTTTCATTTCCTTCTGCTAGATTTCTGTTAGCTTTTTAATGTGACATATGACTCCTAGTGTTCCTGGTCCATCAAAATACTATTAAAATGCTTCAGTAAGATTCTTCACTATTCATGGCAGAAGAAAAGTGGAAGTTTGCAGACTATTGTTTCTCTCTTTACTCACAGCCAGAGAGTTTTTTATTCTCTGAATATATTTGGGTACCAGATGGTAGATTGTTTTCAAAGTTGTCAAGCAGATTAACCAAAGTTAAGATCCTAAGTCCTTTTGGGGGCCTGATGATCCTGCTTAGCAAAGATGCCAATGATCTCACCCAAAGTTGGGCATTTGGCACTTGAGAAAATAAAGTGGACTTGTATGTCCAAATGTTAACTCAGGTTTAAATCCTTATTCTGAAAGAGAAATCTTAGACTCTACTGTAACGAAGGAGGAGCCAAAATGATGTATCCTATGCTGAATATTTTCCTTGGTTGTTTTCTGTGACAGACTTCTGATCTGGATTCCAGGAGTACCAAGTTCCTTTGCTTTCTCTCTCCCAGCTTCCTAGAGAAACAGCTTGCTCTTGTTACGTGGACACAGGGTGCCAATACCACGGAGTCCCAATCTAAACCAGGTCCCCTAGGCATGGCAGGAATAAGAATCATCATGTAAGTAGGGGAAAGATGAATTAATTTGTCCACTCTAAGTGCGGAAGTATGAATGACAAACTGCTTCCACCCGTTACCTCCACTGCAGTTAGCACTGCTGATCTTGCCCCCAAATTTTTTGTAACTGTGTGACCACAGCCGTTGAATAGCGGTGAGTGCCCATGGGTATTAGACGTGCCTAGAAAGCTGGATAATTCCAGTTGGCTTGGTGACTGCTTTAACAGCAGAATCAGATGAAGTCAGCTGGTGATGGTAATGTTGTTCAGACGCATTGCTGTCCTGCTGTCTAACCCTGGCCTTAATGGAGCAAGACTGCATGATTGGAAAATGCTGCCTAATGATTGTTGCAATACCCACTTTTGCTGATAATATTTTATAGTTATTCACAGAGCTGGCATAAAAAAATGCATGGTGGACATTAGGTCTACACAGCAAGGGATCCTCTCGTTTTTTGTGCTGGTTTGATATTACAGAAAAGATAATATTGTTTTGGAGGGCTTAGTTACTTTTGATTATTTTTTTCTATTTCTCCAGCAAAATTTTCCAGGACAATGAAGCAGAGTAAAACCAAATGGAAATAAATTAAGGCCATATCAGTTCTTTCAAAGTGGAAAAAGGCATAGATATGTTCTAAGGAATGCTTATTTCAGTATGGAACCTTAAAAAAAAAAAAGACTATTGAATGGGATTTGTGCTGTCATTTTGTGGAGTGCGTGGATTTGTGTTTGTACATGTGTTTGTGCTTTGTGCTCTAGCTCCAGATTTCATGGGTCTGGTTGATCTGCAAGAAGCAAGACTGGGACTAACCAATCTGTTGGTATGTTAACGTATTTGTGCTTTTGTTCTTTCTGAGCTCCTTTCCACCAGCCTTACCTCAGTATGACAGTCCTAGGGGTTGAGTAAGAGACCTTGGCTTTACCTGCCATGGTGAGATTTGAGCTGTCTTGTTAAAAGTTCAGCATGCAGGGCTGGCTTTACTCTGACAAAGCCATGTTGCCTCAAGGCAATTCAAAAGGTACTGCAGAAGCCTGGAGAAAGCACCATTTCTGCACTGTTTTTTTACAAAAAAAAAAAAAAAAAAGTGGTGAGAGATCTGTGAGCATGGCTTTAATGAGCTGCAAACATGGCACAATGATTCAATATGAGCCAGAAATTAGTCAGGCTGAGTAGCAAAATGACACTTTCTTTTAAAAACATCACAAAAGCATACTGTAATTTTGTATAATTACTGATCAATTGCCATTGATTTATGCCTCTCATTTACCATCAAAGGACAAACTAGAATTTATCCTGGGCACCAGACAGCAACTAGATGCCTTTCTAATAGGATGTACTAAACAATTATTTAAAATGCACCTGGGTTTCAGGATCATGGAGTCTTCTGTCATGGGAAATTGTAGTGTAAGAACATGAAACTTTTTTTTAAGTCCTGAAGAGAAAAATGTTTTCTCCAATGAGCAAGACTTGCCAATTGCTAACACTGACTCATTCACCCTGTTGCAAGGACACGGGCCCAGAGTAGTCCCACCTGGTTTTGGCGCTTAGCTGGAGTGTCTCAGCTAAGACCCTAGCTATTGTAGGCTCCTTCGCTTGCTAAAAATAGGGGAGGTGTCTTTGCTGGTGACTTAATGCATTATGAATGTGAATTTACTCATCCTGACTGCCATCACAGGAATGGACTTTTTCAGTCAAATTTCTTTTTTTTTTTTTCTTTTTTTTTTTTCCTTATGAATGGTGGTTGATTCAACGCTACCTGTACTATAGTTTGTGTTACAGTTGGGGTCCTGCTGTGAGGACAAGATGGGACTCCTGTCCAGCTGATGGAGAGTGCTGGCTCCTGGGCACCCCACAGCTGGTACCTGGGGCTGTGCCCTCAGCTGCCCAGCTGCTGCCACAGGCTCCGGCTGTAGCAGGACTGGGGGGGCTGTATGGATAGAGCATATATTCCTTGTCCAAAATAAAAGCTATCTGGCACTGTTGCGGCCAAACTTGTCTACTGATTAGTGGATGAGTAATATGTTCAGAGCCTGATCTTTTAGTAGTTTAGTGGAATCATTTAAATCAATATTGCTGTATGACAAATTATAATTTCTGTCATCTGACACAATGTTCTGGGGGAAAAATTGTTTTTCTGAGGAGTGTAAGATGCAATATGGAAACAGCAAAAGCTTGGTTTTCCTTTCCTTTTGCTGCCTTGACAGTGAAAGGAGACCAAAACCTCAAAAGAAATGACAGCATGTATCTTAACACACCACCTGTATTTGAAGTGCCATCCTGGTGTGCGTGTGTCTGGATGTGTGCAGGCACACGAGATCCGTGTGTACCACTGCTCTCAAACAGTATGTGAAAAAAAAGCTTGCATGCACTTTTTCTCCCTTCCAGCTGAGCTAGTGGAGTTTTTAATTGATTGGTACGAGGGCAAGAATTTAAATAAAAGGAAAAGCCAGCACTACCACAGTATGTGCTATTGATTTATGGTTCTCTTATTGAGCAGAAAGTGGCAGGTTACAGGGCAGAGAAGGACCATGAGAAGTAAAAGAATAAAAAGGGGTTAGAGAGAAGGGAGGAGAAAGGAGGTTGAAAAGAGCACCTGTAGAAAAGGGAGAGACACCACAGAGAATGGAGCTTGCAGGAAAAGGAAACATCAATCTAGGGAGAGTGAGGCACGACAAATAAAGAGGTGGGACAAAAAACAGGTAGAGAACAGAACCAGATTTTCTCAATAGTCAAATCTTTAATACCCTTTACTTTCCTAGGCTGCTTGCTGTATGGGGCTGGCATTCTGCAACACTGCTTGTGGAGGATGCTCTTGCTTTAGTACCAGCTGGGTGCACAGGGCAGCTCAGCTTGACCAGTCATGGGTCCTTCCAGGGGTCCTGACCTGTGTTTCTGGCAAATCTTTCCCAGGGCGTGGAAATTTAAATGTCTAACAGTGATCAAGGAAACAAAGGGAGAAGCCTGGAATACTTCATGGTAAATGCATAGCAAGTTACAGTATAATTCAAATAGACTAATAAAATAGCCTGAAAGATAAAAGCAACAGTCTATGATAATTTTTTAGGCTGGTTGTCTAGATTCTCACCTTTAGAGAAACAGCATTTTTGGGATATTTTTGTGGAAAGATGACAGAGGGCCAGAGTTAAACCAAATGAACTTTCTTTCAAGGCGTATCGGAAGTTAGGGAGGCTGGGAAGGGTGATTCATCATTCAGAATTCTCAGAATAGATTTGCTAAATTTACAAATTCCATGTTAATTCTGATTCTCTTCTCCAGCCTTGACTGGCAGCAGCTGTTTACTTTGTTTAGCTTTACTTTTTGTCTTCATATTTTTTTTCCATTGAACTTACCTCTTCGTGGAAGTGTGCCATGAGATCCTGAATTGGTTTTGAAAACGAAGACAGAAATGAGATCAGTCAATACAGCAGTGAGGCAAAGCAAGAAAATATTTTTTCCTTTGTTTCATTTTCACTACACATTTCCTCCAATTACTCTAGCAAAGATTGTAGGCATGTTTCTAGAAAGATCGAAGTTTTGATGGTTGACGGATATTTGGGTGATGCAAACTTGCATTTCTTTGAGAAGCTGGTTCTTTGCACTCAGAGACGAAGCCACAATGCACTGTGACCTCATTGGTCAATCAAGCAAAACAAATTGAGTTTGAAGTAATTAATACTTGCTGCAATGTGCTTGGGAATATGCTAGCAACCAAGAACTATCTGCAGAGAATTAGTTCAATTAATTGTACTGACAAAGACGAAACTAATCAGATGAATTATTCTTTTTGTCCAGGTCTTACAATAACTATCAGTGATGGTTGGATTTTATGTTGGCTGCTGCACTGCTGGCACCCTCATTGGTGTTTTTCCTGATGTACCAGCACTGAGTCTAGGTGCGATGCCTTGTGCTTTGAAGCTGGAGAAGTATTACCTTTGCAAATTGCTGCTTTGTGAATGAGAGAGGGAAGGGAACCATATCTGGAATGTAGAGGTCTGCAAGGAAATCAGCGTCTGCAAATTCAGGCAGCTTTCCTCAGTCGGGTTTTACTGGACAAATTACATAGCTATGATCACTTGCTTTGAAAACAGATGTTATAAGTTACAAGGAGGCAGGAGAAGGTTTAATGCCATTAGGTGAGTCCTGCTATCCCCACAGAGAAGACAATAGCTTTAACCAGAATTTTTCTTTTGTGCTTAAACAGAAGACTTTTGTCATTCTTGAATCAAGCATCTCCTTGAATAAGAAAATGAAAGCATAAAATGTGGCATTCTCACAGTATTTTTATCCTGGTTTGATGTGGAAGTTAGGGTACCATTTCCTGTCTTTGATGTCTGTGCTTTAGAAGGAATGAGAATTAACTAGTGTCAAATGATTGGAGATTTAACAACCAGAACAATGGGAAGATCTGGGGTTGCCCAACCTCTAGAGAAAAGGGGTTGCACAAATATTTTTTTATTTAAAATAATAATAATAGTGGGGGAAGATGAACAGCTTTGTGTATTTGCTTGGGTGAGGAAAAGTTACCATGAAATTAAATAATATTGAGAAGTTTAAAAAATAATTTAGCTGCAAGGTTAATTAAACCTGGAAGGGATCACCTCTACCCTTGGAAGATTCTAAGATTAATTTAGGCATGACCTTAAATCTAATCTATTCCTCTATGGGACATGGGATAGGTAACATGACCTTTATCCCCATTACTCTTGTATCTGTGATTTGGGTACAAGTTGTGTGTGAAAGTAAAAAAAAAAAAAAAATTAAGCAGTGAGGATGTTTGTTTTCACCCACAATATCTAAGCATTGAAAGTGATCTAAGCAACATGGCTTAAATAACTTAAAATCGGTATAAGAAAACAAGAGGATTGGAGTTTGGGGGGGGGGGGGAGTAGGAGATAACTGCATTGCTTTGTACTTGTGCTTTGAATAGAGCTATCCCCATTTTAGCAGGGATACATAATTTCTGTCCACAAGAAATGCTTAGATGTCTCAAAAAAAACTATGTTAAAGCATCTCACCTGTAATGAGGAGAGGCAGGTGAGGACATTCATTTCTGTAGCAGGAACAGCAATAATCCATGACCTGAAATAAAAAAACACCAGGGTGGTTGGACTGACCATGCTTTCCCTGCTGCTCGTTACAGGCTGCTTCACCGGTGACTTTGAAAAGTCTCTGTCAGTCATGCCATGGATCACCTCCATTCATCGAGTGCTTCTGATGTGCCACACCAATCTCAAGTGAATTTTCTCTTCTGCATCATTCTTTTTTTTTGTTTGGTAATGCTCACCTTGACTGTTTTGAGGATCTACTGAGAGCCTCTGGTTGCAGGTGGGTGTGTATATATGCACGTAGGTACATGTATATTTGTATATGTGTGTGTGTGTGTGCATGTGTGATTTCT
This sequence comes from Anser anser, assembly GCF_964211835.1. Lineage (NCBI taxonomy): Eukaryota > Metazoa > Chordata > Aves > Anseriformes > Anatidae > Anser > Anser anser. The sequence continues at coordinate 6,789,236 of NC_139735.1, forward strand.
CAGGGACGTTTCCAGTGGTGTTTGAGGGTGTCTCAGGAACTTTTCTTGCTTAGGCTGCAAGATAGTGACACAAGGCTGAATGGTACCATAATGTACCCAAGTCAAGTTTTGAGACTCCATATTATCACAACCAGAACTAACTCCAGAGACCATTATATGCATTTATTATACAGTACTAAAGTATGAAAGACTCAATTAAAGTTTATTTGATATAAAATTAACACTCCTTTCTTCCTCTTCACTGTGCTGATTATGTTAAAACAGAACAATGAGGCAGCTGCAGTGGAACAGTATCAGAGAAATTTCTGTCAGCATTTACTATAGGCGAAATTATAAGGCTAGGTTTTCTCAGCCAGTTCAGTGAGCCAACTGGCTGCACATGTTGCAAATGCTTCTTTATACTATCATGAACTGCAAAAAGAATACATTGAATTTTTCTTCCCTTTTAAAAAGTAAGAGAATGGTGCAAACACAGGAAAAAATTACCATATTCAGCTCTTGCATTGTGCTTCTCCTCCACAGCTTTCCAGGGCTCTGATCCAGCAAAGCCCTTCAGTGCTTGTACAACTTAAGCACCTACGCAGTCCCTTTGAAGTCACTGTGACTCTTTTAAAAAGTGCAGTTAAACACATGCCTCACTTGAACTTTAGTTTGATTTGAATGTTGGAATTTTCCAAAGGGAAAAAATGTGTTTTACAATCAATGCAACATATGTGATCTTAGTACACAGGGAAAGCAGGATGGGAATGATCACCTCTGAAAACCAGGCAATGACCGACCATCAATCACAGGGACTGCATTTCTTCTACTTGCTTTATAGTAAAATAAAACTTCGGCAGACTGGGTTACTTTTTCAGGGTCCTTTAGTGTAATTTCTCTAGAAGCTTTTTGGATCTACTCCTATTAAATTTTATAGATTTCTATTCCGTGCGAGTGAAAAAATAATATTTCAAATGACAAGTCTATTGAAACCCTCATTTTTTTATCATAAGGATTTTTTTTAAAGCATCCTTCAATCTATTTTTTACTCTATGATGGAGTTGGAATAAGAATAGTAATTTGGCAATGTAAATTTGCATAGAAATATGCTGCCTAAGAACTCATTTATTACACCAGTTATAACTCAAGCAGATATGAAATGGCCTAAAGGTAAAGCAGAGTTGATGGCAGAATAAAAATGTGCATGTAACTTTCTATGGGCTTAAGTTTGTTGACTTTGTGATTATTTTCATTTAATATGTCTCCAGATGGAGATTAACTTTTTTTTTCCTGGATGTTTACTTCTGGCTCACTTGTACCGAAACAGGAGTATGTGCTCTGATTAACATTTGGTTTAATTTAAGTGTAGCCTTTCGATTCCTTGCTGAAATAGAACTTTTTATATATTTTTTTTATGGTCATTTATTTTTTTCTATTTTCCAATGGCTCAGAAGGGAGATTCCTGCATCAAAAGTAATCGCACATTGTAGGTAGCTACTGTAATTTTTCTTCCTTTGCAGTAGTGGATGCGTACTACTTTCTTTACATTCAGGTTCATTGAACATGATGTCAAAAGAATTCTGTTCCCAATTCTGCTGTGTTTTTATTTTATTTATTTATTTTTTTTCCACATTACTTCATGGCTTACAATTGACAAATCTAATTAACTGTAAATTTTACTCCAGGTGTGGGGAAAAAAAAAAGTAAAAAAAAAAAAAGTAAATTAGGGTTTGGTAAGAGAGAGCAGCAAAAGGTACTTTTTCCCAAGCTCACCCAACTGGCTCATACTCTGCTAAAATACTAAAATACATTGAAAAGTATGTGTGTTTTTAGTGGGCTTGCTGAGCTTGTGCTTTTTGGCAGAGTGGAGACAAGAGCAGTCTTTATTTAAAATAACTAAATAACTAAATAAATTCCCCTATGATATAATCAAACTTTGAGATAAGGTTCTAAATGCTGAAATGCTGAAGCCGCTTTAATGTTGATTATGTACATCTCACAACATCCAGTAGAGTCAGATAATGCACAGTTTCAGCAAAGTCTTGTTATCTTTCATTTCTTAAAGACTCGCCAGGGTATAAAATCCAAGTTTTAAGCTGAAAGTGAAGCTGAAATGTCATATGATATCACAGGGGCTTATTGGGCAATCACTATTTTTCTGGTCTCTTACTCTCTGTTAATGACAAATGAAAAAAAAAAAAAAAGAAAAAGAAGCCAAAATAGCTTGTTTCTATACTGCAGACAATAATGACCATCACATGGGTTATTACGATCATCATAGACTTGTATTTTTCAGCTGAAATAGTTTAATGTTATTTTTTATTACTGACTACTGTGGTTTGCTGCTTTAGAAATTAGCTCTGTAATTTTAAATATCTCTTTCTCCCATGTATTATGGCCATATAAATAAGGGTAATATTTTTCTCCCATTGCTTTTGTTTAGTTTTCTGACTCCTTCCATATTGATTTGTCTCAGTGCTCTGTGAAATTGATTACATTTGTTTCTTTAGAAATGAGGCTTCTGGAATTCTGCATTATATTTACCACTCAGGAAAAAAAAATGACAACAGAGAAATGGGTTTCTTTTAGAAATGAAACAAAAGCCTCATTTGGATGAGAGTTAATTTAATGAAAGTATTTAATCTTCCCCTCCTCCTTATCCAGAAGCAAGAAGTTATGGTACTTCTTTATTTTAAGATTTCCTTGCCATGTTTATTGTGAGTCATTTTCGGTTTACTGGCAGAAATGAATTTTTATTCTGTTAGGCCTGCTGAGATTACCCTGCTCTGTGACAAGGAGCTGTAGTCTTTTTTCTGGTTTGAGCACCATCAACAGACTGAACTATAAGACTCTTTATAGTATATTCACTTAAATTCCGTACTACTTGTCACATGCATTCCTGCTCCTTTTTACGTGAGCAGAAGAAATGGATGGGAAGGTGGCAGTTGCTTTCGTGGAAGTTTACATTTTGTTGGATTAATGCAGAGGATTTCATTCATCCCCTGACCTGTCCCTGTACCCAGACTGCGTAAGGTCGTAGTGCAGCATCCCTGCCAGCGAGCAAACCTCTTCCTGCCAGCTCGGTAACGAGATGTGGCTCCGCAGGCTACGCTCAGCAAAACTACAGCTGGGTCGCTCTGTCTGTTTTCATGGCAGTCCACCACTGGGAAAGCTGAACTTCATGGAGAGGTGGGGCTGGCATCTTGCCCTGAGGCTGGGGTGAGCTCCGTGAGCTCAGATTGAGGTGGGGAAGAGCGAAACAACTTGGCTCTGTGCTCTGCACTGCTGCTGGGGGAGCTCCCTGAGCTGGAGCAGCCTCTGCTGTTTGCAGATAAAACTCTGTCTCGTTGGTTGTCTAATGTCAGCCTAGTGCCTTTTTTTGGAGACAAACAGACCATCCTGACCTCACTTGAGAGCTGCAATGTATTGCAGACAAGCAGGTGCCTAATCCTCGTGACAGGAGGCAAGGCAGCTGCATCCCAGCTGTGTGGAAACCCTCCGTTGTTATAGAGACTGGGATGTGGGTATTTTCTGTCCTCTGGCCTGTTGAAGGTGGAAAAGGAAACTAAACCACCCCTTGACACAAAATGTGTCTTTTAGTGAAATTAAGAAATTCCCCCAAAGAAAAATGACCACAAGTCAGGCTATTCTTTCTCTTTCTCCCACTTCCTGCCAAGGTTTTATAGCGATTATCGAACAAAGTCCGTGTCACAACAGATTAATCTCTTAAATGATTTTCCCTAGAGAAGGCAAAGCCCATGGGCATGAGTGCAGCCAACATGATGTTACAACAACCTGCTCCCGGGTGGCTGCTAGGAGAGGATCAGAAATGGGGGCTGCTCTGAAAGCACTTGTCCCAGAGGACAGCTTTTCCAGGGACCACTGAAAGAAGTGAGGGGAGGGGAATCAGGGAGCCGAGGGGGAGGAGATGTCACAAGTGTTGTGGTGAGAGGGTGCTAGATGGCAGAGTTTGAGACCTTGGCTCAGAGAGCTGAGAATATGGTATCTACTGTGCAGGCCAGCATAGCAGCAAAGGCAAGAACTGAACGGAGACCGATGGAAATGTGGAGTGATCTGCCTGCGTCAGAGACTGATAACGTGCTTGATCAGGCAGGGTTTATCAGTGAATTCTTGTTGAATTTCCATCTGCTGGACTGCATTTCAACTGGGTGTGGGATCTAGAAGTAGTTTTAAACACCTTGAAATATCTTAACTCTTTCTCTCTGCTCCATTGCTTAGAGTCAGGCTCCAGTTACAGACCAAGGGTGTTGGGGTAAGTATTGCAGACCTTGTCAGCTAGTCACAGCTACCAAAATCTGCGTGGCATTAAAGGCTGCCTCACACTCACTTTGTGGTACTTGTGACTTCCACTCTGGCCTCTTTCAGATGAAAAATAAAAGGCCCAAAACACCTGGTTAAAGGAAATGCTAATCTGACCGTAGGGAGAATTTTTGTAGATATTTTCCTAATGAGCAAATTATGCCATTTGGAGTATCCCAAAAAGGCATAGTTAAAAGGGAACCTCTTGATGTCAAACAGTTATTTTGGTCAGTGCTTCAGGATGTTTTAAAATGTGCATTGATGAATATAAACAAATCACCAGGGATTTATTTATTTTCAGTGCAATGCTATTGACAGGAGAAACCAGAAAGCATATCTCTTCAAACCATTACTATCTCAAGATGTAAATCGTTAATGATACCACGTATGCCAAGCCTGTACATTATTTAGACAGCTATAATAGTTCTGATGTTCCGATGAAAGCATGCTCTGAACAGAAGTCACCGCACTCTTCACTGCATGCTTAATCAGATTTTTCAGTCACTGTATAGCGAGAAGGATTTTTAAACCCCAAAACCTGCAGTTTATGGCAAATTATAATGTTTGACAGGGTGAAAACATGCTCCTCTTCAAGTCACTGTCTTCAGATGAACTACACCTTCAGAATATCCTTATGAATTAGGGAAATTTCATAAATGCTGTTTTGTAGTTGAGGAAACTTGTATGCAGACAGTACATGCCTGTCTCAAGGTCATGGCAGATTTCCTCTCATTTACTCCCCTCCCTAGCTCTAGGTCATGGTAACATAGTCGTGTTTACACCATCTCTTCCCTGCCGTAACTTGATGATAGTGGGACTGCTGCTGGTGGAACCTCCTCCTTCTTCAAGCAGGAGCCACAGCTAGGCTTAGCCTTGGCCTTGCATTTTGTAAGAGGGAGAAGATCACTGGAACCACCTCAGAATAAATCAGTCCAATATTGCATTCATGAAATGAGAGTCTATTCGACAGAGACAAAAAGAGCATCAAGCAGCCCATGGTGTTACTTCTAAGCACTCTCTTTGCAGCTCCCTCCAGTGCTATGACAGGAGCCACTAGGTCCACAGATGTTGGTGCTGAGGGACACAGCACTGGGACAGTGTGATTCAAGGCCTCTTTTGCCCACCAGCATGGACTTCATTAGCATTCAGAAGATTTGCAATCTGACTGTTCACTTCTTTGATCTCATGGTAGCAGTATGTTTTGTATCCCTACATGGAGTCTGTGGTTCAGATAGTCTTCTTCCAAGGTTGCTTCTCTCTCTTGGCTGTTTACTAAAGTACTTAAGTCCTTCAGCATCATCACATGAGGGACTTGATCAGTGAAGCAGAAATTACAAACACAACAAACTGAATTTTATATTCCCAATCCTTAAATAGCTTTACTGAGGGAGAGTGAAGGGGCTGTGCATCCTTTTCATTTCCCTTCCCCCTCCAAAATAATCTCAAGTTTCATGTATCTCAGGTCTTTCTAGCTATTCTTCTCTCACGTGCTTTGAAATCATCTCATCTCACGTGCTTTGAAACCTCTCATTTCTAGAAATGCTATCTCCTGCCACCCTCAATCTGATTTCTGGAAATGAGTCAGTCTCAAATTAATCTTCTGGATGGAAAGCTGGCCCTTCCCGACCGGCTTGATGGGTGACTCATGTCTTTGCTTCTGTCTCCGCCCCAAACATGGCAGCCTGAGTCACTGTCCTTCATCACATCTATCATATCCCCTGCTTACTGAGTTGGAAACTCTCAGCTGATGTGTGCATCTAAGCTCCCGAGCTGTCCGAGTGCTCTGACATGACCCGCGGGCTCCTACGACCCCGTTGCCCTCCGTCTCCATCACTCTGTCGCCGCAGTCAGGGACAAGCACTCTTTCAACATCTTCCTGGAAAGGACTCGTGTGGTGATGGGAATTACAGAGTAAGTCCTGTCTCAGCGTTTGGTTCTTTGATCGCTTCTGGACATTAGCATTGGAGCTAATCACCTAGTTAATTAAACTGTCTCAAATATAAGCCAATATTGGGCCTTGGCCCAGACCTTTTATTTACGTTTCTGACCAGCCTCAATTCTTCATTTGGCAATATATCAAAATGTACAGATGGATCAAAATAGTTCATCATTTCCCAGTCAAATCTGATTCTTTGCAAATAGTAACCCAGACTGTCACAGATGGTATACACAGGACTTGAATTATACATATGCAAGCTGGGAGCGCTTCGAAGATGCAGCCAGCCAGAACAGACACCGTGCCTCACGGAGTGCTTCCCCACTCACATCCTACCTGCAGGTCCAAAAAAGTTCCCTGTGGAAGTGGATGGGACGACTGCCATCCTGCAGCCAGGCTGCGTCGACCTTGTACAGAGCTCAGCCAGTGAAGCCCGTTACTGTCAGAGAGCTGCTCACCACCAGCTTGTAGGTACTGTACGCTCAGAGGAATTGTCTGACATTCAGATATTCAAATATATATATTACAGGAGACTTTGGTCTTCAGCAAGCAGAAAGCATCTCATTTAGTCGGATAAATTATTCATTGTAAATAATTTGTTCAGCTCCACTACCTAGCAACAAAAGGGTTTATTTTTCCTTCCTTCCATGCATATAGGATTTTTCTGTCAACAGTAATGGGGAGATACACAGAACAAGTACATTAATATTAGTGTTTGTTTTTGGTTTTGGTTTTTTTCCCTATCTACATCTTCTTTAGAAATGGGTATAATGTAAAAGTGTAGCTATATTGGTGTTAGCTTCCAACCCAGGGAGCTCTACAGAGAAATCTCTTCTGGGCGTGTACAGTGGCATGCATTCCAACAAGAATGTATTTTGCAGTCAAGTAAGTATTAGAAACTACTTTTTTTTTCTTTTTTTTTTCTTTTAGTATTTTTATGTAAGTGACACTTTTAGCTTTATGAACTTCTTTCTCTATTTCCCCTAGTTAAGGACATAACAAAATGTAAGAACTATGGACTAGAAGTCCAACTAGTCAAGTAGACTGTCGAACAGCAAGGGACTCTACTCTTTTGAGTAGAAAAGCATGACAAGCACAGAGCAGTGCTTCTCTCAGCTTTCAGATATTTATAACTAGGGGTCATTATGAGCTAGGAGGGTGTCTTTCTATTTAGTAATCTCTGGATATTTCTTCCATAAGTTGGTCTAATTTACTTGTGTGTGTGTGAATTCATTTGTGGTTATGGTACCAAAAGCAGAAGTAATATTCTTTGTTCATCCAGTTTAACATGTTGCCAGTCTTATTTTTCCTTTTAACCTCTTCTGATGCACTTGCAGAATTTCCAAGAAAAGAAGTGCATGGTCCACGCTGTCCTATCTCCATCAGTCCATTTGAAAAAGAACTTGTGATTTACAGGTGATTATGTAGCAAATTCTGAGGCCCATCAGTTTACCTGTATTGTTTTTCTCTCTGTTGGTATCTGCTTATCTCAGTGACCATTCTGTGTCTTGAGGTAGAAAAGTATTTTGTCCTGTAAAACAGTACTTATACCTTTGCTTGAAATTTTTGCATTCTATATTCCTCTGCTGAAATTACCTTCTTCCTTTCCCTGTTCCCTCTTATTCTTGTCATCTGTTTTACTATTCTTCTGGCAGCCCCATCCCAAAGGTGGTGTTGACTTCAGAAGAGAAGTTGATAAATAATACCACATTTAGGCTGTGTAAACAGTGTTGATCTTTGGTCTTTTCTTTCTTCTATGCAACCTTCTAACTAGGCAAGCAGAGAAGAAAAGACTATGTTCATCTACCTCAGGCTACTCTTTCCTTACTGAAAGCTTTGCTACAAAGGTTATTCAGAAGGGGAGAGAAGTAAATCTATATTTGTAAATAAACAGCAGGGTAAATAAAAATATTCTATTCTGTAAGTATTAGATGTTCATCAAGGTTGAATAGCAGAAAAGTTATCACGAGATAGGTAACTTCTTATGCACTAAAAAACATCCCATGATACCTGCAAATAACTTTTCTATAGCAAGAAGTAACAAATGCTGGGGATTTAAGTTTGGAAGTTTTAAGTTTGGCTGGTTTGGAAGCTGTAACTTGTTAAGACTTTTTTTTATTATTTTTTTTTTCTTAAGTCTTGAAGTATAGTATTCCCCAAAATGATGCTGTGGCAGCCAATTCTTCATTATGTTATGATGCATATATGCTCAGACACTCATTCAGCTGTAATTTCCCTTAGTACCCACACTGAAATAATCTCGAAGCATTTACTTTCTCAAACAAGTAGAAATCATGCCAAAAAAAATAAAAACAAAATTTGTTCTCTGAGCTATTTAGCCACTTCTGCAGGAAGAAGTGTAATCCAAGAAGCAAGGTTGCAAACTGTTTTCTCCATGTGGCTGGCAAACACAACAAATGATGCTTTTAAAAGGGGTGAAGAATAACAGAATAAGAGACAACTTTGATTGCAAAAGTACTTTGTGATCTCAGCCTGGTCTGGTATGTGTAATGGTAGCGTCTGGTACTTCACGATCTGGAAAGTTTATATTAATGCTCAGTCTTTTTATCGAAACTTCACAAAATAGCAAAATCCCTACTGTACGTTTCAAAAGAGAAGATAACTACTGATTTCTTCATTTAAGCCACATTTTCATGGCAATAGAAGATATTAGTTTGTTTTAATGCAGCAGAAGACATAAAAGGAGGAAATCTTTGCCCTGAAGAATTGAAAAGAAAATGGATATGAGAAAGGAAGTCAGAAGGGCAAGCAGTGTTAGCTCTATTTTATAGACAGGAAATGGAGAGCAAAGAATGATTGTTTTTGTCAAGCCTTTCTAGAGAAAAATAATGATACCAACTGTGCATCAATGTAACTATCTCTATCACCAGAGACAGAGAGAGAAAGATGAGGATATTAGATTCAGGAAATGTGTAACCAAAACACCATTGAAATAAAGAAGAATCTTTGAATCAGCTCAGAGGAAGCTAGTTCACTTTCTAGTGATTTAATCAGTGAGTCGGGATGAAGATTTTACCTGTCATGGACTTCTGTCTCAAACTGGTATTCTGTTATCCTTTTTGCATTTCAGCATCCTTAAATTTGGTGCCACAGAGAGCATTGCTTCCTTATGAATCCATGCAGCTCCCAGTGCCCGCAGTGTCTTAGAACTATTGCAGTATCCATATGGAATGGTAATAATAAATTAGGTGTTCAAAATGATACAGTTGATCTGAAGAGTTTCTTGAAGCTGAATTAATGCCAATCTGGTGGTTCAATCCTTTTCAACCCAAAGTTTCCTCAACTGGCTACTTGCTGCATTCTGCTATGGAAACATCTTTGTTGGAGTTGTCACTGCCTTTTGTCTTGCAAGTCATTCTCTGTGTGTGGCAATAGCAGGGGTTCTTCATATCTAAATTTCATTTTCTCATGTGGCTTTTACGAGTCTCAGTTCAAACTCTGCCCAGATGGTTCCCCCATGTCAGAATCCATCAGGCATTTTCTTTTCCATCAGTCATGAACAGGATCTGGGGATTTGGGCACATGGTACTGTCAGAACAAAAGCAAATGCCAAGCAAAGAAATCTGTCTTTCTTTCTTCAATTTCTTTTTTTTCTTTTCTTTTCTTTTCTTTTCTTTTCTTTTCTTTTCTTTTCTTTTCTTTTCTTTTCTTTTCTTTTCTTTTCTTTTCTTTTCTTTTCTTTTCTTTTCTTTTCTTTTCTTTTCTTTTCTTTTCTTTTCTTTTCTTTTCTTTTCTTTTCTTTTCTTTTCTTTTCTTTTCTTTTCTTTTCTTTTCTTTTCTTTTCTTTTCTTTTCTTTTCTTTTCTTTTCTTTTCTTTTCTTTGGTAGGGGTGGGGATAGGGATATGTCTGTTGGTATTGGTTTCACAGGATGCTTACTTGGCTGTCTCAGAAGTGACCATACATTTAAAACTTTTCTTTAAAATAACTGGAATCCATTAAAAGCTCCCATTTGTATTCAGGGCATTTCAGCACTGAGCAGCATGAAAGGAAGAGATCAATAATCACATTGCAAGACCCAACTTCTTGCTCTGCTGGTCTAACATAAGCTAGCTCAGCTCCAATACTGAATCCAGTCCTCCCTATTTTGTCCTTCAAATGTAGTATTCCACCTTCTTCCCCTTTACCTTACAATCCTCTAGGGCTCTTTCCCAATTCAGCTATGGTAGGAGAGACAGGAGGTAAGATGGTAGGAGACATACAGTGATATGTTACAAGTTAGCAGTATGACAGAACTAACTATTGCTTCCTAAGTTAAAATTGTAAAATTTGTGACTAGGAGGGTCTCCTTCTATTTTTTCTTATTCTTCAATGTTTTCTCAGCTCAAGTAATTTCTTACATAAGATTTATTATCATTAATGCAGTTCTCCCTCCTATTCTGCTCTGCCTTTTATCTATCTTCAGGTTTTTATATCGCTCCCAAGTCTCAATGGTTTTCTAAAAATATTTAAAGTGCATTTCAGGTTTTGTTGTTGTTTTAAAAGCTAGTAAACTTTCCCCAAAATTATATCTTGGCATTACTGATGCCTCTTTCAGCAACAAAGCAATAATCAGTGGTACGTCCTATTCATTAATGCTCCAAGATGGGAGAACTAGAGGGGACAGGTGCGTAGCCAAAAAAAAAAAACAGCTGCCTGTGAACAAAGTGGATATGTTGAGGGAGGATGGAGGGAGAGAGAAAATCTGAATGTGGAATCAATGCCAGAAAATGATGGATGCAGCAAAAGAATTAAGAAACCGAAGTGAGATGCCCTTCTGCGTGACCATGTGCCAAGTCAGGGAGAAGGAATGCTAGGATGTGTTGATGTTTGATTCACTGCTGGTTTTGTGTCATGCTGAATCTGGCAGCCACGCAGTGTCTGCTGTGTGTCACAAAACTCGTGTGGTGAGAAACCACATGAAAAAAATTATGAAGGGGAAAAACATTGGCACAAGAATTTCAGGCTGTCAGTCCCTGAAATGAAAGCTTGCTTTAGGTATAGTAGCAAATCCCTCTAGTCTACACTTTCTTTCACCTTATTTGTGACTGGGTCTCATTTTCTACTGATTCCAACTGCACAGGCATAAAATAGGCTTTGAATGCTGCTGTATGAATAGGAAACTTCTGTTTTTGCCGCATACTATGCTTAAATGGTAGCTCTAGCTTTATGCACATGTGACTTAACAAATAAAGTTTAGGCCAAAAGATGCTACGAAATGTTTGTTAAAACTTGGACCATCATTTTGCAGAGCCAGGTTTCTGTCAGGACTGGAGTCTCAAGGTCTAGGGTACTGAAATCATTAGATTTTGATGCCTGCCTGAGTTTGGAGTCTGAAACAGTAATTTGGAGTTTGGAGCTGCCTTTGTTCATGTGAACTGTCTTAGTTCCAGGGTGAAACACTGAATGGCAGCATTAGTAGCTGTTACACTGTTCTCAAAAATAACCACCAAGTTGTGCAGACTTTTCAATCTTTTTTCTAATTGCAGGATAGCTAAGGGATGCAGGGAATAACTGGGACATAACTTGAAAATTTATAAGGCACCCAGAGAGAAACTGTCACCCCTTTCTATTTGGAACAGACCAAGCCCTGGAGAATATAATGTAGAAAATAAATTTTACTCCACTTTTTGTTTTCCCTCTTTCACCTGTGCAATTTTGGGTTGGCTTAAAGTACAGGAACCAAAATGCTGGTACAGGAGAAATGTTGTTGTAATGCAGTTTGAAGGCTAAACATCAAGATGTCTTTGAAACAACAGAAGGGGGTAGAGGAGAATTTATTTTTCTGAGGTTTCAGAACTAGGTTTTATCTTCTAGCACAAAAGTAAATGGAATTCACATCCAGACTTCCCTTGGTTTGTTCTCCAGCTAAGCGCTGATCCTTTCAAGTTTTAGTCATGTCTTATTCTTCAGCAATCTTCAAATTTGACACTGAATCTTAATCCACAAAAGGCAAAAATCTTGAACGCTTCAGGTATTTTCAAGATTGGCAGTAATATTAGGAGGTAGCCAGAATTTCACATTGTTCTTCTTATCACCCTCTTGAACATCCAAAAGCAGAGATTTGAGTTTTGTGAGTAATTACCAGAGTGTTCTAGGGTAAAATTTTCATCAGCTAAAATAAGGCTTTTATTTCTTTGTAGTGAAATGGGAAATTTGCTTGCTCTTAGCAAAGCGAACATATGTTTATCCCATGTGAAAATCTGCCATTAGCGCCTACAAGCTTCTAGTTTACACAACATCTATTTTCTTTTGCAGTGGATAATGAAAGACATGTCAGAGTCACCCAGGCTCTTCTGTAGTCTCACAGACCGTTGTTCCAGGACCTGGGAGCAAAGGCCATGGCATCCATTCCTCAGATTCCCAATGTTGTGCACAAAAATTAAACATCATATATATATTTAAAAATTGGCTTTAAAACCCCTTCAAGAAGCCAAAAATAATACAGAAAAGGAGAGCTTTATTTTTCTTTCTGTCTGTTCATTCAATGTCTCATGATAAGAAGAGGAAAATCTTTTGTTGGATTCTGCAGCAATGTTTTGGCCAACAGTGTTAATTGTTTTCTTTACTTTTAATGAAACAAACTGCCTTGGGCTGAAGCTAAATCTCTCTAAGCCACACAAGTGAAGATTAACTTCTTGTCCTTCCTCTTTTGCAAAACTGTCAGAAAAATATCACTTCCCTTTTCCATTTCCTCCTTAAAATGTTGTACACCTCCTTGCTCAGCATCCTTCTCAGCTCAGAGCTAGAGAGACACACAGCAGAGTCACAGCTTCGTTTGCCTGGACCAATGCAAAAGGACAGGACATTCCCACTGCATTTGAAGCAAGATTGCTCTCAAGGTTCACACACCAAGCAGAAGATCTTTTCTCATTTCAGAAGAGGAGCCAGGAGCAGATCATTTGATGAGCTGATATTAGGAACTGGTAGCAGCGCAACAGGCTGATGCCACTGTAGTACCGTCTGTGAAGTCTTTTAACATGCTAGCATTCACTTTTTTAAAGCTCCTTCCTACACAATAGCACACAATCCTTCAGCTTTTTCACTCAGTAAGCTCACTCATTGTAAGCTAACTGGAAAAAAAAATAGAAAAAATATTGGGAAGCTCTACAGCAGAAGTGCTGTGAGTCTTGTAGACTGGACTGCACTCAGGCAGATGCTAAGTGGGCTAAAGACAGTATTGCTTGCAAGAAAGTTCCATAAAGTGATCAGACTGGGATCATCAAACAACCTGTGGCATCCAAGAGAACACTGCTAATATCCCATGATTCTTGTTATACCTAATACTTGGGTGGCAATGAGCCAATGTTGCTCGTACAGTGTGTTGTTGTTGTTGTTTGGTTTGGGGATATATATTTTTTTTTCAGGGTAAAAGATGCTCCAAGAAGTCAGAGACCATTTTTCTGCATGTATCAAGAGCTGAGTCTCATGATTTTTTCACAATTAATTCTCCTAGTACATCAACGTGGAGAACTGCGAGATTATGGGAGACCAGGACATTTACCATAAAGCAGGAGGAGAGCATTTCTGGTGGATTTGAAAGACTCAAAACCCAGGAACAAAATTTAAAAATACAAAAATTATAGGACAGTAGGTTCTGAAGGCAAGCTGACGATGCTTTTCCCAGAACAAGCTAAAACTAAACAGAATTAAGTTCTAGGAGAACAACAACAACAACCAACAGAAAAAAAAAATTCAGAACTCAGGTAGAAAAGTTGTTTTGGAAATTTAGTTGCAATTTCAAGTGTTCTGTATATGTTGTTCCATGCGACTCAGTAGCATTTCTAGCATAAAGATTTTTAGAATTGGCAGGAATATGTGACTGGAAAGGAAGGATGAAAAAAAAAGCTGTTTTTTTTTTTTTCTTATCAAATTACTTATTTTGATCTCAAAAACGTGGCTATTCTTTTTAGAGAGGCATGTTCAGAGGGGAAGAGCAATCCCTCGCCAGCTAGTATTTTGCATCGTTGCTACCTGCTAATTATGTGAGGCAATCTTCAGAGAGCCTGATAGACACATCCATAATACCTGCTTGATAGGATTTCAGCAGAACTTTGTCCCTCTTCTCATCACATGCAGACACAATGACTCTGTAGCGTTTTGACAGCCGTGTGTCTGAGATGTCTGTTATGAAGGAGACGAGAAGGAAGATGTTCCAGGCTCCCTTGTTGCCACCCTCCTGATGAGTAATTCCAGGCAGTTTGGAGCCTCCTCGTGGTCCTCTCTATCACCCCCACCCCTCTGTTCCCAGCAGCACATTCTGTCTCCTTCAGGAGTCATGCCAGCCTCTCAAACCTAAATGGTACATTATGTTAGATTAATTGGCGAAGAAAACATCCACAGAACAAGGGGAGGTGGGGGAAGAGGAAGGTTTGCTTGTCAGAAGTGTCATTTTATCACACTGAAAATCATAGAAATGGGGAAAAGAAGGATCCATCTTGTAAACGAAAAGAAAATGCTTGCCTGGAAGTGACTGGCAGTAACTTGGAGCGAAGAGGGAAGAGATGAGGTGCTGGGGAAGGGAGGGGAGAGAAAGACACGGTCCCAGTCGGTGTGTGATGGCTGTCACCAGTGCAAGCGGGGCTCCGAGGAGACAGCTTCAGCTGTCTGATCTGCGTGGTTGGACTGGTAGCTCTCCTCTGCCACGGGTGGACTCAGAGCAGGCACTAAACGAGGCCCTGGGGGGGAATCTTTTGGTGAATTGGCCCCTGGAGAAACTCTCAGTACAAGCTGAGCACTGTGTTTCTTTCAGGTGGCCGCGTCCTGGCAGTGTCTCCTGCTGCCTCTCACAGCTGGCCAGAGTAGAACCCACACAAAAGCCTCTCCCTGCTTTTGCTCTTCTCCTGTGCATGCTGCCAGAAGAGCTCTGCTCTCCCTAGGATAGAAGATGTCTAATTCCTGCCTCACCACATCTGTTTGCGGTCACTGGAGTTATTTGATGGGCTCCTCTCTAACTCGGTCCAAACTCTTCAGCAAGGACGGAATTCAGTTGTCACTTCTCACCAGAGCTTTGGCAGCCCAACGTAATCCTGCAGTTGTGGAGTTTATTTCTAATTTTCCTTTTTTTTTTTTTTTCCTGTTAAACTTTCCCCACCACTGTATTCCCCATGTGCTGAGACCTCCCTTGTGTTGCCAGTTTGCTGGTTCCTCGTTCCTCCTTTGCTTTTCACCCACACAGTTTTCCCTTTAGTGTCCACAAGCAATCTATAGCACTACTTTTTTTTTTTTTTTTTTACTTTTTTTTTCTTTTGAGTTTTAATTTCTTATGTGCTTTACATATACAGAATCAATTTGGTATAACCCACTGCAAGAACTATTTTCGTTACTGATTTTCAAGTGGGAATTGAGCACCCATGTTAACAGAAATATAAGATTCCCCACATGGGAATTCTGGGCTCTTTTTCATACTTTCAGTGCCAAAACTCTATAGAAAGATGTTGTCTCATTCATTCTGACTGACCCTGGCAGACATGAAGCTGCTATGCAATAATTAAGTATTTTTATATGAAAGCTAGTTTTTATAGTAGCCTACATGCCATACATCAGTGTGGAAAATAAAATAAAAAAAAATAAAATTCTTAATTTCGTGCCAAATGTTTTATGCTGAAATTCAACAGATCAAGCAAAATGACTTCTTTCACACAGTTTTGCTGTTGAATTTGCTTCCTAACTAAGGACCAGGAGCTGACTTTGTAGCTGATAACATCCAGTAATGTCAAGCAATTCAGTATTAGGGAGGAAAAACAAAACAAAATAAAACAAAAACATTCCAGTGGAAGGATGGATAGAAATAGACTGATAGACTGAGAGTATGGAAAGGGTGTTGAAAATGCACCTCTGAGGTTTCTCAAGGTGTGGCTAAGCAAATGTTTAAATTCAGTTTCATTAGAATTTGTGTTTGAGACAGGAGAAATCACAGGCCTCACGAAGTTCCTCATGCTCTCTCTTTTACACCTCTAAGGTGAATGTGGAGCAGAATGCCAGGAGAAGGAGAAACTAGCTTCTAGCCTGGATGTGAGACCAACGTGAAGTTCCCACTCCTACCTGAGGAGATTTGGCTTTCCTGGGTAGAGCTGTAGGCACAGGGGGGTTCCTTCAGCCCCCCATAGGATACAACTCCTCCTCGCTTCCATCTTCAGCGTTGGTGGCACGGCACGGGGACACACCGAGTGCCCACAGCTCTCATCGCATGGCTTGCCACCCTGTGTCGCTGGGCCTTGCTGGGGATGCCATTGCCAACATGCAGGGCACCTCTTCGTTCTGTCACATCATAGTAACGTCTTACAAGGAGATTTGTTGTTTCAAAAGGAGAGAAATAAGCAAGTACTGTTTGCAAACTGAGACAGCTTGTTAGAGCGTCTTTGGAATGGATTTCTCTCTGTGCTTTTTGTTGACCATTTATTTCCTTCAATTGGAGCATGAAAGGACCAAGCATGTCCAATGCAACTTCCCTATGCTAAGTACCACCTGCCAGGCAAATAAAGATAATCTATCAGTCACTTTTCCTCTGAGATCATAAGTTTTCAGAAAGAAATGCTGGTGCACACCCACGCTGCTCCCCTTACTGCATTCCCTTCCCATCCAGACTGCAGTGTGACTAGGAGCAGAAACAACACAGAAAATTCATCTATCTCAATAGTATTTCAAATCTAAAACTTAACCTACAAGTAAGTGACTTACCCCTGGCACCTCCACAGTAATTGGACTCAATTTTAGATCACTTTCAGTAGTAATACCTGAACAAAAGGGCAGTAGCAGGATGGAAGGGCAGGATGGAAGATATTATTAGAAGATGTTATTAGAAAGACAAAGGTAGATTAAGTGGAGGGAAGGAAAAAATACCAGCCCAGCCACTCCAGCATAAACAAAATAGAGTAAAATTAGAGCTGGCTGTAGGCAGAGCTTTGAATGACTGAAGAGTGCATTTGCAGCCTGCTGAGCAAAGGCAATTCTGCCCCCACACTGACGCACAGAAGATTTGGATTAATTTCAGTCCAAACAGGTAGTGCAGCTGCAGTTTGGGGCTGATAGCTTGGTAGGAAGGCAAAACAGAGGACTGATGCGGGCCTGAGTACACTACACCTGCTGGGTAACAGAGATATAAATGCTAGAGCAGGGGCAGCCAAAACGCGTCTCTTAAGCAACACACAGCTTCGGAACAGTTTTAGCACAGCTTCCACAACAGAGAGGTGTGATGTGAAGCTGCTGCGAGGACCGAGGCTGTAATCAGTTTTCCCTGTCATTGAGGTTCGAAGGGAAGTGGTAGGATTGTTTGGGCAGGCTCCAGGAACAGCTGGATGAACATCTCTCAGGATGGCTTAGGGCAGGCCTGTCCGCCCCTAGCCGTGGTCAGGGCGACCCTTTTAAGGTGCCTTCTGGCTTTGTGTTTCTGTGCTGTGACGGGGCTACTAGGCACCCCAAGTCCTTCCCTGCTGAAGCAGGGTAGGCACCAGAGCCTATGGGGTTTGTCATCAGGTTATGGGACCCTAAGGTATGTATGGGTGAGCATCACTCCATCACTAAACACCTGGGAGGTTGTTGTCATATCCTGCGTACATGCCACTCTTGGGGCTTTCTGTCGCTTCAGCTCACTGGGGTATGCAACACAGGCCAGCTGGTTTGTGCCCAAGCAGTATCAGCAAGCACGTGTACTGTGACCAGTACATCTTCTTCAATATTTATTGGCATTCCTTTATTTATGATTACAGTACAACCCCAAATATGTTCAGAGCCTCATTGTCTCTGCTGTTGTAAAGATGCATAAAGGAAGTCCATTAATCAATAGTTTTATCCATTTTCAGATTTGTGGATACAGAACCTTTATGGTCAATGTCATTTGGCTGATGATTTTATTTTTTAAACAATAACTCTCTTTAAAATGTATATGTTTGAGGTGCCAGAAGATTTCTTCTGTGAAGAACTGAGAAATAGGAATAAGTGATAAAATGTAGAGAAAATTTGTGTAAGGGTAAGGGAGGAGGAAAAAGCATTTCTCTGATTTTAAGGTTTCCTCCTACCAGGAGGTAAGAAGAGTGGTGTTGCCCAGCACTTGGAAAATGTTGCCATCATTTGAAGTGAAATTTTTTTAACAAATAAAACTTTATCTTTTCTTTAAAGCCTCTTGCAACAAAAATACATTTTGGACAGCAGTTTGTACCATATGGGTCAGTTGCTAAAAATATATATCTTAAAGGTGAACTTTCCTTTCCATTTTATACAGTGGCTCAACCAATCACAGCAAATGTTAACCGTAAAGTACTCAGTCTCACATAACCCAGAGAGCTCAGTGCTCTGTGAAGCAAAAGGAACAAAATTCCTCAAGTTCATTGGTAAGAAAACTTTTTTAACCTTCCTTTCTTATTCTTCTTAGGACATGGGCATTGTTCCACATTTTCCTGACCTTTGAAATCTGTAGGGAGTGCAGAAAGAGGAGGAGAGAGGGCTGACATTGTGACCATTGTTTCCTACTCCATCACCTCTTTGCTTTGCTTATTTATGTCCCTGTCAGAAAGTGTTGCAAGGCACTTATGAAAAGCCATTTTATTAAAAGATTCTTAAGTATTTTATCAAAGCTGCATTAATCAGAGCTCTGAGAGTACATGCACCTTCAAGAGTCTTGAGAGCATGGGCAGGGTGATGGAAAGCACCTTTAATTACTTCAATACTTGGGAATAGCTATGTATTTATATATAAAGTTGATGTTTATGCCCTGCATTTCTAATTATATAGAGACTTTGCATCTTATTTTTATTCCTTTTTTTGATAAACAGTAGCCTCCATGGGCTATTCTCAGTAATGGGCTTTTGATTTGTTGGCCCAACTATTTGCAACACAATCCATGGGTACCAGACAAAAGTCTGGAAAGCCAGAATGAATAGAGTCAAAGACCAGAGCAAGGGAAATATCAGTGGTGGGTGAGGTACTGCCCTTCAGGCATTTGGAAGGTTATTTCAGTGGCTCTTTAGGATGGAACTTCGGTCCACAGCAGTAGCTGTGCATGAAACTGCAGGACTGCTTTTAGGCATGTCCTCTCAGGCATCTCATAGGCGCAACCATGCAAGAGGCTGCTACAGATTCAGTCTGTGTTTAATCCGGCACAAACCAGAGCTCTTGCAGAAGTCCGTCGCGGTCATACACCAAAAGAAAAGCAGACAGGACAGGGCTCCAAATGAGCCCAGGTCGCAGACTAGGAACTCATACAGAGGTATTTATAGTGCTGCTAAAAATCTGTTATACACAGTCATCCAGAGAAGCAGGTTCACTGTTTCTTGGTTATAAATGCAGGTGCAGCCTCTGTAAGGAATATCTAAGAGTTCTCTGTACACAGGCTAAGAAACACTCATAGAACTGTTGGATGAAGGAGAAAATAACTCTTTCTCATTCGATCTCCTTTTTTAGCCACTTGTATTAATTTTCTATTTATTCTCAAAGCTCCTACCCTCTCTTATATATAGTCGAGACAGACAGAGAAATGTAAATAGGTTCACACAACATTCATATCTAGAGAAATATTCACATTAACCTATATATGAACTTATTTGTCTAAGTTAGGAAAATATATATTTATATATTTTTCAGGCAGGAGAAGAGAGAGCATAAAGCTCTCTAGACAGCTGAGTTAAGGAATGAGCTACCAGTGGTTCTTTTTAAAATACTGGGAAGAAAAGACCTGCAAATAAGTGATTCCTATCTTTTGATTGTGAAGGTGCCCTAGCAATGGGAGAACGTAACCGAAGATGATAAATCTAACCATAATAAGCAAATGGTTTGGAATTTGCGTGGAGCTGTGTAATTATGACATTTAGAGCTAAAATCAACATATGGACATCTTGCCTTTGAAAGAATAGTCTTACAGACTTGGGCATCAGATATTCATCCTCGGAGAATTAGGTATTTTCTGTTAGCATTGTTGGCATTAATTGGAGTTGTGAGGTGAAATGTTCACAAACTGACATGAAGATTGAACATTTGAGGTGCTTGCAGTGTTTTATGAGCATGAGTGAGGAGGGGGAAATACAGCAGCTGTGGTGTGTATGTAGACGACCAGGTGAAGGGCTGTTCTGCCTAATCCAGGTGTTATACCTAACTCCTTGTTTATATCAACTGTGCCGGTAGACTCAGCTGATGACACCAGTTCTTCAATTTTAAGCCCTTGCTGCTACATTGATTTCCTACTGTAACACCACAAGGGTAGATCAAACTCTAAAGTTAGAACTTATTTCCTTGACTTCAAGCACCCAAGAGTTAGAGCTCCTGTCTCTGTGACCAGAAAATGATGTAAACTTAACAAAAGGATAAATGATTTTGTGATTTCTCTACCTGAACCTGAGGATAACAGTGTTCCCCTGAACACTTTTGTATATGTTGTTGAGCTCCAGTGAACCCAGGAGAGATGTTTTTTCTCTCATTTCTACAAACCTGAACATGATCTGGAGTGTATATGGGATTCCCATTACCAAGACTGTGCTGATTCAAAATCAATGAACATTTCTGCAAATACGATACATTGAGAAGCATCATTCTTTCCAGTGATTGTTACTCTCACTCACAACAAAGCTCTGAATGTTTTGAGCTGCTGAATTTGGGCACAATAAAAACTGAAATGTTTCTGGACCATCTCATCTAAAAATTAGATTGGCTAAGAAAAGCTTTTTGGCCTTGCTGGTAGATGTCAGCGTAAGAAATTCTATGACTTTAAGCACCAGTGCTCAGGATAAAAGGATAAAAGGTTGAAAAGATCGTAGATTTTGTTCTGTGAGATTTAAACATTATTATTATGTTGGGCTCCTCTGAGGTTTTGGCTGGCTGCATAGAAGAGCTCAAGTATCCTTTTGTTTCATCCCATTCCTGCTATGTAGGGAAGGGGATGCTAGTTGTGTTTGGAAATGGCTCTGAAGGGAGCACTGGCAGATGTGCCACAGGGAAAAGCACACCTCATCTGGTGAAAGGCACCAAGCACACTTGCTGGGAAGAAGTGCGGTTTGCAGAACCCATTTTGATACAATTCCAAATGCCTACATTAAAGGAAAAAAAAAGAAAAAAAAAAAAAAAAAGAAAAAAAAGAAAAAAAAAAAGAAATGAAGACCACATGCACTTTGTTTCCTGCCAAGTGTTACTTGGTTGTGTCATCCTTCTTTTGAATTTTTGCAAGGTATACTGGAGATGTTGACCTCCACACTCACATCTGAGCTGTAACATATCTCTCTATGATGTACAAACTTATTACGTAGACTCTACATTTCAGAGCAGAGAATCCCATCGTAAATTCCCTTGACACTATGATAGCAGTCTTCTGATCTCATTTAAATGACAGAAGCACTTCCTGTTTTGAAAGAAAACTAGAAAGGAGATTGTTCTGGGGGTGGACTGGCCTGGTTCAGCTTGTTTAAGCCACAGCTTTGAGAGTGGGCTGCTTAAATTCACTTCCAGACGGTTCTGTTTCACTACAAAGTACTGGTGGCCCAAATTTTGGCTTCACAGGAGGCTTGTTTTCCCTAGCCCCCTTAGGCTTTCATTGGAAATACTAATGACCCCAGTGCCTGTCCCAGACTTAAGTTCTTCTTAGAGTAATAATAGGTGTATCTACACTATACAGTAAAGAAGTATGAATTAAGAGTTGGACAATGGATGGAAAAATTGGGCAAACTCTCATAGTTAGTCACAGAATGAGTATGCAAGATGCTAGATTCGATTCAGGAGAAAACAGGATACTGAATGACTAGACAGAAATGTTACGCCTACTCCCTGTCAAGACTGTAAATCTAGTCCTAAAAATTGGCATGAAAATCTACCAGTCCAGGCTCAAAATCCACTCAACCATTTCTCCAATGGACTGATGACTGTCTTTTCTGCAATGTAATGAGTCAAGAAATACGGCCTGTGTTGGTAAGTGGAATACTGAAGGTTGGAATAAGAATTTAGAAGTTGCCTGAGCCTTGTTAGACGATTTGGGCCAATGGACAAGTTGCTGTGTATTTATCCAGGGATGAGAACATACAAGAGTGATTTCTACATCATAGCTACCTCGTGGCAAATTATTCACTGGCAAAAAAATATGGGTTCTGTAATGCTGCCTTTGTCATTGCCAGGATGTACTGAAATCCATCTGCCCTTTAATGGAGACAGAAGTAGTGCAGAACCCCCAGGTTTCAGATTGTCCCTACCAGACCCATACTCTAGCTTAAACTGATGTTGTTCAAATATTTAACTGCATTTGAGGAACACAGAACATCAGGTCAGAGAGATGGTTCCTTTTACAAAGGTTTTTTTTTTTTTTTTTTTTTTTTTGTCTCCAGTCTTTTGTACATAGGTTCCTTTGTTCCACAGTTCCACATGGAGTAGTCCTGGAGATGTAAACTTTCTCTGGAAATTCAACAGGGAGGTTTTACTGATGTTTTTCTCATTTGGATGAAATAGCCATAACAACTTTGTCTGTATCAACATTCAATATCCTGATGAAAAAGGGGTTAAGAAAAAAATGGGGGGATTTAGTTGTATAATATCACTTCAGTGTTTTTTTTTGTTGTTGTTGTTTTTTGGTTTTTGTTTTTTTTTTTTCCATGACTCGGGAGAATTTCAGTCCAGCTCTTGCAGAAGGTTCAGTCCTGGGTGTTTTGTTAGTCTTTCGTCCATGGGTACCTAAGGAATATAATAGACCCTGTTCACACTAGAGCAAAAGAAATTGCTTTCCAAATCTAGTCTTTGCAATTATCTTTGGAGTTCTGGATTGACCAAGTGAAAAAAATAAATAAATAAATAAATAAATAAAAAGATAGAGAGGGGAGCAGTGTTTTCTTAACTTGGGCTAGTAGATGGCTTCCAGTGGCATCATATCACTCATATATGGGGACGTGAAGCCAGAAAGTGGTTCAAGAAGTGAGGTTGTAGATAGAAGCAGTGTGACAAAGCTGCAAGGAAAAGAGTTGGTCACTGATGTGAGGTTGCATATGGCAACCCTATGCTGCTGTCTAGGGAAATAAATATGAGCACTATACCCTGACAGAAAAGGAAGGGGCACATTCCCCATAGCCATCTTACAACCAGCTAGGTGAAAACAATGCAACAGCCAAGGACTGGAGAGAGGAAAGAGCTAAAGTGTTTCAGATTATCCTACAGAGAACAAATATGTTTGAATATACTATTCACATTGCCTCGTATGGAAGTTTACCGTCTCGGGGGCACCAGCTCTGTACAAGCCTGTGACTCACTGTAATCAAGCCACAAGCAATGGCTATGTGAAAGATCCTGGAAAAGTTTCTTGGCATCTCCAATAGATGTGTTGCAAAGCGATGACCCATTTTTCAGTCACTGGTTTGTATTTGATAACCATGAAGCCCTACAGTGTAGAGAGAGAAAAGAAATGAGATTGCCTGAGCTGAAAGAAATGGCTGTGCGAGCCAAACCATTGTGAGCTTTTATGTCTTGATTGCTTCTCTCTGGAAAGCTCTGCCAAGTCTAAAATAATTTCCATAATAGCTTGCATTGCTGATATAAAATAGATAGAAAATGCGGTGTCTCTTTTCAACTTGCCCCTACAACACATTGAATTTCTTTCAGATTATAACTAGAACCTGTTTATCACTGAAGAGAAGTACCCGTCTGGGGTTCTTCCTATCAGCACGGGAGGCAGAGACAAGTTTTCTAATGAACCGTTCAGTACAAGCACTTTGAAACTACCCATTAGCCAACAGACTTCACCTGCAACAGACCTGGGTAAATTCTCAGCTAGGTATTTTTTATTTTATTTGCTTCCGGTTCTAAATGGATTTTAGTGGCTTCTCTTAACTCTTGTTGGCAGGAACTCAGATATTTACCATCTGTTCAAATGCACAGTGGCCATGATAAACAATTCACACTATTCCCCAAGCAATGGGAGTGGGGAGGCAACTGGTAATAGATTCTGTCTCTTCACACAGCTCGGGTACAGGCAGTGGACAATACGTTCAGGTGGGTTGCTGGCACCAAAGTGAACTCACGTATAGAACATCTCTCCAGGGTGCTTCCAGCAGAAATGAAGTTATGAAAGTATTAATGATCGTATCAGAAGATATTTAGCTTTGGATTAAATGATAGCATTTTATTTCTTTAATTTCTTTAATATGTACGATGCCCAAGCAATATCTTTCTGGGGAGGTGTAATAGATTAAAAAGTAAAGGGGATTGTTACAGGCTTCCATTCAAAAGCTGCAAGGTCACGTTAGAGCAGCTTTTCATACTGTGTTCATACTCTGTTGCTCAGAGACAGCTGCAAAGAAACACATGAATTCTTACATGTGTTTAGCTAAACCTTTTCCGAGGCTGTTACTGCAGTCTTCTGGCCATAGATGTTGTCTATGAAAGGAGGCTGCGGTTTGGTTACACTCCCAGCAACCAATTTCTTGACAAACCTGTCACAGTTGGTGGACCTGAATCAGGATTTGCTCGTAAGGATGCCCATGCTGTTAAGAATTGCATTTGCAAGTAAGTGCAGGTGGAGAATTTAGAAGGTTGCTGCTGCGAGGAGTGAGTGTCTCTCAGTGGTGTCTCTCCTTCAGAAATAACGACTGCAGCCGGCACCTTTTGTGTAGAAGTTTCTCAGATTAAGTCTCTGCCACTCATTGTGTATTTTCTTTCTATTTTGCAGAACTTTCCAGCTGGAGACATGGTACGTTTTTTCCCCATAGCATGAAAGCATGACATCTTACTGCTTTTCCCTGGAGTGAAGCAGCACATTCATTTTTAATTGTTGACCACTATATCAGAAATCCTATTTCCCAGAGTTTAATTGTTTTGCATGATGTTTAATTCATGGCTTCCCTACAGAAATCAGCTGTTAACCTTTTTAAAAAAATAATGTATTATTTAGTATTTATTTATTATTTAGCAATAACGTTTTTTAATTGCACAGGACAATATAATTTATTTATATTTTCTCTATAAAATTCCATGTCCCAGTGTTCCCTCTCCCTCACCGCTCCTTTCTTTTTCTGGCACTTATGAAGAGCAATAAGAGCTGTAGAAATGCTACTGTAAAGGTTTTAAGAACAATTTTTTTGATGGTTCTTACTCAGGACAACATTGAAGGCACATTTAAATCCTACTGAAAACTCTAGGCCAATGCTTAAGTGCTTTTACGAAATCCAGGCCTAGATGAGGATACTTTTCTTGCGTCCTTTCTGTATTCCCTCTCTTCCATATTCTTGCAAATGGACTGCCCTGCAGGAAAGTTGGGAGGAATGGCAGATCTCAAGCCAAAGTTTCAGAGGACTTGTTAGAAACAATAATTCGGAGTTCAGAATTTCTGCCAGAGACCTGATGTGACAAGTGGTATTCATCCAGCCGGGAGACTGTGCCATCCAGAATGTGTCTAGCTGAATTTCACACACAGCAAAGTGCTCTTGGAAAGGCTCCAAGACAATAATTATTGGATACCAGGGAGCTGCAAATAAGTGCTAAGGGATGAGGAAGCACAGCGCTTGTACAGATAACATCTCCCCGTCTGGCTGCTCAGAATCCCCCCTCCGCTTTGGCTGCCATGACAAAATCTCCATCTTCTCTTTCCAGCTGCTAACCGATGTGGAGCAAGATGAAAGAGTTGGGTGCCGGGAGACATTTTGTGGTATGCACCAAGTACTCATGCGCCTTTCAAATCCAGAAACTAGGCAGAGGCTCCAGGAGGCCCCAGCTAGCTCTCAGAACAAAGCTTCCCCATGATGACCATGGCTGCAACCCAAGCTCAGCTGCCCTATGGCAATGCTGCTCACAGGAGACAGGGTCCAGCCGTCCATCACAGCTTGTGATGCCAAACAGGGATGTCAGCACAGTGAGTATATCTGCAGTTTCTCCATGAGCAGTACATTCGCTACTCTGTGCAGACTAGGAGACATTTGTATATACAGAAATATTAAACCTTGTCATTTTTGTAGGGAAAGTGCGACTAAATGGTGAAATAAGCACAGAAATGTGAAAGCAAGGCAAGACATGCTTTGCTGGTTGGTAGGGCTGTTGGGCCAGTGTTAATGTTTGGTTATACGTCAGTCCAGAAGAGCACCAAAGCAGAGACTTACATTTTGTTTTAGTGTGGTGGAAAAACCACTGAAGGCAGTAGTGAAAAACATCGCTGCACCTGGGCCTGCTTTGCAGCTCCATTTCCTTTGATGGAAACCTGACCCCGAAAGAAAATCTATTTTCCTCCTTTTCCAAGACAATTGGTAGGTGCAGGAAAGAAAGCCAGGATGGATGTTTCCTTATATTCACTGAACTTCAGCTGTGACTGATCCCTTGCCCTTCAGTCTTTTCCATTTAAAAAGTAACCCTTGTGCTATCATTATCCCACGTAGGATCACATCATTGCCTAACTGCTTTGATAAAGCGTTCTTATGTCAGTGCATCATCAGAGGAGGAAGTGCTACTTCTGGGTAAAAATCATTTTACAGTGGAAGAATCACAAAGCTTTTAATGATGAAGCTAGAAAATAATCTGAAGCTTTTTGCCAAGTGTGTTTGATTCAAAAACAAAATTTCCATCAAATCCTCAGGGAGCAGAGCAACACTTCCTCCCCTAAATTTTAATGTAAGCCTAGGCAATGTTGGCAGAAGCCTGGATGGCTAAAGCAAGTACGGGAAAATTCTAATTCAGTAGGAGATGGAGAAAAAACAACAACAACAAATCTTGGTCAGTTCTGAGAGGGAGGATATCTGATACAGCTGCCGCTCTTTCAAGAATTACTTAAAAGCATCTTGACTATTTTTCTCTGGAAAATATTTCAATCAGAATATATCAAAAAACCTTTTCTTCCTTTTTCACTTTCTTCCTTCTTTCTTCCTTCCATCACAATGTAAGTTCTACCACAAGAGAAAGGGCAAAAAATCTGTACAGCACAAATGAGTCTCACTTCAACCAAATATTGCCATAAGTAATTATGTTTCTCTCTGTTCTTGTTTCAGACATATTGATGTTATGAATGAATTAACCAAGGAACATAATGCATCACTGCCAACTTAGAGCTAATCCTTGAAGTTTAGTGCTATTACTCTTAACATATTCCAGTTGGATCTCAAACCAAGACAGGCAAAAAAAAATTGATACCACTGAAGGAGCTGGATTTTTTGTCAAGAAAGAGTTTCATGATTCCTTTGCTCTAGGGAAATTTAAATGAAGAAACATTCAGTTTGGAGATTTGCCTATTCTACTTGGAAAAAGTTTTTTAAAAAAATGGGTTGAGGAAATCAAGAAAACTGTGCAAAGAAAAAGTAACATTTTTAAAGTAAAAATTCATGTTTATAATTTTTTCCATGGGACGTTTTGACAATTGACTGCCCACCCACTTTTTCTTCTGGAAGCTGCAGCCTGTTGATCAGAACCTGCTGGCGTTCTGCTGTGCACGTGTGCCAGCTAAAACTTCTCAGATTCCTCTTTTTTTTTTTTCTTGTTTTTTTTTTTTTTTTTTCTCATGGGATGAGACTATCTGTCTCAAAGAATGTTAGTGCCTTTTCCATCCAATCTTTTTTTTTTTTTTTCTTTTTCCCCCTAAATTTGCAGAGTTACTAACATTCAGATTAAATTTGGGCAAGGCCAGAAGTAGTGAAATTGCTGTAAGCATAACTCAGTTGCTGCTATTTTCACAGGCGAAGACCATCTCTGAGATCAGCTGAAGTTGCATGTTTTTCTGGCTCTGTGCAGAAGTAATCTGGAAGGAGCTCCTTTGACTCAAACATTTCAGCCAGACCTAAATCCTTGAGTGAGATTTCCACACTAGCATAAACTAGAACACATCTAAACATCTGCTGCTCAGCATGTCTGAGAGTTATCTCCCTCTACCTTCCGTTGCCAGATTCCTTGGTGCCACATATATATTTGTAGTTCGCTCTCTAATTTCCCTTCTTTTCCCCTCTGCCATGCCCTCCTGATCATCCTGTGATGGACCTGAACCTCCGTTAAATATGTCTCTTAGCCACTGTAGAAAAAAGAATTTTTCCTTCTTGAATGATGGATCTGCTTGCTGTTTCCAGTGGACTCGCTTGTTGACTATTGACATGTGTTTTTTGGTACCACATATTCAGGACAGAGATGCTTTGGCAGACTGGAGCTCAGTAAGGTGCTGAGCTACTTTTTATAGCCAATGAGGTGAGCAGAGCATAACCAGAAGGATGCTAAGGTGCCCTGTAGTACCCTTATGTGTTTTCATTGACTTACCTCCTGATGTAGATGACTCTGGTAAATACAGAGAGGTTTTTGGAAGGGATGCAGACAGCTGAGGCAGCAGGGAGAGTTGAGAGCTTCAGAGGAGTCATTTGCATCTGGAGAGGTGACATGGAAGGTGCTTGCTTTTTTTTTTTTTGCTTTAAAAATGGGAGGGGGGCAGTTTCATTTAGCAAAGAGCTACAGAGAAGACCTGTATCCATCTGACAACAATTCCCCAACAGAGAAAAGGCTGTTGTTTGCTGCATGAGCTGTATGTGGTTGCAGTTCTCTACTTCCTCTGCCTCTTGCAGGTAGCATACACTTCAGGATGTAGCTTTGACACCTACAGTCTTCATGAGTTGTGCTTATAGTTATACGCTTATTAAATGATTGTGTGCATTTGTACTCAGACTATTATAAATCCATTACTTCCCTGAGGCCATAGGAAATGGTTTTAAAATGTGAGGCATTTCTACAGGGAATTGAAAGACAGCAATACTAAAGCAATGTACTTGGTTTGCACAGATCAATGTAGTGCAATAACTGGGATGATAAACCAGGCTTAAAACATTACAAACGTGATTGGATGAAAGCTTAACATGACATTGAGTAATTATCACTACAAAAGTCTCTTAAAACACCTTAAGAAAAAAACAACAACAACAAAAACCCGGACAGCCTGGCAGTAAATCATAAAACAGAAATGATGGTGTTTGCACTCAGAACCGAGATCTGGGTAGTATAATCACAGAGTAGTAGTGAAACTTCAAATTTGGCCTTCTCTTTTTTTATAAGATGGAGGTGGTGTAGGTCAAAGTCTTGGCATGGGAGATATCAAGACGTTTTCGACAATTTTGATTTTTTCACAAAAAAATACATGAAGACCTTTTCTTCATCAGTAACTTTGTTTCTCTGTCAGGTAAAAAGTGTTCCAAGTGTTCACTTCCTATCTGGGAAGTGAATCAAGGGAAAAAAAAAAAAAAAAAGAAACAAATCAGTCTTTCAATTGAGATTCAAAAATAGTGATTAAAGTTCCTACCAGGTTCAGATGGTGGTGCTAGACGGAAGTAAGGCATAAATGTTACCCTGTGTGCACTGAGATTTACAGGCAATTTCAGGATGATGAGTTAATGCTTCATCCCAACGCAGGCAGACATGCTGTACAGGTTAGTAAGACTTCTTATTTTTTTCATGAATTTGTATTAAGCTGAAAATAAATACTAATGAAGGGAAATGTTTCCTTTTCTGAAGCACTGAGCCACTTAAAGGAATAATTTTTGGGGGGGAAGAGTAGGAAGGGAGTTTATATCTCAGACTTCTGTCATTATCTAGCTTGAACAGATGGAAGCTCAGCCACTTGTGATTAAATCAGTAAAATGAAGATGGACATCACTGAAATGGTGGTCGTTCATTTGCTCAATTCTAAAAAATTAACAATGATTAGCAATGGATATGGATTTCCCGAAAAGGAGAATGAGCAGCCTTTTGCAATAACTCTAGTCATTGAAAGATGTGTTCCCACATCACATGCATTCATGGACAGGGAGCTTTGATTCTCCATTTCCATTTGGGATGCATTCAGCAATGGGACCCTCAGCAATGGGACCATGAACATGTCTGTATGCTCAGCACAGACAGCATGTTCCTGGTTTTCAAATAGACCAGTTGCTGCATAAGTCCACTTGGGATCTAGAAGTACAGGGTTCAGGACCCTGCTTTAGAGAAGGGTTTGAAACTCTCAGTCTGAAAGTGTCCAGTTCTCTTGGCTCTAAACTAATGTCAGTTATTTCAGGTCCTGTCTGAGAAAGTGGATTTTACCTCCTCCATCCCAGGATGTTGAAGAATGCAGCTTCTTTGAAAAGTAAGAAACCATATTAAATAGTAATTATAATTAAAAAAAAACAGTCAAATCAATAAAATATCACCCATTAGATCTTCAATCAGCTTCTCAGTGCTCCATTTTAATTAATTGCCATCTGGTGCAGCCCCTTCTCTCCCAAAGCAACTGGGAATATTCTTCTAGAGCAGGCACACAGCAGTGCTGCTCATATGCTAACCACTTCTGACTGGCGATCCTAGGAAGCCTGATTGTTTGAGGCAAATCGTCTCCCCAGGGACTGCATGATTTATTCCCTGCATTTGGGTTGCAAGGTTTTTTGTAGGGAAAAAAAAAAATACTTCCATGTCATTTATAATGGACTTCACTCCAATGAACGGACATCTTCTTGCATAAAAGGACTGCGGCTTATCAAATAGTAAAACCTTGTCACTCTAAATTGCTGGGAACAGGACCAATCCAGCCAATGTTGATTCCTCTGTCCACTTTGTCATGCCATGAATTTTTCAGTGGTTTCTGTGCGTGTAGGAGCCATGGCTGTCAGCAGGGAAGAGCCTTAGCGTGCCACAGGGAAGCTGCAGAGACAAGTGGGTGTGATTTCTCAGATTCTGCTCCTTAATATGTTATCCAATTTTAAGCACTACCTAATGTTCATTAGGGATGATCAGAAAGCCATATGGCCTAACAAATGCAATACGTAGTTCAGCATATTGGCAGAATGACTCTCTTAATTCTGTCTCCTATTCCACCCTCTGCCTGGTGGAGAGGATAGTGAGGAGGCTGGTTTCACCACGTTGAAGAGATGACAGACTTGATAACTTTAGTATGGAGCGTTTCCAGAGCCTAACAATGAATGGCACTAGCTTTCTAAGGGGAGAAAAAAATAGGCACAGATTTTCAAACACATCAGCAGGTTGCAAAAAATGTGCTGATTAGCCATTTGTATATCTGACTAGGGACAGTTGGCACTTGAGAGATCTCAGATTAATTTCTATTCCTGCAGTGTTTTCTCTGTGTGACCTAGGCATACTATTTAAGCTCCCCATGCTTAGATTCTCCCACTTTCTCTCTGGGATAGGAAGTGGGTCTCGGTACACACGTTTATACAGAGACAATATGATCTTGCACAAAGCCTCTGAGAATATTTCACAACACTGTGGAAATCTTGGACATCTTAATAGTTATTGATGTTTTCTTGGCCATCTAGAGTCAGTGAGAGCAGGTTGTCTAATATGGTGGAGGGGCATCAGGACCATCCCATAGAGCTGGACTTGTCTGTCCTGGGGGGTGGCTTCTTCCCACAGCAAGGTTTGCCCAGCCACCCTCCTACCCTCACATCCTGCTACCCATCACAAGCTGTAGCCTTGAATTTCCAATGCAGTGCTTCTGTGACGCAGGGTGATGGAGTGCCCACAAAACTTTTCCTACGATATTTTGGAAAATGTGATTTTAAGACGCATTGGTAAATTTGATGAATGATCTTCTTTAATACTTAATCCTTTCTGCTGTTCTTTTCTGCATAATCGAAAAAAAAAAAAAAACTGCAGAGAATTTGGGGTGACCCTTACTCTGCTGTAACCACTGTGTTCACCTCTCTTTTCAAGCCTGGGGTTTGAATGTGTGCTCTCCATAGTCACCGAGTGCCAGCAGGAGTGCACCTCTTATGCTACTGCATTTCCTCAGCAGTAGCACAGATGAGTAAATTTAGGCAAACGGCTTACTTGAAACAGAGCCCACAAAAAGGAAGAAAAATGACATCAGCAACAGTAAACTACTGTTGCAAATAACAGCAACGAAGTCTTAAAGCAAAGGTTGGCTGTGTCTATATAGAGGCAATACTTAGTGTCTGTGTGATATACAAGGCATCTTATCTCTTTGAGAGCAGGAGACTATAAAAATACAATTGCCAGAACGAAAGAAAATTGAAGCTGATTGCCATAGCAACAAAAGAATTACATTGATGAAACAGAAGCACATAAAATCCTTGTATGCTACATTAAGGACAAAGCAATCAAAAGTAAACAAGAGTGGATTGAAATTTGTTTGGCTGAAGCTGGAAATGACAAATGTATCCAGCTGATGGAGGGAGAAATAAGCCCACAAGCAGGGAAGGGGCAGCCCCACGGAGCCAGGGACTTATCCCTGATTTCCTCAAGGATCAAAACCTGAGGGACATAAGACTGCAGGTGCAGGGACTTCCCAGTCTTTGAAGGCAGTCAGTGGAAGGAGATCCCAGTCATGCGATCAGTAACATCCAACGTCTTTCACCTGTACTTTTACACAGATCTCCACGACTTTCTCCCTGAGACTGCCTGGTTCCTTTCCCCTGCTGAATTTCTCTCAGCTGGGTGAAACAAGCTGCTACTGTAAAAGGGAGTTTTCTTTTTCCAGCTGCTTCTCTTGAAGCATCTTGCTCAGACAGGCAGTTACTTGGCCATGAAAAAACACATTCCATCCTCTATGGCACTGCACTTTTGCCCTATCAGGTCCAAGGGACATGATGGGACTGCAGACACTGCAGCAGAGCCAGCAAATTTGCAGAATGCACTGGTGAAACCACAACTACAGCCTATACAGCCACTTGGCAGTTTACTCATGTGAGAGGCTGAGAGGACTGAATTTCCAGACCTCAGCACGTCAAGCAGCATCAAAAGTCTAGTGGTAGATGCAGCACAGTGCTGTGCTTCCTCTTTGGGGTCCGAACCCCTGTTTGTGGATGGATTATTGCAGGCCTACTGGGTACTCTCACCTGCTGAATCATTCCCACAGACAGCTGGATGAATCTGCCTATGACACTAGCAGCATAAAGCTCAGTTATTGTTTTAAAGTTATTCCAGAAAAGGAGGGTGCTCCTATTTGCGTCCCGTTCCACCCCCCCCCCGAGCTCTAGCAGGCCTATCCTGATTATATGGAGAAAGGACACATGATGTTATCCATGTCAAATCCATCTGAATTGTCTATGCTATGTGGCTTGGGGCTTGGTCTGGAATAATAATAATAAAAATGTTTTTAAATGAAAGATATTTTCTGCATGCAGCTTTAATTAAAACCTTAATATTTCTTATCATAACAAAGCCTTGAAGTCAGTCCAAATGTTGTAGCTAAGCACAATGAAAGTATTCCAAGTGGTGGACTGACTTGTCCTTAAGATACAGGAACATTTAATCTACTAGATCTTAGACTGCAATAACGACCAGACCTTTCAAAGTTAAGACAAAAAAAAATATCTTAAGACTAAAATAAAGTTGACAGTTCCTTTAATTAAACTCATCTTCCTTTCAAAGGAAGTGACAAAAAGAGTTAAGGAAGATTAATTAAGACTTAAATGCACTAAAATGACTCAAGGCATATTTAAGTAAGACTTAAATTAGTCTTTCATTTGGACATAGGAGATTCCATTAACAGTAATGAAATGGAGACAGCCAGATACTAAACCCTTTGCTCTAAGCGCTGCTTGGAGGCTGTTTCCAAAATCCTATCCATCTCCCAAATCTTATAACAATCCTGATGGTTGTTTCTTTAATATTTTTGTCATCCTTTTTTTTTTAAAAAAAATTTCTATTGTACTTCAAGAAAATTCTTAGCCCTATTTAGGTTTACATATTTCCTTACATGACAACCTATTCTCTTCCGCAGGACTGTAAGTGTAGGGATATATTCATTCCCTGGGACTGGCGCCACTTTGGCTATTAGGAAGTGTCAGTTCAAACGGAAATCTTGCTCTCCATCTGGTAAACAAAAGATATCCATTCAGATTCCAGCTCTCTGGTGCTCCCTAAAAACCTGGTATTTACCAGGTAACTGCATTGTGCAGCAGTTCCAGCTACTGCATTAAGATGGCCCTAAGTTATGAAGAGAAAAATGCAGATAACAATTCTCTTGGTTTGCACTGAAGTAAAGGTTTGTAGCATCTTGCCATGCGCAGATGGGCATGAAAGTCATCCTGGTCACCATGGTAATAAGATAATCAAACCAACCCTTGAATTTTTAACTCTGGATGATGAACAGCAGAGACAGAAAGTATCTGGGCACAGGGAGAGAAAGAAGGTGTTACATGTGAAGACATCTGTGAAGGAGAATAGAGCTGCATCTACCAACCACAGGCAGGCTCTCAGGTGTTTCCTTCTCATGGGGGCACAAAAACCAGATCATTTTAGTAAGAAATCCCTACCAGAGCAGGAAGACAATGTTAGGAGCTTTCCCCAGCCCAAAACAGGATCACTCTTGTGTTTGGCAAATGAGTGAATTCGTGCCCAGGGTGGCTGCAGTGGGGACTCCTTGCCTTCTTCAGGGTGTCTCTGCTCTCCAGGTGGTCCACAGGCTTCTGCAATTGTTATCCTTGCCATTGCAGTTCCTTTTCTCCTAATCTCTTCTTTAAATCTGCCTTGCTACAGTTTAAACCCATCATTTCCAGTCCTGCCTAGTGTGGGTAGGGCAAGGGGACAGTTCAATGCTTCTTTAAAGGACAATGGCTGTTATGATATATCCCTTTATCTTCTGTTCTTCAGGCTGAAACCCTCAGCTCATCTGGTCTTTCTTCAGGGTCATGTTGCTTAGACTTTCATTGTTCTTGCCATTCTCATTTATTTTCCTTTACTCACAAGAAATGCATCCTCCTTTCCAATTTTACTCTTGCAATAACAGGGCTCCTCTGGTGTTTGTCTTCTGTACATTGCATCTTCTGGTTCTCACTGATTTTATTTTATTTTATTTTTTATCTCCATCAAAGCAGACTGTAAAACCGGGGGGAGAGAGGAATTAACTTCTATTCATTTTTGTTGGGGTTGCAAATTGGATCCATCCATTTCTCTAAGCAGGAAAACAAACAAAATGCCAATACTCTGGGGAACACACGTAGCAAAACTATGCAACAAGAAAATCTGTAAACCTAGTTTCTCTCTGTGGGTGGCTAAATGCTGTTTAAAGCCATTTAGCATCACACACAGAGTTAAAGAAACAAAATAATAAAAGAAAGAAAGCTGCATCTTCCTACTAAGGAAGCCTTTTGTTTTCCCAAATTTACTGGATTGCTGATTTAGGATTGCAGGGTTGAAGCTGTTTATGAAGGGGAGAAGAGTTTCATTTGGGCTTGTAATTGCATTAATACGCACTTGTGAATACACGCTCAGTGCAATGCTCCGTGTCGGTTAAATTGCTACTCCTGTTGGCCAGAGTCCAAAAATACTTTGGGCACGGTGGAGAAGGAGACAAATGGGCACTGTTTTCGGGGTTAATGCTCACAGGCATTAGCAGGCATGGCAGTAGGGATAGGAAGGAAAAGATGATGAAAAGCTCAGGAAATACAATCCATTGCTGTCTTTTGTGCACAGCAACCTGGAGGGTTGCTGCAAGTGTCCCTGCTTGCTTCTGGTTAGGAGCCGGAGCTCTCTGTTATTGTAGGCATTCCTAAACTTGAACAACAGATGTACTGCAGGTGTCTGCAAAGTCCTGGAGGAGTGCTGGGGGTTGCTGGGTTTTTAATACCTTGGATAGGGGTAACATCAGGTCACTGCAGTAGGGAGGGATCATTTACTCTGCTGAACTCCATCCTGCTTTAATTGCTCTCTCTTACTAAATCCCAAATCAGTTAGTTGAAAACTAACTCAGATAGCACTTCAGTAAGCTGCTGTGGCAGCAGCGTGAAGAGACCTGCATGCTCCTTATCTTGTAACACTCAGAGCCAGGAGATCTTCCCATATGCTTCAGTATAACTTCCAGGTCCTGCAAGAAGACATAAGCAGAGGTGCAGCTGGGATTTGCATTTCAGGCAGTTTACAGATGATCCTGCCATGCAACTTTCCCTGCACAGAAGTCAAAATCTGCCTTACAGCTGGATGAAACAAGAAAAAAAACCTTTATTTTTGCTTCACTGATGCCCTGACCCATCATGACAGGACTGAGACTTGCATATTCTGCATTTCTTGTAACATTCCATGCTGAAGTGTAGAGGAATAAGTGCAGGATAGAGCACAGAAGACAGAACTGTTTTTCCTAACCTGTAATACAGGCTTCTTTGAGGCTTTATGCTGATCTCACCTCAGGAAAAAAAGAAAAAAAAAGTCTCCTAGTAGTGCAGTCTTCACATGTTATCTAGTAAAATGTAAAGTCACAGCTACACTCTGCTTTTAAACCCAACACACATTAGCCCCCAGCTGTAGCTATGGCCCAGCTAGTCAGATTACCCTGGAGCTATAGTTGAATGTTGGCTTGCAATTAACCCCTTTTCCAAAAGAGAAGAGCTTGGATTCAAGGTATCTGTCTTATAGAAGATTATGGGATTTCTCTTTCACAGAATCACAGAATTGTCTAGGTTGGAAGAGACCTCCAGGATCATCTAGTCCAACCTCTGTCCTAACACTAACAAGTCCTACACTAAACCATATCACTAAGGGCTACATCTAAACGTCTTTTAAAGACCTCCAGGGATGGCAACTCAACCACCTCCCTGGGCAGTCCATTCCAATGCCTAACAACCCTTTCAGTAAAGAAGTTCTTCCTAACATCCAACCTAAAACTCCCCTGACGCAACTTTAGCCCATTCCCCCTCGTCCTGTCACCAGGCACGTGGGAGAATAGACCAACCCCCACCTCTCTACAGCCTCCTTTAAGGTACCTATAGAGAGCGATGAGGTCTCCCCCTGAGCCTCCTCTTCTCCAGGCTAAACAACCCCAGCTCCCTCAGCCGCTCCTCGTAAGACTTGTTCTCCAGACCCCTCACCAGCCTTGTTGCCCTTCTCTGGACTCTCTCGAGCACCTCCATGTCCTTCTTGTAGCGAGGGGCCCAAAACTGAACACAGTACTCGAGGTGCAGCCTCACCAGAGCCGAGTACAGGGGGACAATCACCTCCCTAGACCTGCTGGCCATGCTGCTTCTTATGCAAGCCAGGATGCTGTTGGCCTTCTTGGCCACCTGAGCACACTGCTGGCTCATATTCAGCTGCCTATCAACCAGTACTCCCAGGTCCTTCTCTGCCAGGCAGCTTTCCAACCACTCACCTCGCAGCCTGTAGCATTGCTTGGGGTTATTACGCCCCAGGTGCAGGACCCGGCACTTGGCCTTGTTGAACTTCATGCAGTTGACCTCAGCCCATCGGTCCAGCCCATCCAGATCCTCCTGCAGAGCCTTCCTTCCCTCGAGCAGATCGACACACGCACCTAACTTGGTGTCGTCTGCAAACTTACTGAGGGTGCACTCGATCCCCTCATCCAGATCATCGATAAAGATATTAAAGAGGACCAGCCCCAGCACTGAGCCCTGGGGGACTCCACTAGTAACCGGCCTCCAACTGGATTTGGCTCCATTCACCACAACTCTTTGGGCCCAGCCATCCAGCCAGTTTTTAACCCAACAAAGCGTACACCAGTCCAAGCCACGAGCAGCCAGTTTCTTGAGGAGAATGTTGTGGGAAATGGTGTCAAAAGCCTTACTGAAGTCAAGGTAGATCACATCCACAGCCTTCCCCTCATCCACCAAGCGCGTCACTTGGTCATAGAAGGAGATCAGGTTCATCAAGCAGGACCTACCTTTCATAAACCCATGCTGACTGGGCCTGATCGCCTGGTTGCCCTGCAAGTGCCGTGCGATGACACTCAAGATAATCTGCTCCATGAGCTTCCCTGGCACTGAGGTCAAATTAACAGGCCTATAGTTCCCCGGGTCTACCCTCCGACCCTTCTTGTAGATGGGCGTCACATTTGCTAGCTGCCATTCGACTGGGACCTCCCCTGATAGCCAGGACTGCCGATAAATGATGGAAAGCGGCTTGGCCAGCTCCTCCGCCAGTTCTCTCAGTACCCTCAGGTGGATCCCATCCGGCCCCATCGACTTGCATACATCCAAGTGTTGTAGCAGGTCGCCAACCATTTCCTCATGGATAGCGAGGGCCACATTCTGCTCCCCATCCCCTTCCACCAGCTCAGGGTACCAGGTATCCAGAGAACAACCGGTCCTGCTGCTGAAGACTGAGGCAAAGAAAGCATTGAGCACCTCAGCCTTTTCCTCATCTTTTGTAACTAAGTTTCCCCCCGCATCCAGTAAAGGATGGAGATTCTCCTTAGTCCTCCTTTTTGTGTTGATGTATTTGTAAAAACGTTTTTTGTTATCTTTAACGGCGGTAGCCAGATTGAGCTCCAGGTGAGCTTTGGCCTTTCTAATTTGTCCCTGCACAGCCTCTCAACATCCTTATAGTCCTCTTGAGTAGCCCGCCCTCTTTTCCAAAGATTATAAACCCTCCTTTTTCTCCTAAGCTCGAGCCACAACTCTCTGCTCAGCCAGGCCGGTCTAGTTCCGCGTCGGCTCGTCTTTGGGCACGTGGGGACAGACCGCTCCTGAGCCATTAAGATTTCCTTCTTGAGGAGTTCCCAGCCTTCCTGGACTCCTTTGCCCTTCAGAACCTCCTCCCAAGGGACTCTGCCAACCAGTGTCCTGAACAGCTCAAAGTCAGCCCTCTGGAAGTCCAAGACAGCGGTTTTACTGGTCCCCTTCCTGACTTCGCCAAGAATAGAGAACTGAACCATTTCGTGGTCACTCTGCCCAAGACAACTCTCGACCACCACATCTCCCACCAGTCCGTCACTGTTTGTGAACAGAAGGTCTAGCGGGGCACCTCCCCTGGTAGGCTCTCTAACCAGCTGAGTCAGGAAGCTATCTTCCACGCTCTCCAGAAACCTCCTAGACTGCTTCCTCTGGGCTGTGTTGTGCTTCCAGGATATGTCTGGGAAGTTGAAGTCCCCCATGAGAACAAGCGCTGACGATTTCGCGGCTTCTGCCAGCTGCCTGTAGAACTCATCAGTCTCCTCATCCTGGTTCGGTGGTCTATAACAGACCCCCACCAGGATGCTTGCCTTGTTGGCCTTCCCTCTGATCCTAACCCATAGGGACTCAACCTTATCATTCCCAGCCTCAAGTTCCTCAACATCAAAACACTCTCTAATATAGAGAGCCACACCACCACCCCTTCTGTGCTGCCTGTCCCTTCTGAAGAGCCTATAGCCAGGCATTGCAGCACTCCAGTCATGAGAGTGGTCCCACCACGTTTCCGTGATGGCAACCAAGTCATAGCCTTCCCGCTGCACAATGCCTTCCAGCTCCTCCTGTTTGTTACCCATGCTGCGTGCATTAGTGTAGATGCACTTCAGTTGGGCCATTGCCTTCTTCCCCGGCTTTGCCATTGTTCCCCCTGGCACAGCTCCAACAAGCCTAATTTCAGCCCCATCCCCCTTCTTTCCTAGTTTAAAGCCCTCTCAACAAGCCCTGCTAGCTCCTGGGCTAGGATCCGTTTTCCCCTTAGAGATAGGGACCCGTCTGCGGTCACCAGGCCGGGTGCCAAGTAAAGCGCCCCATGGTCAAAAAACCCAAAATTTCTGTGTTGGCACCAGCCTCTGAGCCATGTGTTAATCAGGTGGGCTTTCCGTGTCCTCTCGGTACCCCTCCCTGCCACTGCAGGGATAGATGAAAACACCACCTGTACTCCCGCTCCAGCCACTAACCGTCCCAGTCCCCTAAAGTCCCATTTTATAGCCTTCAGGCTTCTCTCATCAATATCATCACTGCCAGCCTGGACTATCAAAAGAGGGTAGTAGTCAGAGGGGCGAACCAGGTTGGGAAGCGTCCTGGCAACATCCCTGACCCTGGCCCCAGGGAGGCAGCAGACTTCCCTACGGGTAGGGTCAGGTCGACAAATAGGGCCCTCTGTTCCCCTGAGAAGGGAGTCGCCTACTACGATCACCCTTCTGTCTTTCTTGGTGGAGGCAGTCTTGAGGTGTGGAGTCGGCTTCCTCGCCCTAGGCATCCTCCTGGGTAGACTTTCTACCTCGTCCTCACCCACCGGTCTCTCAAGCTCCAGGGCCTCAAATCTGTTGCGTAAGGGCACCTGGGAAGGTGGGGCCGGTAGGGGGGGGCGTTGCCTGCAAGGTCGAGCAGGGACGTCTCCATCCCTCCTCAACTCCTAGGTCGCCTCCCTCTGCCCGACAGTGACAGGGCAGGGGGTCCATCCCCATTAGGGGTGTCTCACCCTGGTACCTCTCCTTCAGGCCCTGCAGGGAGTCACTCCACCAGTCTATCTCGCGCTCGCACTCCCTGATAGCCCTCAACCTCTCCACCTCCTCTTTGAGTTCTGCCACCAGGCGGACCAGGTCATCCGCCTGCTCGCACCTCACACACACGGTGCCTCTGCCTCTCTCAGATGGCAGCAACAGGCTCAGACAGTCCCTGCACCCAGAGACCTGAACTGCCGCATTGTTGAGCAGGCAGTCAGTCTGGGTGGCCACAGACTTTCTAGAGAGAGTGCTCTGCCTGGTGAAGACCATCGCAGCCTAGCTAGCGGTCGACAGCCGTTAAAGGCGTTGTTCTTATGGGCGGGGGGGGAAACTCGGCCCTCTCCGTCCTCCCTGCGCGCACTGCCGCGCAAACTGACGTGCCCGCCCTTCTGACGCGCCCGCGCTCCCTAGGGGCTGCTGTTAAACGGCCGGGGAGGGGGCGCTGCTGGCTCCGCCTACGCCTCGTCAGCCTCCCTCGCGGGGGCTGCCGGGTCCTGGCGGCTCCCTCGAGCGGCCTCGATGTCGGAAAAACAAGCCATGCCTGTCCCGATCCCCCGCTCCGCTGCAGAACGCGTCTGCCCCGGAGCCGATCGCCTCGGCAAGAGGCACTTTGGTGCATAAGTGTCCACAAAGTTACAAAAGGAGGACTGTTCAGTCAGGGAGCCGTGTGGTTCAGGCTGAGGTCTGGGATTACAGAAAATGCAGTTGCTGGATTAGAGTCGTCTGGGTTGATGCATCCTTTTTTTTTCAGATGGGCAGTTAGCACATGTCCTCGTGTTAAAATATATCCCCACTGGCTGCATTCAGTTTGGCTTTTGCATTCAAAAGGTCTTCAGTATTTATTCTAGAGTTAAACAAAACCTCCATGTCATGAAATAAAACCTTTATCATGAAATAAAATAAATGCCCTCCAGCCAACTTCACATACCACATTCTTTATCTTTTTTTTTTTTTTTTTTTTTTTTTAAATTCATCCTCCTGTTCAGCATCTCAGGAATTCCCTTTTGGAGTCCGAAATAGAAATCAAATCCATACACAATATTGGCAGCCTGCCATTTGAAAAAATAAAATGTAAAGGTTGTTGTTTGAACTGGTTAAGGGGACGGAGTCAGAAAGGATGCTGTGTTTGGATTGGATATAGAAGTAATGTGACTATTTGTTGACAATCCTGTGTGCCTATCAGTACCACTACAGAAAATGGCAATACAGGCTGTTTAAATTTAAATGCTGTAAATCAAGCTTTACACCTGCACACAAGGTGTAAAAGTAATGAGCCGACCAACCTAAAATTAATCTGTGTGGGACTGTGAGATATTTTTGGTGTGCTGGGTAATGGATTCCAGCTCCTTAGTGCAGCAGAGTGGAAAAGTCAGGGGGTGCCCTCAATTTGTTTCTAACCTCTAGCATTTTAGCTCCCTTATCATGTTGCAGAGAAGCAACCACTCAGTTTTACATAAATTAGGGGACAAACACACTTTTTATGCTGCTCTAATTTGCCAGTGATCTTGGGATTGTGGAGAGGATTTGAAAAACAGAGGAAGCTATGCTGACAGAGGAGCTAATTAGAGGTGGAAGATAAGTGATGGGGCCTTCGGTGTCTTCTGCTGCTTCAAGAAAGCCCAGGATTTCTGAAGGCTTCTCAAAACCTCAGACTTCTGAAATGAGTCACTTAGAGGCATTTTACAATGTGGCAGCAGAGCTGAACACAAGGACTGATATTCTGAGGTGCTAGTGATTGAGATGCCAGTTAGTTTTAGTCCTTAGACATAACTAAAAAACAGAGGCAGTCACCTTCATCTGCTTGTTCCCTCTGTTCTTCTCCACCTCTTCCTGCTGCTTCACGGTGGCTGCCATTGGATCCAGCAGTTCTTTAGCTCAAAATGGCAACCACCACCAGCACTACTTCTTCTGGTGAGGCCTTGCAGGAGCCCACACCAATACAATAAACTTGGGCCTGGCCAAATCCTTCCCCATCCCTGCCTGGAGCCCACAAAGATCACCCAGGCCTGTGTTCCATGTGGGGACATATTGTGGACATGCCCAAGGAGCTGTGAACATGCTGTGAAAGACACACACACAGATGTGCAGCCACAGGCCTCTGGGCCCAAGTTTTCTTCCACATACAGCTCCTAGGTGCACAAAGAAGCTCTGCAGTCCTTTATTCTTTAGATTTTAATCCCCAAAGGGATGCAGAAACCTGCAGTCTAAAGCACCTTATGTGCAACCTCCTTCTGTTCAGGGAGAAAATCTTGTGGAGTGTGGCTTTTCTGCATACTTGGCAGGGTTGTGCTTGACCATATGTCACCAAGTTAGTGGATCATCCTTGGAGAAGCTGAAGGGGTAATTCCCTCAGCGTGGAGGAAGAGCAGGAAGCATGTACAAATGCCTGATCTCATAGCGACAGAGGGAAGGAGAGAGGACAACCTGCAGATGTCTCGTTTTCAGAGGAAAGCCTACAGCCATCCCTCTCCCGGAAAGAGGATTTACACTCTGAAGGAAGCAAATTGACACGGTGTAGATGATGACACGTGACTTAATGTAACACTAAGGCACTTGATGTATCATTAAAGCACAGCTCGAAGGAGAAAAGCAGGACTGCTACAGCATCTGTTTTTCAGTGAAGTCCTGTCTGCTTTGTGGCAGCATTCTGAATAGACTGAGATACTCAGGCCAAAAGAGTTACATAGGAATACAGACAGGTGAGCTAGGAATTGACTGGACCTAATTAAGACAGTGTCAGATGTATCACTTCCTTCTCAGGCCTGACACTGCCTCATCTGCCTGCCTTTGCCCCAGCACAGGCAGTGGAGGCCTGTATTTATGCACCATGAGAAAGAGGTGTGGTCTCTTGGCCAGGCCCACAGGAAGGCCTGTGTGGCAGGCCCATACCAACTCTAGGCCTTGCCTCCCCTCTGCCTGTCTTTCATTATCACAAGAGATTTGACAAGTGATTTATGAACTCCACAAGCCATCACAAAGTCAGACTAAATTTAGCATTATTATTCATGGAATTGAAAACTAACAGAATGTCTCCATTACCTCATGAAATAAGGGGTCCATTAAGGACTGGTGAAGAAACCGCCTCCATGGATGCCACCTGCCCATCAGGCACACATAATCTTTCAGTTCCAATTATCCTCGGATATCTCATTTGTGTTTCAAAATCACGAATTCATTCAAATATGAAAATGCGAGACTACTTGCTCTTTTCACCAGCTCTCTCCAGTAACTCCTTGGCTCATATTCATCTTGGAAAATGTGATTTCTTTATTCAGTGCCTCTATCTTTTGTAGCATGGACTTTCCCCTGAGAGACCCCAGGCCTAGAAAGTAGCTGGTGGAAAACCAGCCTAAATCTAGCCCTTAATGTCTAAATAATATGAACTATTGCTAAACTGAATAATAGCCACAGTATTTATTTATGGAGTTCCTATGCCACTGCTTACCTTTTCCTAACATATTACTTCGCAAAGCTCTTTGGGATACTTGGAATTGGAAAGGTGGTATATTAAACTGAATTCTATTATATTTTCTGTTGCTGTCAGCAACTTCTCTTTTTAGCCTGTTTTAAGGCACCTATGTATGCTTCATGAAATGTGTTCCTTCTCTTGTGTTCCAGGCTCTTGGGTGTCCATTTTAGGTAGTAAAGACTGAATATTAGTAGGTACTACAACTAACATCCTTTTAGAGTAGTAGTCTCTATTCCTGTCAAAAGAACTAAGTAAGGAATTTGAAATGAAAAGGTAGAGACTGAAGCAATGTATTCCTCATTTATCACTCCACTACTTGGATAAAAAAAAATATTAAATTCAGTAAAATAATCAGTCTCCTTACCCTGAAGAAAAACTCAGATTTTATTTGCCAGTTTCTCATAAGACATTTCTTTACCATCTGCTACAAATTCTGATACTGTCTTCTCCCAAGAAATTCACAAAAAACAGTTTTTCCGTTCTTAACATCAGCATAATAATTTGGAATGATTACTGTTACACTGCCCATGAAAAATGTAAACCACAACTATTGACAGGATAACATGATAAACAAACAGGTTAAATGTGCTGTACTCCATGAAATGAGTAGGATTAAGGGATGAACAAATAAAGGGGATGTTGTTTTGGGGGCCTATTACAGACCAGATGGCCAGGATGACGACACCGATGAATTATTCTTTGAGGAAATAAGAAATACCTCGAGATCAACTGCCCTTGTCCTTATGGGGAACTTCAACTTGCCAGACATCAACTGGGATTATCACACAGCCAACACAAGCAGGTCCAGGAGGTTCCTAAAGCACCTCGATGATAACTTCTTGGTGCAGGTGCTAAGGGTGCCAACTAGAAAAGGTGCCCTCCTAGATATGTTGCTGGAGAACAGAGAGGGTCTTGTGGGGGATGTGGCAGTTGGCAGCCATCTTGGTCATAGTGACCATGGAGTGGTTGAGTTTTAAATTTTTGGTGACAAAATTTTTGGAAAACTGTCACCAAAACTTCAGCCCTGGGTATGGGGAGAGCAGAATTCAGGCTGCTCAGGGAACTAGTTAGCAAGGTCCCCTGGGAAACTGCTTTTGAAGGCATTGGCATC
Organism: Anser anser; assembly: GCF_964211835.1. Lineage (NCBI taxonomy): Eukaryota > Metazoa > Chordata > Aves > Anseriformes > Anatidae > Anser > Anser anser. The sequence continues at coordinate 6,834,085 of NC_139735.1, forward strand.
CATCGGTGCTGGTCAGTCTTTAAACATTGCCTCGTAAAAGCACAGGATCAGACAATTCCAAAATATCAGAAGTCAAGCAGGTGGGGCAGAAGGCCAGCGTGGCTGATCAGGGGTCTTCTTCTGGAGCTTAGGCATAAAAAGAAAGTGTATGGCGGCTGGAATCAGGGTCAGGCAACGTGGAAGGAATACAAAGATGCTGTTCGCGTTTGTAGGGAGAAAATTCATTCAGCCAAAGCCAAATTAGAGTTGAAGCTGGCCAGGTCTGTGGGAGACAATAAAAAGTGTTTTTTTTTAAATATGTGAATAGAAAAAGGAGGACCAGAGAAAACATAGGTCCGCTACTTGATGGGGAAGGTCAGCTCACAGACAAGGACATAAGCAAAGCAGAGATGTTTAATGCCTTCTTTGCCTCTGTCTTCAACGCTGATGATGGGCTTCGGGACGCTGGGTGCCCTGAGCTAGAAGACCGTGATGGTGGGAATGATAAACTCCCAGCCGACTCTGAACGTGTGTGGGATTTGCTGCTCCACATGGATCCATACATGTCCATGGGTCCAGATGGTATTCATCTCAGGGTGCATAGAGAGCTGGCTGACATTATTGCGGGATCTCTTAATTATTTTTCAGTGGTCTTGGGAATCTGGAGAGGTCCCAGTAGACTGGAAGCTGGCAAATGTTGTACCAATTTCCAAGAAGGGCAAAAAAGAAGACCCTGGCAACTACAGACCTGTCAGTCTCACATCTGCCTAGTAAAATTATGGAGGAGATTATCCTTGAAGTTATTGAAGGACACCTGGGGGACAATGCAGTCATTGGTCCCAGCCAACATGGGTTCATGAGGGGTAAGTCCTGTTTGACTAACTTGATTTCCTTTTATGTTAAGATCACCCATCTAGTCAATCAAGGGAAACCAGCTGATGTGATGTTTTTGGATTTCAGTAAAGCTTTTGACACAGTTTCCCATAAGATCCTACTGGACAAAATGCCCAGCATACAGCTAAACAAAAAAATCACATGATGTGTGAACAATTGGCTGATGGGTAGGGCTCAAAGAGTTGTGGTAAATGGGACCTCATCAGGCTGGCAGCCAGTAACCAGTGGGGTCCCCCAAGGCTCCATTTTAGGGCCAGTTCTCTTCAGTGTTTTTATAAATGATTTGGATGTAGGACTAGAAGGTGTTTTGAGCAAATTCGCTGATGATACTAAACTTGGAGGAGTTGCTGACTCTGTTGAGGGTGGAAAGGCCTTGCAGAGAGATCTGGACAGATTGGAGAGCTGGGCGATCACCAACCGCATGAAGTTTAACAAGTGCAAGTGCTGGGTCCTGCACCTGGGATGGTGCAACCCTGGCTATACGTACAGACTGGGTGACGAGACGCTGGAGAGCAGCCCTGCAGAGAGGGATCTGGGGATTGATAGCAAGCTAAATATGAGCCAGCAGTGTGCCCTGGCAGCCAGGAGGGCCAACCATATCCTGCCAACCATCAAGCACGGCATTGCCAGTCGGTCGAGGGAAGTGGTTGTCCCGCTCTACTCTGCGCTGGTGCGGCCTCACCTCGAGTACTGTGTGCGGTTCTGGGCACCACAGTACAAAAAGGACGTGAAACTGTTGGAGAGTGTCCAGAGAAGGGCTACAAAGATGGTGAAGGGCCTGGAGGGGAAGACATATGAGGAGCGGCTGAGGTCACTGGGCCTGTTCAGCCTGGAGAAGAGGAGGCTGAGGGGAGGCCTCTTCGCGGCCTACAGCTTCTTCACGAGGGGGAGTGGAGGGGCAGTTTAATAAGCATTTGGATCGTGCTCTTAGTTGTATGGTCTGAATTTTTGGGTAGACCTGTGTGGTGTCAGGAGTTGGACTCGATGATCCTGATGGGTCCCTTCCAACTCAGGATATTCTATGATTCTATGATTCTGTGATTCTATAAGTATATGTTAGGGTCGTTCATGCAGGTCCCTCAGATGAAAAATGTGAGGAGATTAAACCCCATTGAAGTATGTCATATTGATTTGCAGATGATGAGCTTTTAGAAACAGATATATGTTTCCACCAAGCGAGCAAGAGTCTGCCATTGTGTTAATGCTGTGCTGAAAGGGTGAAAAATCAGAACCTAAGTCATGGGATTTCTGTAATAAACCTGCCTTAAAACACAGATTTACTGGGATGTGGGTTAGCTACTTACCAAGCTATCTGTACACATGTTGGGGTCTAAAGAGTTACAGAAGTCCCTAGAATAACTAGTATTATCTTAGAGTGTTGGATGTCCTTGCTAGAATCTGAACGATCAGCTTCGCCTCTCTTTGTCATTTTTTGGAAAACAAACATTTCATTTCATAATTGTTTCTTTTGTACCTTTTGTTCTGGGAGATCATCTTCTTAGCAGTTTAGGCACTCAGATCAAAGTGTCTAATTTCTGAGGGATTTGATGGCTATTATTGCTGTTTTGTGTTTGTTTATCAAATCATTCTTGATGTGTCTTGCAGCAGAAAAAAAGAAAGTCTCTAAGGATGGGTAAGCTGAACCTAAACTTTCCATCCCAGATGGAAGATGCTGCAATCAGTCGCATCCCATCAGTTCCAACACAGTGATGAATCCAGCTGAGCTACTTGTAATAGACTAAGAAAACAGATGAGCAGTTGAATCCAAATTTTCAAAATAATAAGTTTCCACAGGGAGGCTGCATAATTCTTTTTACAGATGGACATCCTTAGAGACTTGAGCACATTTGACTATTATTAGAAGGAGGAAAATGGGAAGAGAATATTTTAATGTTCAGGATTTTGCATTTCCCTGACTACACTCATCTTAGAATTGTAGGTCTGGGACTTAATGTTTTGTTTATTTGTTTATTTGTTGTGTTGTTGCTATTGTTTTTGTTGTTGTTTTTTGTTTGTTTTAAAATGAGGATTTAAAATGCTTATGAATACTTTTTAAATTACAAGTATGCATTCTTCATCCCTCTCTTTCCAACTTTCATTTACTGGGATTCAAGAAGGACACTGAGGCTAGAGAGGAACAAGGAAGTGGGTGGATGGGGATGCTGCTATTAAGTTAGAGATATTAAAAATCAAAGGCAGCTGAGACATAGATTTATTCTACTCAATCTTGGACTCTAAAGCCCATGCTCTGACAGTAAGCATTTGGGCTGCCACTTTCAAAAAGCTATTAAGATCAAAGATGAATTAAATGTTTCCAATTAGACATGGTTAATACTAGAGACTGCTGAATCTGGTGATTTTTTTACATTCCGTCATCTATTCACATGCACGCGCACACATACGCTCCCACATACTTTGAACTCTAGCGGGTTTTTGACAAAGATCATTGGTCATACTGAAATTTTGGCTTTGGAGACAGACATCAGGTATATAAAGGTAAAGAAAACAGACAGAACTGGAAAGGGACCATTGCATTCTTAATTCATCTCCCTGTAATCAAGAGACTCCCAAGTACACAGCTGAGGATCTGCATTCACATTTAGATGTTACCATGGGTTTCCAGAATAGACATTGCTTTAATGTTTAAGAGCTTTAAAATTTTGGGTGGGTTACAAGAAAAATGCTGTTGTTAGTGCTTTTCCAATTTCTAGCTGAGATGTATATACAAATACCTCCCATTTATTTGCAAAATACCTCCCAAAATATTTGCAAAATTCATTTGAATTTTCTAAATAAGGTCATTTTGGCTTCATTCCATTTTAATCTTGTACTTCTTTTCAAGTGATAAAATATTGAATTTAACTGGCTGGCATATTCTGCTTTGCTGCAACATGAAGATTTACTGAAGAATAGATGTAGGAAAAAATACTCAAGCCATGACTCTCTTTTCTTGTGCAGTAATATACTCAGAGTAGTGACTCCCACCTTGTAGAGCAGAACCAGGCCATGGGTTTAACAACCCCGTGATGTGTGCCAACCACTTTCTTCTTAGAATAAACACTTAAAGCAGAAATCCATATGATGCAGGAGATGTATCTGGTCCAAGGAGTTTGAGTTCCAGAAACAGCATGTTTCAGCAGACTGTCTGCTGTGAATTCAGCATGGTCTGAAGAGAACCATGGGCTCTGTGGTGTATTGCCTCTCTAGTGATACATTGGTAGAAAAGTTTCAAAGGCAGCAGAGGAAAGGATGGGAAGAGAAATCTCACGGTGCACCAGTGACTCCAGAGTCTCTTCCTCTGATAAGAATATTCATAGTTACACCTCTGCAGCTCTGGAGCCAAATTTTGGTATGCGCCTGGGAATCACTAAAATATCTACAACCTTTCAAAGCCCAAGGCCTGGGGCAGGAGCTGTTGCTGTTGCTCTTTGTCGTAGATGCTCTGTGCTCACAGCAGATTGCCATGCTAACCTGGCTCATATTGCACCTGAGCTGCATCATGTGAATGTGATAAGTTGGGTATCTCCGAAGAGCATTGCACCATCCCAATAGGTCTTTGGTGTGAATAAGGCTGCTTCCTCGGTATGATTTTGTGCTGTTCTTGGGAGGGATAGTGTCATGCCCAAAGTTTAGAAAAAGGAAGGAAATTAATATAAAGAATTGTTATCTGCCATCAAAAACTCAGGAAATGATTGAAGCCTTTAGCCAGGAAGGATAACATGATGCTGTATGTAATCAGCAAGGGGCCGCGTGGGCAACATGCAGGGTGAATCTGAGGAAAACTCAGTAAATTTTTGAAATTTCCTTGAAATTGTGAAAAAATATTACTGTTGGGCTATCAAAACATTCTGCTCTAATAAAAATTAAACTGTCATTAGATTTTTTTATTTAATTTTAGTGTTATAATTGTGTATTAATAATATACAATATATTTTCAAAACAAAATGTCCTTTTGAAACCCCCAAAATCAAAATGTTCAGATAAAATCAAAATTGAATATTTTGACACTGTCAAAATATTTAAGTTCTATATTTTTCCTTGTGAAAATATAATCAAAAGCAACAGCATTGCATAAGAACTTACAATTTTGTTACATTTCATACAAATGTTCAGCCTATTAAAATCTTATTAGGTTCCCTCACATTTTTTTTCCCTGAAATGTATTAAGGAACATCTCTTTTTTCCCTGTATTTCTCTCCTGGTTTCATTTGAGCTCTTTGAACAGTTCACAAAATTAATCAATGGGAAAATCAAATTACACAGTTTTATCTATTTGGGTCCCATGGCCCAAGCTTGATAGCGAGTAGCTTCTGAGTGGAAAGGGAGTTCAGTCACTGACTTTCATACCTCTCTTTCTCATCACAATTAATCAGACAATGGATACTCCATGCTCGTTAGATGTGGAGTTTTATGGATAGTTCTGCTTTGCAGTGCCACAGTGTGAGCATCATGGGAGTCAGAAACTTTGGCAAATGTCCATCTTCAATCGTTCATGCAAATAAATATTGACAATCTATTCCATTCAATTTGTTAGTCATGTCTCTCCCTGCCTTCCCCTATATAGGTCTGTTAAATTTACTCATTTATAAGAAGTGTTAGGGGAATAATTCACAATCAACAGATGGTCCAACGTTCAACTTCACAGCTTTCAGAACAACTGACAACAAACCTAAACTGACCCCACTGCTCCAGGCATTTGACTGGAGAGAACAGATAGCTTCCAAGCATTGAGTTGGAACTTACCTGCAAATTCAGTACACTTAGCATGCTTAAATCCAATTGTATGCAGCCTTATTCATCACAGGATTCTATATGACATTAAAATCCTGTACTAACACCGGGTGTCAGGTTTATTAGTTTTGGCTGGACAGACAAGTTGCATAATATTTTCCCGTCTCTTTATTTGAATGAATATGCAAATATCTCCATGACAGATATATGCGTAAATAAACCTAAAACTGAGTATTTGCAAATATGTATGCCACTTTGAAATTAGCTCTCTACAAACATTCCGGCCAGCAAAACTCAATTGTTGGAATGTTTGCAGAGAGTTAACGGATGAGAGGATGGATATAGCTGGATGGAATTTGCTTAAATATTCAAGAAAATAGTTGCTGAAATTTTCCATTATTCACCCAGTTTGACTTTAAAAACCTTTTGAAAGATATGTATTTGGCACCTTCTCAAACTTCTGGGGACAAACAGGAGGATAGCAGGAATGTCTAAGGGCCATTCTGATCTTTAATTTACTTGTTTCCTTGAGATGCTTTAGAAGAGCAGAATATTTTGTTGGAAGACTGTCAAATGACAGTCCAAAATGTCATTAAGTTCATGGGGCTGGTGCTCCTGGGGAGCACCAAAACACCATCCATACCCATTAGCTCTTCTCTTTCAGTCACAACTCATAGAAGGTCATGTTATACATACATATATTAATGGAAGAACAAGCAAAAACGTGCACAACACCTGCTTTCAGCTACGCCTTGTGCCAGACTTATCAACTCTTGCCATATGCTTGGTGAGCAGTGGAATAAAAAACAGCTCATCCCAAACCCACAGTGGTTCCAAATAAATAGATCTGGTCCAATAGTTTCTGTTACACTCAGGTATGTCCAATTATCTTTGGACAGGTTACTCTTTTGACTGTCTGTTGCTAAACACAGTTCTCACCTTTCTATTTTCTTCTCCCTTCTTCTTAACCTTGTTCCAATAACTGAAGTGAAGGAGCACCATGAAATCATTTGGATACATCACACTTCAGAGACACAGCTTCAGCTTTGAAGTAGCAGCACTGGAATAGGAATGAATGAAATCTTTAAAATAAATAAATTAATTAAATTCAGACTAATATCTTCACAGCTAAAACATGAAGTGGTTTTGATTTCCAGGTCACATACTTTTCAAAGTAATTAACAGCAATGCTTCTTAATATATCATCCAGACTGATTACAGGCGGCAGAAAAGGTGCCTTGAATAAGAGCATCTTCACGGGAATTTAGCTCAGCTTAACTAATATGCTTTCACTTCAGACCTTCAGGCAATACATCTTAACTTGCTTAGGTGTCCTTGTGCACACAGTTTTTGGCTTGGATACTCGTAACTTAGAAGATGGGTGATTTCTTGCCCAAAACCTGATGGAAGACTTCACTGGATCTGTGGCTCCATCGGACGTTCTAAGTCACTGTTGTCTGGAGTGATCACATACATAGGAATTATGTTGTAGCCTTGTAGCATGGGAAGGAGAGGAGGATTGGGTTGCCTGCCAGAATGATACCAAATGGGACTCAGAGGGCAAATGGTGGAGAGTCTTCTCATGTGTGCTAGATCCCAAGAATCCCAAGAATCCCTAGGCTCAGGATCCGAAAATGAATCTCTTTCTACTCTGAGCAGTTGGTCATTTTCTGTCTCTTCAAAAGGGAACTTTTATTTCCTTGTTGTATTGTATTCTCCTAACACTCCAAATAGATAAATTAATAAAGAAGAGCTTGAAGCTCTCTAGAACTGCTTCATTGGTACAGAAGTAACAGAAAGTAAATATTATAATTCAGAACAAGGAGGAAGGAAGGAAGGAAGGAAGGAAGGAAGGAAGGAAGGAAGGAAGGAAGGAAGGAAGGAAGGAAGGAAGGAAGGAAGGAAGAAAAAGAAAGAAAGAAAGAAAAGAAAGTATCCTATTTTTACCCTCCAAGTAACATTTATAAAAGCCTTGTATTTGTCCTGATAGTGATGAAAATGCACCCTCTATATTCTGCTCAGAGGAAAGGACAAATTCCTTTTAGATAACCACAAAGCCAGTCAAGCATCCTTGAGTGGAAAGTTTGCTTGTGCTCATTACAGAGTTTGCACATTTTGTGTGAAGGGAGGAGGAATGGAGAGAGAAAGAAAAAAAAAGGAAGAAATTAAATAGAGAGAGTGGAAAAATCCAAGGAGAATATATCACCAGGAAGACTTAATATAGAAAGGAAAAGGAAAAAAAAAACACTATATTTTATGGAGAAAACACTTTTCAGTGTCAGCCTACAACCACCCTTTTAGCTAGGATAACGTATTTCTTCAGTGACAAAAGGAAAAATTGCACGTTCTTTAGAGAAAAAAAAAAGAATCCTGGTTTAAATTACAGGGGAAAGGTCTATGAACTCAATCTCTTTTCTTATTTCTAACCCAAAATAAATAATTTGAGTGATTATCAAATATATCCAAGTTCCTATGGGTTTGCCCAATCCTCATACTCTTATGGCCACTTCTGTTTGCTTCTAAAATACATCAAAGATACGTCTGAGATAAAACACATCAAACAGCAGCAACCTCTGGAAGCAGAGAAAATGTAAGTGAGGAATGCAGAGAACAGTGTGATAATCATGTTGCGTACAGAGGGATGAGACTTCTAAGGAGCAATGCCCAGTGGACCGCTTGGTTTACCATAATGACAATGCTATCTATGCATTTGCCTGCCATCTTCTCCCTAGAAATGACTATAATTTATTTCTGCGAATCTCATCTGAAGCTGGTGGAAGTCACTGATGCCCCATTTCTCTCTAGCTCTCAGGAAATCTGCTTTTCCCATACAGAGCACATTAAGCAAGTAGTCAGGAGAATAATGGAGCAGTTATATTACTCCAGTGGTTTTCATTGCGAGAGGCTGTTTGGAAGTGGCAAATGGTCTGCTTATTTCTCCTGTTGTGTCTCACTAGCCCCTGGCTTCTCTTTGTGGTGGTAGAGGGGAGAGCAGGGATGAACAGCCCTTCAAGCTGCAGATATCAATCACATCATTTTTTTGCACCCCATTTAATTCCAGTTTCTCACAAAAAAAAAAAAAAACAACAAAAAAAAAAAAACAGAGAGAGAGAAACAGAGTGTGGAAAGAGAGAGAATAGCAACTTTTTACCCTGTACAAAATGTGGAAAATGAGGATGGCAGCCATGCTGCTCCAGCTCAAATGAAGGCATAATGTGGGCAAGAATTCACTGTGAAATACCCAGCTTGGACATGTAGGACAAAACCAGTAAGATCAAGTGAAAATTACCTAATTTTAAGCCATTTTAAAAAAATCTGTCTCCTTGGGATACTTGTGAAGTATTATGTGTTTATATGGGTGATACAGAGAAGTGGTACCACCAAGTACAAGTCATGACTGTTATGTGACCTATAAGCTCCAGGTCACTATAAGCTATAAGTTCCAGCTCCTTCCAACTTGCTGGCTAATGCGTGAAGATCAGTTTCACTCTGAAACCTCAGTGTTTTCCAGCATTTCTGCATCTGCACCGATAGACTATGCTAGCCGTCCTTGATGCTTCAAGCTTGCTGGGGTGAAGAGGAGTAAAGCTAAATCAGAACAGCAGTAGCTATAAAACAAATTAAAAGACACTGAGTGTGTGTCTTCCTATGGAGATGTAGTCACAGAACAAATTGGGCTGCAGTGCTGAGGTTGGTATTGGAGAGAGAATGCATAAAGAGCTGTTACCTCCTGTCCCTCTTTCCCTCTAAACCAAATATTGTAGAACAGTGAGATGTTCACCGTGTTTGTAGACACAGAATGAGTATTTCCAAAGCTTAAGTTTCATTTAATTTTCTGGGTGTGGAAAAAGATAAGGTGTTCTCTCCACTCTCTTCCATTCACTGACCCCAAATTCTGAGTTAAAGATTATAATTACCATGAATGGATGCCCAAGTTCTTTCAAAGCAAATTAAAAGTTTTGGTTTTATCCTCATAAAATAATAACAGCATACATTTGAAAAAAATTTAAAAAAATAAAAAAATCACCCTATCTTGTTTCATTATCAGGTTTTTAACTAGAAATATCCTACATTCAAAGGAAACTTTTCTGGTGTTTTCACACCTAATTCCTTGCCCGGTTTCTGTGTCAACAGCTCTTTTCATAGAGTTATTTTGTCCCAAGCTGGAACAAAATTAAATGCCATCTGCAAGATTTCTTTCTCATGCTGAGGCAGAAATGCCTTTTTTTTTTTTCCAGTAACCCTCAGCAGTAAGCAATATCAGAATAGTGCAGCTGTTTTGCAGCCGCCAGCTCATGCAAAGGAGCCATCCTTTACTAGAGAACAGAAGAAGCTGGGGGGTATTGTGACTGCTCCTTGGTGTTCCTTTCCCAGTTCTTCTCTCCTCATATTAGCAATAATATTTTTTGGCAGCGTAGTAAGATACTTCTGCAGCACAGGTTCAAAAAAAAATGTGGACTCAAATGTAGATCAGTCAAACAGCAGTATTTTAGATTTGGCAGATGGGCTAAAAATCAGGCATTTAGCAAAAAGAAAGGAATAGTAATAAATAAAAAAACTGTTGAGGTCTCTTGAAAAAGTGTGTTTGGCAAGTCTGTAGGTCTTGTATTTCTCCCTTGGGCTCCAGGAAGAGGCAGAAAAGGGTATTTTGGTAACAAATGTACAAACAATGTTTAAGAAATATTGGCTGGCTAAATGAGCTGAGTGTTATTCTGCTTTCCTAGGTTCAAAATTCTACAGAAACGTGGTTCTAACTTTTTTTTTCCCTTACTTTTCATAAGCTTTTAATTAATCCTGCAAAATGTAAGAGATGCTGCAATGGCTCTCATTTAATACACGGTTCATTTTCTCCTTTACAAAATACTTTTCTCAAAATTTTGAGTGAGCAGAGGAGTGCAGAAAAATGCTTCTATACATCAGCGGTCTAGCAGACAGTTTGCTATCATCAGGGACCATATTATATGCAGATATTACAAATCCTGCTCAGAATTAGACTTTGCTAGGTAATGATGATCCTCTGGTAGATTGGGTTCTGTTCTCCCGCTCTGCCATGGGTCAGTAGGACAGTATTCTGGATGGCTGAACAGAGATAAAGGAAAAAAATGCGTGTTTTCCACAGCTACCAAAGATCAACTTCTTTTGATGCTCAGAACTGTGAAGGGCTGTTCACAGACTGATATAGGAAGCACGCACAGATTTGATCTCTTTTTGCGGAAGCAATTTATAGACTGTGTGTCAGCAGAGACGTGGTTGCACTGAGCTTTCCCTTTTTGTCATGTGTTCTCCATTCCCTGTGATTTGGACACCACGGTTGTTCTGTGTTTCCAAGCAGGAAAATCAGGAAAGAGTGGGATGTGAAGGGCATAGCAGGAAGGAGGAGGAAGCAGTCAGTCTGAGGCTACCATGCAGGAGGGCTGGGGAAGTAAGAACAGCTCTGATCCCATTGCAAACACTTGTACAAGGGTCATCATCTGGACATTACAATCCAGAGACAGCTCAAAGGACTACACCGGACCCTCAGGCCATATATGCATTTTATTGCAGCTATTTAGCCCCTTTGGTCTAAGAGCAAGCTTTTCCCCCATCAACTCCTAGCAGGATCCTTCTTGCAGATGAAATAAGTTACATTTTCGTTCAGTTAAAAAGTTGTGCATGGCGAAGCTCATTATAGCAAAGGTCTTCTGCTGACCAAAGAGAACAATAGCAGCTAAACCATACTGTTAATTAATTTTCCATGCTCAGATAAGCTTCCAACCTCTATCTGAATCCATTTGTCCCCTAGGCTGTACCGGCTCTGCACGCTCAGGAATTTTTAGCCTGAAGAGCTGTGATAAATAGAGGCAGGTAACAGCAATGCAGATAGGCTGCATGACTGGAAGTCTGCTCTCTATTAGCTGCAGGATGACTCCTGGTGAACCCTAGGTTTAATGGCAAATATCTTTTTTCAGCAGCTGTTTCCCCAGACAACTCAAGTACATGCACCCTGAACTGAATTGCTGGTTTTGTCCTGCCTGTGAATAAGCCTCTGAATTACGTTTGAAAATGAATTAACTATCATGGGCTTTGACTGCTGCTGTTGAGGACTGAACTCTGAAAAAGTTGAACACTGGCCTCATTTCTGGTACTAGCAAAAAATGGGAGCAAGAGCCAAAGGCTTCAGACAACATTCAATATTTGTAAACAGCTCCAAAACTGAGTTGCGCAAGCCTTAGGATTCAGGGAAGCTTTACAATGTGCAGAGGAACCTGCATTTTAATTTAGTAATTATAGCTGGAGCCAGCATCCCAGCTTAGAGCAGCTCAGAACTGTCTATTATAATACCTGCTTTTAGCTATTTACAGTTTGGAGTTTTGAGAATTTGAATTGCAGGCATTTAAATGCTGGGATTTGGTGTTTCTAGAAAAGCATCTGTTAAACTGGTGTAAAGCTCAGTCTGAGGATGCGATAAGAACAAATGGATATAGTTAAGAAACCCTCACTTGCTTGCAAGTTCAAAAGCCAGGACTTGACATGTATCAGGGAGAATAGGGAGGAGTTGTCTCCCTGCCATTATTCCTAAAAACAAACAAACAAACAAACAACAAACCAAACTAACCACCACTACCAACAACAACAAAAAAAATGAAAAATAAGAATATTTGAGCCTCAGGGATAAAAAGTCAATTAACAAGAATGCTAGAGATTGGCAACTAAATTTGCTGAAGGGTTCTGTCCCCAGCTGCCTGTCATGTTCTTTGGAGCTAATGAGGACTCAGGAGATTGTTCCCTTTACCCAGTGTCACAGGCAAAGCAGCCTCAATTTGGGGGATTTTTACTTAAATTATTTTATTCCCAATCAACACAAACTTCTAAACAGTTATCTGTGTAACAACAAAAAAAAAAAAACAACAACAAAACAAACAAAAAAAAACACAAACAAACAAAACACATGAAGAATTAAAAAAGCACTTAAGTAAGTGTCTTTCCTCTCCTGGCCTCAAATTAAGGCAAATGCCCACCCTCCCTCTTTCCTAATCTGAATTTTTCTTTGTTTCACCCCTGATTATATTCAGTCTGTCCCAAACCATTGGTGAGCCGATGGGTGGTGAATTGAAGTTGTGTGTAACGGTGTTTCATACTGTCCCCTCTCTGCCATGGTTCATCCATGGCCACAGGCTTGGCGAGGTAAAGAGGGTCCCCGGTCCCCACCATAGGATGCAGAGGGGCTGAACAGTGTTTTCCTTTCAGTTGTGTTGTGGCCTGGATGCCGGTGGCAAAAGCAAAGTACTGTGATCTCCAGTGTCGGCAGCGCAAAGGCTGCAGTCTCTGTGTTTCTCTGCTATTAGCTAAAACCTAAAACATCTGGCAAGCTACGCATCATCACCCTATAGTTCTGGCTTCACAGATGATGACAGCCTACTGCCATTGGTTATTCTGTAGTTTAGTCTGTTAAAAGATCAGAGGAAAAGTCCACGAGGCTTGCAGGAATCACCTAGATGCTACATACTGGATTTTCAGGAGGAGAGGAAGAAACGGTTAGTCTTTTATCCCCCTTTTTCATAACTCACACACAATGAAAATGTGTCGGCTCTTTACATGACCTCAGAGGCGAGACCCACTGCCACCTTGGCTTTAAGCAGGCTGCTGTTGGCTTTGGTTCTTGTCTCTAAACATCCATAATTCCCGATGCAAAGCAGACTCAGAGGCAGTCACACGTGCTTTCGTTGCCACCTGCACAGTCTCAAAGCAGAAGTGGAGATGGAGAGAGGAAGCAGAAAGAAATGGAGACTTTGCTTCCTGGAGCCGGGAAGGGGGATGCAGCAGGACTCCCTGCCGCAGTAAAACCCAATAATTTTGGAAGCAAGCTACCCCCACGTGCCCCATTTTAAGAGTGACAGCTCTCACTGAAAGGTCCTATCAGTGCTGATTTGCGTCTCAGCTCAAATCCTGACAGCACCACCTATTTGGGAGAACCCTCCCAAACGCAGTGCCTGTGCAATGGGACATGACAGGCTGTGTGGCTGTGGGCGAGTCCCTCAGGGGTTGTTAGAAGACTCATCACCGTGTTCTTTTAACTGCCTGCGAGAGACAATAATCATTTCGCAGTGCCTGCTGCAGAGTGTCTTTCCGCTACTATAAAATGCAATTTACAAACAAAAATACAGGAAAAGGGATTTTGGATGCTCTGGGCACTGTCCAGGGCCAATTAGAAAGCACCATTCTTTTTTGGCCTACGGCTGCAAGTACAGTTTATAATAATTCACCCTATGTTGTTAAAAAAGAAATAATTCTTTACACAACAGCTTTTCATAGGCACTTACTGGCCTGTAGAAAATGTAATTAAGCAGAATTCCTGCCTGTTGTTGTTTTCCTACACATGACATTTCTGTCATGGTGCTGCAGCTACTTCATCAAGAGACAGGCACTAAATACAATAGCAAAAACCAGAATTTGTCTTTACGAAAGGCCACGCAGTCTGCAGAGCTTCCTGCCTTTGTCTTGCTCCAGTCCCTAGCTGTCCATGCCCCTTCTCACAGCTGCTGTCTCCCTCCCCGTTTTGGGGTGGAGTGGTTGCTGTGAGCCAGGATTTAACAGAACTCCGCTATTACAAAAAGAGGGTGGAGGGTGGGGATGGAGTGACTCCTGGGAGTCAGTAATGGCATGCAAAGCCTTTCATCTCTAGGTTTCTAGGCCAAATCAGCTGTAGTGACCCAAAGTCCTTTGATAAAGCAGATCTCTCTTTATTTTTAATTTTAGTTTGTAATAAATAAGAAGACAATTTGACCTGATTTTTTCAAAGGGGAGAGTGTGTGTATCTGCCGTTGGGAGTTCCTCTGAAAATCAACAGCTTGTCTGTGGGTAAAAGAGAGGCTGGCTGCCTTTGAAGCTTCCCAGGCAGCCACATCCTCTGCCAGGGCATCCCTCCTTCAAAGGCACCAGGAGGGGGCTCATCCTGGCCCCTGCCAGCTCCCCCTCTGCCCTCTCTCCATCCCATCTCCTCTGCTGTCCTGCTGACTCCTTCCAGCATGTTTTCTAAAAAGGAGGTCTCTCTAAATATTGACTGGTTTCAAGAGGGCATTTACAGCAGCGATATTTGTAATATCTTGTCATCTAAGCAGTTTTGTTTAGTGTCCCACAGTGAATGCAAACAGAAGGCTCTCTACCCTCTGGAACAAGTCTAGTAGGCACTTCAAAGTATATCATTTAAATAGCTATTCACTGGCAGCAACACCCCAGTTTTATTCAGCTGAAAAAAAAAAAAAAAGGAAAAAGAAAAAAAAAAGGAAAAACAACAACAAAAAAAGAATAATTCAGTTACATCTGTTGATAACAATGTAAGACAGTCCTGATCGATGAAGTGCCGTGTGGTATTTTCAGCCATTTACCTCTTCACTGTTTTTCCTTTTCAGTGTCAACATCTTTTTTTTTTTTTACTTCCTGCAGGCTGTTACCTTAGGACAACCTTCTCCCTCTGAATTAGGGAAAAACTTGATTTGTTGTCTGGGCTATGTTAAATCTCTAGAATTATGGAATTTATGGACAAGCTGTTTGAAAAAAAATAATAAAAATAGTTCTGTATTTTTTCCCCCAGTGGCAGATTGGCAGGATTTCCTTTCCACCTGTCCTACAGCAAGGAAGACTCCTTATCTCGGCAGTTTTGCTGTTGATAATCAACAGGAAATATCCCCACAATTTTACTGGAGCCTGACAATAGTAGGACATCTGGTATTAACAGAAGCTGTTAACCATATGCAGAACCTAACTATAGCATGACAGCAAGAAACTTATGTAAGATTACTTGTCACTTTGAGTTGCAAGCATAGTATAGTATACGCTTACGCAATCCTGGCACACATGCATAGTCGTGTGCTTTCCAAGACTGACACTTGCTCTACACTTGCTCTATCTCCAGCCAGTCTCCACACCACGTTGTATGGCCTCAAACTCTTCCTTTCCTCCAGCCCTGCTGGCCACAGAGAACAGAAGTGTCTATCCACCGGGAACTGGCGAGGCAGTGAGGTAACAGCCCAGGAAAATAGCAAATTTTGGGGTAAACTGGGTTCAGCCATGGGAATATGTGCTAACAGTATAAGGCAGTGCTTTAAATTCTAAGCATCCGGAGTTGTCTGTGCATTTATAAAGCCAGAATAGTTCTTTAATATTTCTACTATTAATGCTTTTGTACCAAAATTGGAATGTGCATTGAATGCTTTGGGGGTATACACTAACGGTATTAAAAGGACCGATGGGGCCAAATTCTCTTCTTGGTTATATTTGCACAATGTTAATGATTTCTATAATTAAAGGCATAGTTTGAGCCTATGTATCTCAAGTAGAGGTACAAATTTTCTTCTCGCCCACGCAATTAGTACTACTTAAGGCTGTAAGGACAGAGAATCAAATGGGCAATCTTGGAAATGAGGAGAACTGCACTAGAAATAAAGAGGCATAGAGAAGGAGACCTCAGATCCCATTATCTGAACTCGTTTTATTAAGGGCGTATTTGTACTGTATTTGTAATTCCCTTAGAATCACCTACCCACTGCCAAGGAATGTCTGCACAGCAATTATGGTATCGCAGATGCTAATGCGACCTTGGGGAGGGAGGGAACTAGAAACTGTGCAGTTGTGAAGAGAAAATCTCAGATTTTAATGATGGTTAATGAATGCAGAAGCTTGGCATGGCATCTTTGTGCTTCTACCTTTCTTAACATGGCAGCTTGTTGCATGCGGAGCTGGCAAATCAGTGGGGCTATACGTTTGCCTGCTGGTGAGCTATAATGTTGCAGCTGTTAACAAATGAGTTGTTCTCTACCTAGTTAAATTAGGCCTAATCCTTCTTTCAGCTGTCTGTGCCAGGTCTCTTTTTGCTGAATCTCAGTTGAGGCTAAGACAAAGGAGACTTGAGGTATTCATGCATTTTTCCCTCCCAAGGCTCCGAAAATTAAAAATGAGTTGTCACTGGCCCAAGCCCCATGAAAGCTGAGAATTTCAATCGATATTTCTGCCCCATTTCACTGCAGAGAGTGGGATGTAATTATTACAAATGTCATGGTAACAAACTTGGTAGTTTTCACAGTGACAGTTGCCACTGCAGAAATAGCACAACACAGAACAAAAATTACCTGTCAAGCATCTCATTATGTTCATCCAAATCCCGCTTGTTCAATTCACCATTGGGCTGCACCTGACACAACACTTCCAAATGCTCTTACAGATGAGCCATGTCTATCTGTTTCAGATAACCTCCCACGGCACACCTGAGCAGCTGCCACCAAAGTCCCTAAGGTCTAGAGATTTCAGCGCCTCCATGGAAAATATCTCACTACTACTAGTGCAAGCCCATACTCTTGGTATAGGGTCTGGAGAGAGTAAGGATCTTAAAGAGCTGGTAGGGCCAACTTGGGCATTGTGTGGAGCTGGCAAGAGGAGACACGTTGAGTCCTGATCTTCTCTGGAGCTGAAGTGTCCTGTGTTATGACCTGCTCTTCACAGTGTAGGAGACATGACTGCTTGGATAAAATTGTAACCCAAGAATCAGTATATTCATTAAGGAAACAGGAAATTTGGGTTAAATTGCCTGCTTCCTCTGATCTCGTCCTTTCCAATACCCTGGGATGTGCCCCAGACGTGTTCCAGGCTGGGTAAATAGGAAAGCAGATGGCTATGCAGGCAGGCAAGCAGACTCTCAGTATCTGGTGAAATTTTGCTTTTGTGAAAAAGAGAATTCAGGATTCACTGGACCAGAGATACTAAAGACAATTTAACACACCTGACTATTTGAAGATCACACTGAGGAGACCTTGGGATACGGCATCTCACAGTGATGGCTAAGCATGTGCTCTTTGAAACTAAAGTGGAACTGAGATGCCTTAAACCACTGGAGAGACTGTGGCATTGAACATGCCGGAGATAATGTGTGATCAGCACATGATGTCCCCTGAATGACACGGCACCAACATAGTTGTCACATGTGCCTCTGACACAGGCTTGGACAACAGAGCCAGCCTGGGAGGAGGAAATGTCCCCCAAGGCTAACCTCATTTTCTCTTCTCTATGGTTTTGGTCCTAATGAAGAAGTGACATTTCTCTGCCTTTTGGACTTTAAGTTCATGAGATGATTCATTCTGTTCTTTTTACTTCAAAATAACCCAATAAATACATTACTGAATAGGCTTTTTATCTGATAATGGATAGGACTCTGCTTAGATCACAAAATGCAAGCAAAACACTGCTAGAATCCTTTAGTGTTTCTCCTGAAGGGAAAGGTCTGATGTACACAAATGCTGAATTATTAAACAATCTCTTTTCCAGACCATAATTCACAAGGGGGAGTCATATGTCTACTCTTCAGTTCTTATGTAGTAAGTTGTCTAATGCTCTGAGCTTGTGCACCTAAAGCAAAGCATTGCTGAAAAACATTTGCTATCATTTGCAGCCCACAAAATTGGAGGAAGAACAAAATTAGCTAAGGTAACAGTTGCAAACACAGATTCACAAGAAAATTCTCATTGAAAAAAAAAAAAAGAAGAATTAAATATGATGCGTTTCACTGGTTTTCTCAGAAAAATACCCCTCTGAGGAAAGGCATTTCAAAATGGTCAAGAACTGGGTTTGAGCCAAACCATCACTGATTTTGAGCACTTTTTGTTGTTTCATTTCTTTTTTTTTTTTTTTTCTTTCTTCGGGACAAGAAACCTCCTCCAAAGAAAATACGAAGAGACCTTTCACCACAACAAAAATTTCAAATCTTCCCCTATGACATTTTCAAGAGGAAGGCAGGGTAGGCAAATTCAGGAAGATGCCGATGCCTTGTTTCATCCACTAGCAAGAAAGTTCCTGCCACTTTCCAGAACATAGACTTTAAGTCAATAACTCCTACATGTTACAGACCAATCTACATGTAGTATACTCCAGTATAAATTTATACCCTACAAGAATTTTCTCAAGATATGATTCGAGCACCTAAGAATGAACAAAGTAGCCTACAAAGCAGCTATTGATTTCCCAAGGGGGTGCTTGCAATAGGAAATCAGTTGGCAGCATGCAGAATTAGGGCTTTAATTGCTCCTAAACCAAAACAAGTTGGAACTATATTTTTAGCCTTTCACAGCGCTGTTCACCCCTGGAGAAACACTGGGATAGGTGCCTATAAATTGATGCAACAGATCCTTTTGGCCTGAGCCACCAAGAGACTGACCATACCTCAAGAAAGAGTGTGTAAGAACTGCATGCACTACACTTCTATTGCTTATTTGCTGATTAAATATTTTGCCGAGGCTGAACCTGAAAAGAGCAAAATTCCACCCGCTCTCCAAAAAGAGCAGCTCGGGGTTCTGTTTTTGTTTCACAGTTTTAAAAAAAGGACTGTGCTTTCATTTGCCTAACACTTTTATTAGTGTTTTTATGGACATCTGGAGGTGTGAGATTCTCCCCATTTTCCACCTTATGTCTCCATCTTTTTTTTTTTTTTTTTTTACTATGTAAGAGGGACTGAAAGGAGAAAATTCCAAAAACAGTGGTGTTTTTTTTTTCTGTTTGCTATTTTGATCCTTTCTTCTCTCCAAAATAAAATTTTACAAATTAGAAAAGAACTTTTTTTTTTTTTTTAAATCTTATTTTTCCTAAATTATTATGAGTCTTTCTGACTGTGTTTTGCCTTCCAGGCTAATATTATTGCAGCTCAAGAATGCACATTGTTTTTGGGTGGGCCACTGTGCAGAAGAAAAATAATGTTAATAAATAGATGAAACTACTGGTAGATGAAAACAATTTTGGTGTTTTTAACCTGCTGCAAAACAATTTTCAGCCTTTGACCTTTCAGATCAGTAAGCTCTGGGAAGCAGTCAAAACTACTTTGTTTTCAGCTTTCTCCATCATTTATACCCAATCTCTTATCCACCCACAAACTCACCCACTCCACTGCTAATAAAAACAGAACTCGATATCTTTGTCTCTTAGCCATGTCTCTGTGCAGCCGATAGGCTCTCCGTTCCCCTGAAGCTGAAATGCTTCCTTGTATTCACGGAGATGGGCAAAGGGAATTATTATGCAATGCTGAATTGCTAAAGCAGGGAAGGGGAACATGTTGCCTGAATCCAGGCAGAAAGAGGAGGTGGACATTAATGAATATGAGGGGGCTGCAGTCATCCCCTGGTATACTACTGGTATGGGACGTGTTCCCCCAGAAATGAGAGGTGTGGGTCTTTGTGCTCTTGCTGCTATGGCCCCTAGAAACTGATTTTTCTACAGATATGAAATCCAAATCGTGGTAGTTGAAGTGTCCCTGGGCTGGGTTAACATGAGAAGAAGGTTAGGGCATGAGAGCTGGATGAGTTCTCTGAAGCTGCAGAAAGCAAATTCACTTTTTTAATGGCTAATTTAAGGTCTTGTCTTCAAACTGTCCTTGGAGCCCTGTATTGTCTGAAGTCACCCTTGGCTGCAGGGCTTTGTCCTCTGAACTCTTTGTGAGGTTTCAGAGGCATAACAGGAATAAAATGTTAAGAACAAAATAGGGGAACCAACATTTTTTTTTCAGGTGCTTGTGGCTTTGACCTCAAAGAGAACAATATCCAGAGTTACAATTCAACTGGCAGATCTGCACTCCTCCCCCTGTCCTGAAGTCTTTTCTGGGACATTTAGGACAGGGTCCCACTGTGAGGAGATTCAGAAGTAGCTTTTCAAATCTCAAAAGCCCCCCAGGAGGAAGCTCCTTTCTCTTTCATTCTTATGAAAGCCCTGTGGTGTCCCTCTGATTGCTTTCCAGCAGTACCAGCTTCCAAAGCCTTCCCTCTGAGCAGAGTGGGTCTTTTCTTTCACCTGACTGTCTTCTTGTGTTTGGAGACAGCTTTGAAAAGAAGCCACTTGTAGAGCATGTTTGGTAATAGGATGTGTCTCTGCTTCTTTGTGGTATGTGCTCTATAAACAGCTTTGCTATGGCATTTAATCAATTGTTTCAGCTCTTTATTACCTTGTATATCACAATGCAATGGAGATAGTTGCTTAAGTTACCTTTATTGAAGCCAAAGTAAATATACAGGATCCACTTAGAGTCCTCTTGGACAGATACGTTTTGAATGCACTGAACCAAAACAGAGGCAGTGAAGCTCTTTGCCCAACAACAGAATGAATCTGTGTACGAAATTAAGGCACCAGCTCTGTGCTCTGAATGATCAGTGCCCCTGTCTTCAAATGCACCGTGAGTTGCATGAGCATATCTCAGCCTAGGAAAAGCCTTCATCTTTGCTGTTTATTCTAAAACGGCTCCTGTGCACCAGGGTTACTGAAGACAGTGTTGGGCACTTTGGCTTCATCCTACCAGAGTGACTGCTAGGAGCAAACAAAAATCAATGTCCCACAGCTCCTGGAAAATAGTTGGAGAAGTTCCAGCAGCAAGGTCCGGTGAGATCCAGCATCAGCAACCCCACAGGAGACAGAGAGTACAAAAAGGTGGAAAGCCCCATATTTCCTTGGCTCCATTGCTTTATCCTCAGTTTGTCTTGATTATTTTTGACAGACACACTGGTGGCCCATGGCCAATTAACGATGATGTGGGGATGTCACCATGCATCTCAACAAGGGAAGGGACTAGAAAAAACAAAAGGCAAAGGGCATTCCTGGCTGTAAAAATTGCTGAGAGCTCAGTTTTCCTCCTGCCCAGTTGCCTACCCTCCTGGGACAGAAACATCCACTTGGAGAAGATATGGTTATGGAGAGTGACTACAGCTAGGGCGCCCTTGAAAAGCAATGCTCATTTAAAGATCTGGCAGTGATACAGAGGTAAAAGAGGTAAAAGCGTCCTCCTGGAGTCTCCAGGGTGGCCCATGACCTGGAACACTGACAGCTCAATTCCATGAGCAAAAACAACTCTAAAATGAGGAATGGGGAAGGTACCTGCTCTGTCGCAGGGAGCAAGATGCGAGCTCCATCCACAGGGATCCATCACTGGGGTTCCCAGTGCCCTGCAAGGAGCACTCCTACATGCTGAATATCACCCTAGTGATTTTAGGTTCACAGCAGTGACTATGCAGGTGAAGTGCAAGCCAGGGGAAATTTTGTGAATTAATCTGTTCCAGGCAGTGAGCAGAAGACGTGGGCTGTTCTCCCCTGCTGTTTGCAAAGCCTCCGAAGGCAGCGCAGCGGGCTGAGTGGTTCTGCTGTCAGCTGTGCAGCCTCTCCCCAGCAGCTCTTTGGAGACCTGTTGTCATACTTAGTGGAGCATCTAACATTTCCCGGCCAGCCGGTCCAGCACTGGAGACAGAGATTCTGAGACGCCTCAAACTCTAGGGAACACTAGTCAGTGAGCTGCTGTCCAACAAGCGGCAGTAATCTGAAATAAATCACACCAGCCCAGCTTTTTCCAGCAGAGGTTTATTATTCTAAAGGAAGGACACATCCAGGCAATGAGGCATGGTGTTGCTAAACGGTTGGCTCAACATGGGTGTGAATAAATACAGTAAAACAAGTCCTGCCTCCCCCAAGAGTGAAGACTCAGCCAAGTTCTTAAAAGGTGAGAGTGTGGGCCCTGTGGGCAGAGGCAGGGAAATTGATTTTCTTTTCTCTGTATAAATTAGAGAAGAAGGTCTCTGTGTGACCCACTCTCGCACTGTTTGGATCCTGGTTTTATATGGCAGCTAGGAAATTTTCTATTTCAAAACCTTATTAGATCCCACTTATTTCCTTGGAACAAGAGCTTCTCCTCCAATATTCCTTTTGTCCAACACTCAGGTCACAGAAGCCACAGCCCTGCAAGGCTGCAGGAGCTGGGGGTATTCAGCAAGGCTCCTCCCAGCCCCTGCTACAATGAAGCCTGCCTGAAGCAAAATATTCTGAAGGGTTTTTAGAGTAAACAATTCCCTGATGAAATAATGGCACAACCCTGTACTTGCATTTTCGCGTCCTACAAGAATGCTGTGTTACATGCTCCTTCCAGTAAAAGCAAGGATTTGGCGAGAAAACACACTCCTTCCTGGCTCTCCCCGGTTTGCTTCCTTATGAAATGTTAAGCAGTTTTTACAGTACACATTCACAAACAGCAGGGCACAAGGGCATTAAGAAAAACTGCATTTTAATTTTTTATGTTTATTATGTTCATAGTTCTCCATGGTAGCAGGATGATTTCTTTCTGTTCATAAGACAATTGGGAAAATTAGTTGGTTTCAGTTTAACAAGGTAATGTTCCAATTTAGCAGGGATCAAAGCAAGCAGTATAGCAAATGCAGAATGGTGAAATTAAGTTACTTTATTAATGCACAATGTACTTTTCCATCTTGCGGCGAATGATTGACTATCCATTAGGTTTACTGAACTGCAATTAGTAATTATTAGCAATAGCCTCTTATCTGTAGGCAAGTAAAGGTCTGGAACATGTTCTTACTTCCAGACAGCAACTGTTTCCACCCTGTAAAATCATATGCAATGTAGGAGTACAACATAGTGGCCAGCTATAGGAAGGGCCTCTCCTTTATGTCTTCTTTTTCTGTGTGATGCATCCTCACACAATGAAAGAAATATGCATGTGCTATGTGCTAATGATCTTGAGCATTATGCTGATGGACAGTTTGATGTCTGGTTGCACTCTTATATTTAGAGAAAATCAGGAAAAAATAGATTTCTTTTGTCCATTTTGGTGATTTGTCTATCAGCCAATAACTTGTCCTCATAAGACATTCCCAGCAAAATCAACAGCAGCTACTCTGTAAACAAACTGATTAACAGAGGAGGTGGGGTCTTTTTGCAAGCTTTAAATGATATCTGTCAGTGTGAGAAGAATTTAGATTCAGGCTAGTGCCTTATCTCTGTACATTTTCTTGTTATTTTATGAGACAAGTCTATGATCATTAAATTCTCTGATGACAATTATGTCACTGTATTCATTTTTTCTTTCTCTGATCTTCATAAATATATGAGAATAAGATCTTTATTTATGTAGTATTCATCTGTTCATGTTCCTTATTCCTCATTCAGACCGGTAAACCTACAGACATCTGAAACATGCCAAGTATTTTTGTTTCAATAGAGGCTCCATGAATTTTATCCTGCATAGTGGTTTGTGTACATATGCGTGTGCCTGTTCATTTCTTTGTCTGTCTTCCCTTAATGACTTTTGATCTCACTGTCCAACTAAAACCAAATTTGACAGCTGGGAAAATTCTTCAATATATCAAGTTTCTACAAGTCTTTTGAAAGTAGGTTGTCAGAGACTGTAAAGAGATGCTATTAGCAGAGTGAAACTGCCGTTTCAACTCCTACCAGACATCAAACAATCTACAAGAGACAACGATGTAAGAAAAAAAGTTTGATTTGGCATTTACATATTCTTAGACATGAGAGAATCTAGAAGACCCATGTCCATACCAAACCAGGCTTCCTGTATTCCTTCACTAGGGTTACCTAGCTCTTATAATCCAGCCTGGAATAAAGAAGCATTGCCTTTGCTGACTGAGGATGATAGAGAGTGGTGAACAAAGAAAAAAAGCTAGCTTAAAATGGAAGGTCACAGAGGGCACAAAGAAAAAAAACAGCTCAATTCTGGGGGCTTCATTCAGCCATCAGTGTGTGCTGCACGGGCTGTGAGCAAGGGCAATGGCAGCTGACTCCTTCTGCGTGACTCCTGCATGCTTGGGGTCATGCTTCGTGTCTCATCATCACCACCGCTGCCCTGGGTGCAAAAAGGAGCAGGTCAGATAGCACTGCTTCCCACCCTGCAGTTTTTTCCAAGGCTTCTATAACACCATAAAAAAGCTTCACTGAATTCCTCATTAGGAAACAGAGTGCATACCCAGGTTGCTTATTTCTGTCATCCTAAACACGTTTAAGCAGGCTGCTTTGGGGTATTCCTAAATGATGTCTTTAATACTCAATTTCTTTGCTACTTGTTCTCCTGCAAGTGGCAGGGCCCATCAAAGATCTGTCATTACTTGTTTTCTATTTTACCTATGTATGCACAGACTTCCACTAGAAGCAATTTGACTCATTGAGGAAATGTTTGTTTTGGTTTGATTTTGCCATTATGCTTACTCCAGCATTCTGCTCCATACAAAAGGTAGCCTGAGACAGTTCTGCAGAAATTCATTATGTTATACCTTTGCACATGTGCAGACATTCATATGAATTCAGATATATGTCTTTCTAGATACGAGACACCCTCCTTCCAAACAAAATTAGGAGTGTGTATTTGTATGTATGTAATCTACCAGTAGATACTTTGTACATTATTTTTAGAAGAATCATCAAGCAAAAATTAAAAATTCTTAGTTTTGCTACTAAATATTGATCTACAAGTGAAAGCTTGCCAAGAAGATAGTCATACCATTTGTTTAATTTGATTTTCCATGTGTGTTGATTTGTCCTCTCAAAGAAGGCAACATACAAGATAGGAGGGGGTGATGAAGAATTAGTTTTATAATTAACAAAGATAATTATTAAAAGATATCTTATGACATGAACTTCATAACAGATGATGACAGAAGAAAAAGGCTGTGGAGACCCTTGCTTGCTCCAATCATTACTATCACTTAGGTGAGATAAAAAGGAGTTGATTCTGTTCTGAGAGATACCACAAGACAGATGACATTCTTGCCACGAAGGCCTTGCCTGAATGTCTGTCTTGAATGGCTCCTTCTCTCATGGCTGGCAGAACCACAGATCATCTATAGCTCTATAGAGTTTATTCTCTGGTGTCAGAGTTAGGGTGACAGGTAGTGGTTTAGACAGGTTCCAGCAGAACAGGACATAGCTCTTATTACGATAATGAAGAGCATTTGTAGTTGGCTCTCAATTCACTTCACATAAATCTTTTCACACTTTTTTTCAGCATTCAAGGACAGTTATAATGGATCCACTTATCTCACTGAAAGTTCTCTAATATGCAAGGCATGCAAGAAAACTAAAAAATCCAGCATGCCTTCCTGAACCATATGCTATCAAAGACATTATCATTTTTTGAAAAAACAACAGTCCTCCTCCTCTCTGGAGAGATGACATTTCAGCTCCAGGTGAAGCAATTACAGAGTTGATTGCAGGGGATGGAAACTGCAGTATCAACTCCCTGATTAAGAACTTGATTTGTATTTATTTATATTTGATATGTGTTTTATTTAGCTTTTCCGTAACTAAATGCAATTGACACTCCATTGGGAAGCCTCACATGAACAAACCTTCCTTCGTTGTTTTTTTGGGTAGGTGCCATTAATGGGAAATATTAGAACCTTTTGTTTTTTGATTGGGAATTGGAGTGTGATTTTTAGTGCTGCCTTATATAAAAATCCCTGCATTCATTCTCAGGCACAAAAAGATTTGGAATAAAGCAATACATGTGTTTATGGGAACACACAGCAACCTTTCCAGCACTTCTGAAATCTTTAGTATTTTTCCATTTCCAATGTTGTACCACCGTTACAGCCATCTATTACTCATTCCTTGCATAGTTCTTGCAATTGCTTTGCTGGCTAAGCTTCTTCCCTATTAACTGCAAAGATCATGAGGCTGAGTTAAAATGTGTTTTCTTTACTGTCAACCCTTTTAATCTGTGAATGAGTAATCCTGAGTAAATGGTTAACTGTGCAATGGAGTCTTTGTGTCACAAACCCATTTGAACTACCTTGTTTGAACACATCTGATTTCTGCATTGGGTTCCCATCCCTTGAGTCTGTCTGTTTTAAGGTTCCTTCATCCCCAGCTGGACAGAGCAAGGACCCCGCACATTTGCTTCTTCGTGGTCTTCTGTGGGTTGGGCATCCAGTGTTGACAATCCCTTTATTCTGCCATTGTGTCATTTCTATGTACATCCTACATGCCTAGAAATACAATTTTAACTCATTAAGATGTGTAAGATGTCTGTTGATTCCCCAAACCTTCATAATTTTTGGGGAAAAGGGAGTTGCTGAGGGCACCCTACAAGGCTGGAGTACAGTGGCAGCTCCTGCCAGACTTAGCAGTCAGGAGCACTGCTGTGCCGTGTCAGGAAACTGCTCTGATTAGGAGTCTGCAAGCAATGCTACATCAGAGTGTTTCCTCCTAAAGATCCTCCTCCTAATCCAGACTAGCCGAGAAGAAAGCACATACGCTGAGCAGAGCCTATGTGACTCACTCTAATAAATAGACTGATATGACTGGAATAATGATAGGAGCAGAGATTGTCAGGATGCCCATCAACTACTTCCATGGCTCTAGCTGGAAGTGATGGAGTGAATTAATCAGCGTTCCTTTCAGCTATTGGGATTTTAAATCTGTGCACTTAAAGAATGGATATCGGCGGGTGTTTTGTTTATCCACCAGCATCTCTGGTGAGCTGTGCACTCATTGCAGTGCAAGGACTGATGCAGTCTACACGGGCATGCACAGACATCTGAGTCAAAAGTAACTCATCATTTCTACCAAACAGGGGGAGAGGTGGAAGTGTGCCAATCTACCTCATAATTAGCAATGACAGTGGGGCTTCAGGCTGGCCCTGGCTGACCATTTTGGCAGCAAATACAACAGACAGCCTTAGCTCTTCATCTAGAGCTGAGAGAGATACAAAATATGCTTACAAGATGGTGATGGCAACGACATTTTGCAGGAAAAATGTACATAACAGCAGATATTACTTACATTTTTCATGATCATAGATGCTTCAATATCATTAGCTCCAAAGAGCTGTGCTGTTTTGAAGCCCTCTCTTCTTGCTGTCGCTGCTCTTTCTCCATCAGTGTGTCCATTACACTGCCAGTGCTCTGGGACATTTTTCCCTCAATACTTTAATCTCCATTAATTCAAAGCGTTTCTGTTTTTGTCCCTCATCTCTTTTTCTGACTTCTACAGATCTTTTGCAATATTTCTGTCATCTCTACAGTTTGATTGGCTTCCAAGGCAGCACCATCTGCCTATTTAACTAATATGCTTCTCATGCCTTCTTCCTGATCACTAAAGGTGATGTTAAATAAGAACAGTCTTAAGACAGATTCCTCTGCTATCTTTTTTAGCTACAACTGACAGTTTGATGCTTCAAAAATCTATCGTTACCCATTGTTTACCATCAGTCAGCCAATTTTCTGGCCAGATACGGTGCTCATATCCAGTTCTGTCGAAATTATTTTTTTTTCAGGGCAATTTATATTCAGTACAGGGGAAAATTAATCCTGTGGTAAGATAGGTGTGATGAATTGTTCTCTGCTGGTGCTTATCCCCTACACTGATAATGGAACAAGTTCTGTATACCATCTTAACTCCATAAAAATTTGTTAGATTAATATAAATGTCTATTTCTCTCTTACTTGTCTAAGATACTCCGTGGCCATTTTCTTTCTGATTTACTTGCAGTAGTGCAAAATGATGTTACCAATATCAGGCACTTTCAA
Organism: Anser anser; assembly: GCF_964211835.1. Lineage (NCBI taxonomy): Eukaryota > Metazoa > Chordata > Aves > Anseriformes > Anatidae > Anser > Anser anser. The sequence continues at coordinate 6,862,008 of NC_139735.1, forward strand.
TTGAAAGAAGTCTCACCACATTTTATATTTGCAGTAATTTATCTGCAAATGGTTGATAGTTAATAAACAGTGATATGTATCAAAAGCATATATTTGTTCCAGATTTGTTATATCACCAGCAAACATTACCAAAGTTTGAAAGCAATTTATTGACCTAGATAACAACCTGTATGTTTAATTGAAACACTTATTATTCACTTAGTAATCTCGTATGAACTGTTATGAAAATAAATGGAATAAGAAGTGTGACAGCAACTTTCTCCAGAAGATTTACAGTAAAAGGACAAAAACACCCAAATCTAATCTCTGCCTCAGGTTGTACATAAAGTCAATTGAAACAGCACCACTTTATTATTATCTGTACGCTCAGCAGAACATGTGAACCCAGCACGTGAATGGTTTACATGGCTAGCTAGACAAGAAAGTAATGTTGTTATCCTAGTAAGCTCTGGGGCTGGAAGGCTGTGAGGAAGGAAGGCCCTATACTCAACATGCTGTGAAACAGAAACAGAGAGAGCAAAAACCAGAACGAAACAAAGCCTCTAATACTTCCTATTTTACTTTTCAGTGTAGTCTGTTTGAACTAGAATCACACTAAGGGTCACACCTGAGGAAAGAAGACCTAAATATGTTTTTAGTAGAAGTGTGATTTCAAGTAGCCTTTGTCATCTTCGTGTCAGCCGGTAGAAAGCAACTGAACCCTTTGCACCAATAAAAGATAAAAGAAAAATGCACAATACGCTCTGTTTTGAATATATTATGGTCACTGCATTGCCACCACTCTTCTTCCAAGCATGCTTTCCCCTGGAGTGTTTTATAATCAGAGCTCTCCATAGCTTTTGCCATTATATGTGCATTCTCTTTATATTTCCTCCACTTTTGCAAAGTGCCACATGCAAAGGCAAGAAACCTGTCAGTGCAAGTAAAGGAGCTCTGAGTTAAAAAAAATCTAAAATAAATAAAACACAGTGGGATCAAGCAGCAGTGATTTTGCTCTTCATAATATTAAGTCTCCTCAAAATCAATAGAAGACAAAAACTGTGGGCTGAAGAGTTAGAGAAATATATGCTTTGAAAACAAAATAGTTGACTTTGGTTCCTTACTGTCTTCTGTCCACAAAAGGCATCCTTAGTTCTATGGCTGGCATAAACTGGTTACTGTTGGGAAGGAGTGGTGGGGGGTGGGGGGTGTGGGTGAGAATAGCTCAAAAATAAGTCCTAAAAATGTGTGCAGGGCTTGAAATGGTACCACACGGTAAGACATTCAAGACCTTCTCATAGCCAGTAAGGATAGCTATTCATGTTTATTGCATGGGCTGTCTTTTAGGAAGAGGAGTCCAGCATTCAGTATTGCTGTTTAAGTCCATATCCATATGTAGAAATATTTATGAGAAATAGCTTCTTGAAAGTCATCCAAGCATGATTAGTTGCCAGCTCCTGACACCATGGCCCAGAGCTTCACGGCAGCATTATCCAGTGCTTCCTCGAGAGGAGGGCATGTCCCCTTCTGCTCGCCAGAGTCAGTGGAGTTTATAGCAGCAAGGAGACACCTTTTGAATCATCCTGACAAGGGGATGAAACACTGCTGGCATGAGGCCGAAGGAGAGGAACCCACCTCTGCTGCAAAAATGGCTTCTTAGCCAGCAAAACCAGCCTGCTGCAGTAGGGCATCAACATGAAATGTAACTCCTTTACAAAGACCTCAAGCTCCATTTTATAATTGCTTCTCATCCATCTGATAGTTAAAAAGCTTCAAATAATTTTCAGTTTAAATCTATTCATGATCAATGTATGCTTCTTTGCTCTTGTGCCAGTGGCACCAGCTCATAGAATTGTGAATCCTCAGTTCATTAACAAAGAGAAATCAGTTTTTCTCTTTGAAAAACTTATTGTAGACAAATTTCCCAGTCCACAAGTTATCTGACCTGTGCATCTACAACTTGAATGAATCTTCATTAAATTTGAGTAAGCAGAGGCACACGTAAGAATCCAGCACCTCATACAACTATACTGATACTTCTTCATCTCTGCCGGATATACGTGTTATGCTATCTCCAAAGATTAGGTTTGCTTTTATAGCTGCATAACATTGGTGGCTCAGAGTCCATTTGCAGTTTGTTTAATGTGTCAGGTCAATTTTTACCTCTACTGAACTCACACGCGACAGCAGGAGTTCTTGTCATATACTCTTAAATGTATAACACATATGCATAACACATTTAAGAAGTGTATACATCACAACAAACAGAATGACTCTGCAGTTTACACCATTACATATATTTTCATTTCCATTATGACAGTGCCCAAAGTCATCTAGTTCTTAATCTGCTGAGCATCTTCCTCTCTGAAGGTTTCTTAACTTTGTGCTATTAGTAAATTAAATTTGCAAACTGAAACTTTTTTTTTGTTTGCAGATATTAATGAAAATATTAAATAAGATTAGCCCTAAGGATGATCTTGAGTTTTGCTGATGATATAAAATTATTCAGGGTAGTAAAAACCAAAACTGATCTTAGGGTTCTGAGGGAGCAATAAACTTGCAGATTAAATTCAATGTTGATAAATGCAAAGTAATGCACATGGGGAAAACAACACTAAATACACATATACAATGATAAGCTCTAAATTAGCTATTATCATTCTGTAAAGAGATCATAGAGTAGCTGCAGATTGCTCAACAGAAACATCTGTTCATTGCCCTGCGGCAGTCTGAAAAGGTAAATAGAATGTAAGGTATTAAAGCAACGGAGAACAGCAGGGAAAGCAGTGCTGTGCCACTGAATAAGCCCAAGATTTGCCCGCATCTTAGATACTGCATGTATCGCAGGTCACCACATCTCAAAATGAAATAGAAAAACTACTGATGATACAGAGAAGGGCAACAAAGACAATCGAAGACATAGGATGGTTTCTGTAGTAGGAGAGATTAAATAGGCTAGAAGTCTTCAACTCTGAAAAGAGGTGACTGGAGGAAGATGTGATAGAGCTATATAAAATACTGGCTGGCATGAAAAGGTGAGTGAGGAATGATTATTCTCTCTTCCCTCATGAAAGCAACTTGGGAGCATCAAATGAAATCATGAGGCAGAATTTCTTTAACAGACAAGGTCAGAATTTGTGCTCTCTTCTGAAGCAGGACTGATATCTTATATGAATTGCCAATATGCATGCATGCATAAAAGAGGCACCATGACAGCATTTCCCAGTTTTCTTTAGATAAATAGAATTCACTAGATGGATAAACACTGTATTTTGTGAATATAACTTCCTCGGACACTACTAATAACAGCATTATCTTAACCAACTAGGTAAGTCTCACTTTTTAAGGGGAGACTATTTCATATAGATTTTGTAGGTACCAATTTTAATTTAAATTGAATGTATTCTTTCATACTCACTCTATGCTTTATATTTGAAATATTTCCAGCAAGCTTCCAGTGAGTTGCTGTCAATCTGATCTATGCCTTTGTTACAGTACACATAGAATTAGCATGACATTAATTAGTATTAGCAGAACATATCCTGATAATCTGATCAGTTGTCACTTTCAATGACTCTTACTTCACCCTGATCCTTTTAATTGCCCTAGAGAGAAGAAAAATATAAAAAGCCTGGCAAGGTCATTCCTAGAAGAGTATTAGTCTGGGATACGCAGCTTTGGATATTTGTTTTTCAGTTGTCAGAAGTAGCTGATCCTTCCAGAATCCCTCAGGGAGGTCTTAAGTCAGATTAAGGCACCATTTACACCGACAGAGTATGTGGGCAATGGGGACCAGACCACCTTGTGTGCACCCCACTGTTCAGGTGGAGAACTCTTAAGACTTGCTAAATATGTTCTGTGTCAAAAAGCACATAGTCTGCCCAGCTGCCAAGAGGCCTCTGGTCACCCATGAAGAAAATCACAACAGACACGTTTCCCCGTTTGTCTGTTAAACTGGGAAATGTGTCTATGCCCTGGACTCTAAGAGAAGGAAGATCATAGGAATCAAAAGTGAAAATGCTACCTAAATACCACTTTGTTTGAGCAGAGACAAGTATACACAGGGAATAAAAAGCACTCATATTTCATTTCAAACTTACTTGAAGCCAAAGGATTTATTTTGGAGAAAGAGTTATGAAAGGTTTAGTAAAACTTCATCAGTATGTTGGAAATTCTGGCATGGTAGCTATGTAGCTTGCTTGAAAGGTCAATGAGAATCTCATGAATAAAACCTAACACTATAATGAAAACACAGTATTTAAAATTTCCCTGGCTCCCCTTTCTCAAAACTGATTAAGAACAGAACTGCTGCTATCCTGTAAAATGCTTGTGAGTGAGTCATCTTTTCATCACCAAAGCCCCAAAAGTTCAGATGAAATTGCCTAAGAAAGAACATTTCCAAAACTATGGCATACCACTTGGAAGATGCTGATAACTTCCAATCCACAGGAGGGTCTTGCTAAAAAAAATAAAATAAAATAAAATAAAAAATAACAATAAAAAATAAAAAACAACACTCAGATGACTTCTCTTTTAAGGTTTCCCCAGCTGATTGATTCAAAAATCACAACAGAGATTTAAAAGGTCACATTTTCTCAAGTGTCGCTGAGAGCCCGGTATCTGAGCAATTACATGCGATAAGGATGCAAAACACTAAAGCACTGTGAGATTAGATGTAGTCTTCCAATTTTTTGCTGCCCTTTTTTCAAAAAATAAACAACGTTAAGGACTGTAGGGTGGGTGGATTTTATTTTTTTAAATGACATTTGCATTTTAGGAAAAAAACTTCCCTTATGCTAGTCTCAGAGGGGAGAATAGACTTTGGTTGTTTTGCTTGAGGAGCTGATTTAATCTATATCAGCTAAAAACACTTTTTAAGATGGATTGAAAGCAGAAGGGTTTACCTGAGTTTATACTTTCATGAATCTTTTTTAGATATGTCTGAAGGACAAACTGAAAGTCAGTTTCGCTGCCTATACAACCCAATCAAAAAACATGAAAATGAGGTATTTCACTCCAGATGATAACTAAGAAAGAATTGCGGATTTTGACACACATTCAGCAGAATCTCCCTTGTACTATTATAAGGTAAAATGTTTAGTTGCTCCTGGACATAGCATCTGAGAATTGGATTAGTGGTTTATTATAGAAAATAGTAGATTTGAGGAAAAAGGAGGAAGCTCCTAAGGGAAAATCTTTTGAAACAGCACAAGTTTGTATGAGTAGTATGAGAAGTATGAGAAGGTGCGTGCATTCTTTCTTCTTGGCTTGTTCTCCCTGTTTGTACCATTCCTGAGTGTATTACAGGGTTTTAGTCTTCCTTTCCCCGACATTGACAAGGGACTACATATGTCTGTGGAGACAGTAAGGAGTTGTCATAGACTTACTGAGGGTATGAAAAGTTAGGATTTGTACAAAGCCAAGTCCAAGGTTGAAGTCAAAAGGTTGTGAAAAAGCTTTTGAAGACTCATGTTAAGCTGACAGAGCCATGATTTGTAGACTTTCTCTTGACAGCCTGGCTTTTGCTGTGCTGTGCTGGGGTATTCAAGCAAGGTGGGAATCTGGAATGACAGATTTACTGGAAGAGCCCCAGGTGAAAAGCTTTTTTGATATGCAGCGACAGCAAACTTCTGGGACTGAACAGAGCATTACACCGAGGCAGAGTCAAGCTCACGAAGAGGCCATGAACTTCCCTTTGGAACCAACCCATATTCAGAGGGAGCTGCACACCTGGTGCTGGAACAGGTACCTGGCCTTTGTGCCACCTCCTCTGTAGCATCAGGCACGTTTGGGGAAAGGCAGAAAAAGGGACACAAGCAGGCGAGCATAAGAAGAAAGAATCATGCAAAGAAGCAAAGAGAAAAGCAAGCCTCTACAAATGAATAACAACATTAAGAAAAGCAGAAAGAGATCCATAAAGAAACAAAGAGGTCTTTCCAGGGGTTATTCACTGCGAAGCATGGCCCACTGTGCCACAACTACCAGCAGACATATGACGGTGCAAAGGGTTGTGGTTATCATTACACCCAGAAGAGGGAAGAAGCCTGCTGAGCCACAGAATGTCATAGCAAGATGAGAAAGGTTTATTTGCATGCAATGGTATCAAGCAAACTTTTGGAATAAGGGCAGCCTGCTTACAATCTTGCATTGCTCAGATGAAGATGTGAAATGTACAGAGTTCGCAGTGCAGAGTATTGCACAAGAACCAGAGTGCAAAGTATTCTGTGATTTTTCCTATTAATCATGTAAACAGTAATGTGCATGAAAGTGGTCAGGAGAGTGAGGATGAAAGAATTTGGAGCTTGTCTGTCTTACCAGAATGAAAGACTTTCAGAGGAAGAAAAAATATGCATTCTTTTCATTTTTACAGATTTTATTTTTCCCTGTAAAATTTCATCTTAAAAAGCAAGCAACCAAACACACAAAATCCCCCCCCAAATCCCACCTGGATGCTCTGCCTTCATTGGAGTACTGAGATAGTACTTGCTGAATCAGAATATAAATCTAAGAACTTTTTCTAAACAGCATCAGAGTTACCTGCCACTGTTTTAATATCCCATGAGCTCGTTCCTCCCTCTTTGGGAAGTGCTATCTCAAGCCTGCAGCGTGCATTTCACAGCAGGAGAATATCTCATGAGAAATTCACTCTGGAATACCCTGGGCTTTATCAGAACTGAGAGAAATCAGTTTCAAAGACAGCTTGCTTCTGAGAATATGTATTTTTTAAAGTCCATGTGTTTTTTCTCCAGTTTGGAAAAGCTGATGAACCAGTTTAAATTAAAAAAGCAGCTTAACTGCAGGTGGACAGTAAGCCATTTGGAAACTGATGTCCCATTTCTAAGGAGGTGTGAATGCTTTCTTCTTCTTGTGCAGAAATGGCAGGACAGTGGGAAATGGGGACCTTGGCAAGAAAGGAATAAGGAAAAAAAAAAAAAAAACGGAAAAAAAATGGGGGGAAGGAGGGGGGGGATGCCTACCTACTCCAGGGCTGTAGAGGTTGGCTGTGCATTTAACTGAGACCCAGAGACCTGAACATTTGTGGCTGAGGGAGCTGGAAAACTCTTGCTGACTCTCTGCATGTCTGTAGAAGGCTCAGGACATCACCAGTACTTGCAAAACACAAGTAGCTGACACTCATAAGCATCTCTTGAGCCTATTTTGAGATGAATGGTATGAACCCAGTGGCTTTCTGAAGCTGTACCTGAGCACCAGCTGCCACCATTCGTACTCATGCAAGAGCAAGACCTGGGAATTTGGCCCCAGCCTGCAGGACCGGGCACCTTCCTGCTGACGTCTGCATCTAGGAAGAACACACAGCATCAGGGCAGCCCACAGGCATCAGGAACGCAAAGTACAGCACTGCCTGCTTAAATGCTTTAATATTCCCCACTATCAAGAGAGATGTCTGTAAAGCATTACTGAGCTTTTATGTGTTCATATAATATACTTCAGATACTAACAAATCCTGCAGTGATTTGGTCCTCCTTATAATATGAGGAGATTAAGGTATTCTCTGTCACACAGTCCTCATCTTTTCCTTCATGTTCGTCTTTATTCCCCATCTGGTAATGCAGGAGCATGCTATAGTACCACTCGACTCATTAGGAATATTATTTTATTTTTGTTGAAAGAATTCCTGTCTTCTAAACACTTACTCTAATCGTCCTCGAATAATCTCTGTTGCGGTTTTCAAAAGTAACCTCTTAGTGCAATTAAAAATGAAATTAGTTGAAATGCGAGATTGTTGGTTAGAGCAGACTTTGAGCAGTGACGCTGAAATCAAGATTTCAGCTGGTATGGTACTGAGCTCTTCCTGCAATCTGTGTCTGTGTCTGTGAACCCCCGTAGCAAGACAAATACAGTGAGCTGTGTCAATTACTACAGCTGTTATATGCAGTGTTGCTCTTATGCATTTTATGAAATAACTTGCTGAATTTACTGAGTTTACTTTTGCTTTTATTTTTATTTTCCATATGATTCATCCTCCAGGGTCCATTTTTTTGGGGGAACCTCAGCTTGTTCATTTCTTTCTTTTCATTCTATTTCATTTAATTTCTAAATTTTATAATTACCTAGAAATAAGAAGACCAACTGCAAAAGTCGACAAAGAAAAGGCCACTAAACATTGTTTATAAATATTAACTGTGGTTATAATTTTTAGAAAAATCTCACTTTGAGAGTAATTTTATGTGGAAGTTTGGGGTTGTGACAGTGTTGAGTGGATTTCCATGCCTTCCCTCACCTCGCTGTCTCCCCTGATCGAGCCAGCCTCAGTGTTACAAGCACAATGAGAGCGTGAGGATGGAAAATTTGATACCGACATCAACAGTTACAGCTGAATCCATGAAAGCAGGGTTGGACCAGCGGGCCTGTAGAGATCCTTTCCAAATTAGAATTTTCTCTGATTCTCTGACATCCTCACTTCACAGGGCGGTCTAGAGGTATTTCAGAGCCAGTCTCAGAGTATTTTAGGAGCTCATTGTTGATCCTGCATTTCCCACAGATCTCAGTGGGAGCAGTGGATGCTCGGACCCAAATCTTTGTGCCAAATGTCCCTCTGCACAACACTGCTTCTCTCTCTTGCAGAGCCTCTCTGGTCACTGAGAGAAAGGACCTGTCTGTATACCACACACTTCATGCAAGGCTTGGAAAGGGCGCAATTACACCTACGAGCAGGGAGTCCTTATTAGCTGACAGATTGGGTTTGCTGTTCAAGGTGCGTTCTGGCAGTGGGCATCTTAGTGTCTTTTTTTTCTCTCTTTTTTTTTTCTCTTTTTTTTCTCTCTCTCTTTTTTTTTTTTTTCCATCAGAGAACATCCTGAAATCCTCTTAAAACACTAAGACAACTGAAAGCCAGCATCGTGAAGCTTTTGTGAATGTCTGGCAAACCCTGGGGCATGAGCCATAGTTAGTCTCTCTTGCCTTCATCAAGGCTGAGCTTCAGTTGTGAGCAATCCATTGGCAGTCATGAAACAAGGAAAAAATAGGAAGAAACACACCTCAAAAACAAACAAGAAAACATAAAAAAACCTAGGCCAAGAGTTAAGGACACCAAATCAGACTTAAGAAACAAATCAAAGAGAAAATAGTCTAAGATTAAAGAACAAGAATGGATTAAGCAGGAAAGAGGTTAAAACTGAATAAATATTACTGTTTGAAAGTCCTCCAGAAAAACACAAGCCTAGCATGGTCCCTGACTAGGTGAAGGTCTTTGAATCTATGTTTTTATATGCGGCTGCCTAAAACAGAATAGATGTGTGCTCACCACTGCTGTGACTGTGCACCACCAACACTGGATGTGGGCAGTTTGGGTTTATGCTTGTTGCACAGCCCTGTCTGCCACGCTGTGGGACTTTATTGCTTTTTAATTTCTCTTCACTCCACTGGTCCGTTTGGTACCCAACTCATTTCAGGAGATACTTATTTTTGAATTAAGAGCAAACAAAGGGAGAACCTGGCAAAGAGCTGAACCAACAGAAGTGGTCCATGTCCCCTGCCAACCTGCTTCCAGCCAGTCTTCCACTTACGAGGACTCTTACGCAGCTCTCAGCCCAGTGTCCTCTAAAAGCCTACCTCGACAGCAGGTGATTAAAGGGAAGGCAGATAGAGAATGATGCTCTCCACCATATACTTAATCTGTCCGTTAGTTGCTTCACTGCTATCATGTTTAATAGTCCTCAATGGATTCTGTCTAATTGCTTTTCTTTTTGCTCATTTTAGTAATGATAATAATATTAATAATAATTACGCCAAGATATTTAAAAGAGCAGAAAATGAAAAAGCCATTTACCATTCGAGCAGGTGAAAGTGACCACTAGGAAGAGATATGCTTCTTTCCCATATGAAATAGAATAGGAATAACAGCAGTTGGCACAAGTAGGCTCACACAGCTACAGGGCAAATGCTGGTGATGGTAGGTGACCAGCTGCCTTGTTTCCTCTGCATTTAACAGAAGTAAAGGATTTGCAGAACTTGTATGCCGATAGTATGCGCATTTCAATATAGCCACATGCATATTCATGAGTGAAAACCGTTCTACTTCTTAATAGCAGCTTATAGCCAAATGCCAACATTCTTATCCAGAAAAATCTCTCATTTAGCTGGGTGGGAGATCTGCCCAAACTAAGGCGTTCAGGAACTGATTTTAAATGCATGCCACGGAAAACAGTTTCCTGTCCCTCTTTGCCTTCAGCACTAGATTAGCACTTAGAAATACCAAAATTTCACAGTGGTAACCGTATTTTTAATACCACAGGGAGCTGCAAATAATCTGGCCCAGAACAATAAAAGCTCTTCCTCCAGGAAAATCCTCTGCTCTACCACACAGCCTCTCCAGTGGCTTGGTGTCTGCTTGCCATAAAACACACAGGGCTTGCTGTCTGCACTGACAGCCACAGCCCAGGACAGAGCTTTGAGGGGTGGCAGGTGAAAAAGGTGCCGAAGACCAGAGGATGTACATTCCCTCAGTCCCAGCGTGATAGTTTGCAAAGAACTTGGTGATACTACGGTGTGGAAAGGGGCATTGGAAATTCAGGTCATTGGAAATGCAGCATTGGATTTTGCAGCGGTTCCAAAGGAGTATTTCCAAAGTGAGCAGCCCTTCTCAGCTCACTGCTTTTCTTTGTCAGGCAGGGAGAAAGCAAGCCCTTCTTAATCACCCCGAAGTCAATGAGGGGCACCGCCACCCTGTCACACAGTGATTAATTACTGCATCTGCAGGCAAACAAGTGGGCATCATCCATGACGCATGTGCAGCCATGTATTTAAAGGGAAATCTGTGCAGCCGCACGGCCCAGCCACCCCAGCTAACACCGACTTGAGAGGGGAAGGGGGAGGCTTTGCCCCAGGAAACCCACATCTGCTATCCAGCAGCTGCAACACCAACAAAGCTCCTTCAGAAGAAAACAGGAGAAAACCTTTATGCCACCGGAGGAAACTGTGTTATTATGCACTTTCTCCCCAGTGCAAGAATCGTTCCATCTCTTCCATCCAAATATTCCCAAATCATGAAACGAGGCACTCCAGGGCCCTGAAATTGCCTTCTAAATCCTCAGATAGAAGAAAACAAAACAAAACAAAACAAACACATTTGGGCTTCCTTTGGATTGATTCCTGGGGACAAAGTGTTATTGCCATGTGGATCTGTAAAGTCACCAGTGCTGGAAATTCATGAAAGGAAATCTTAATGCTTCACTGTACTCTAAGAGTTTGGGCTTTGGGAAATCCCTTAAATATCACAACAGTTGGGAATTCTGGTTTTATGCAGTCGCGCTTTATTTTCCTGAGCTGCAGGCTGTGGGAGAACTGGGGAGGGGGTGGCGTGAAGGTACGGCACATAAATGTTCTCACAAACACACACACCCCTGTTGCAAACAGGTGCACAGGAAACTCACTGTCAATAGGAAAGGGCAGGTTAAGATTTTTTTCTTAGCTGCTGCAGAACTGCTTGTGCTTAAAACGAAAAAAAAAAAAAGGAAAAAGAAAAAGAAGGTGATTAGGATTTAAACAAAGGAGGTTTTGAAACATTACTTTCTAATGACTATATCCCCTCCCAGACTGGCACACACCAGAGGGTGACATTTGATGTACATCCACTCCCCTGGGCCTGTCCCTTGGCTTAGAGCACGTATGACACAAGTGGGTGGCATTCGGTTTTCATTGCTCCTTTGTCCCAAAGATGGAGGCATCTTTTTGTTTTAACGGCACACTGTGTTCCGCGACAAGACAGAGCTAATGCCCTGAGCGGGATTCTATTCACACGGTAGCAGTGGATTACAGTTTTGATTCTCCTTTTTAACAAATCAGTGTAGCAGATGGTATTGGGAAAAGAAAATGCATTCACTATAGGGATGTAGCAGAGCTTCCCAGATCCCTGCTGCACAGGGGATTGCACTAACAGGCAGATACATGCAGGCCAAGAAATTATTAACACTTTCTCCAATTTTGTATTTCCCCTTTCAGAGCAGTGAGACCCCATGTGTCCGCCTCAGCTGCTAGTGCTCTCTGTACTATCAGAGACGAGCTCAGTAACATTCTTTTTTAATGCCTGATGGGTTCCTATCGCTTTTACTGCCTGCCACATCCAAAAAAGTGAAGTTACCATATTTGCTAGGGTGTAATGACTGCGCTGTTTCTGCCCAGAGTTTTCTGACACAGGGAAGTTACAGTCATGACCTGTACCTATACTTGAGCAGTCAGGACAACTGTTTGAACAAATACTCTATCTGCCTTTATAACTCATCTTGGTCACTAAGTCAAGGTAAGGGCTAGACACCTAGCATGACCTTAACCTCAGCTGAGACTGCTCACCCAAAGGCACCTGGTTGGCATGTGTAAAGGCAAGGTCTTTTCCAACCTTAATGATTCTGTGATTCTACTGTGAGCCCCAGGGGGACCAAGGATCCAAAACAGGAAGGATGTGCGCTGATCATTTCCATGCTAGGAGGGCATCCATTTGGACATTTAATTAAGGAAATTTGGGATGACACTGTCATCACCCAAAAAGAATAGTCACAAGCTGAAAGAAAGTGAATGAATTTAGGGAAACTCTCCATATCTCTAGTGCATAGCGTGACAAGAGACAATATTTAGAAACAGATCCCCTTTCTTTCTCCATCAAGCCACAGATTTCCATAAAAGCCCCACTCCCATAAAAAGGAAGGAGTTAAAGGAAACTTCCAACTGACCTTAGATATAATGGCAACAAATACTGACAATATTTTCACTCCTTGGCTGCTGACATCCACTCACCATTATGGACTATTTAATAACTGAAAGGAAGGGAAGATGATACAGTTTATTCACAGCAGCTGCATCTTCTCTCTGTCCTGCCTAGCCTTATATTGGTTCCTTACAGCTCACCAGCATCGGGACGGTATTAACAGCAGCAGACCTATTAGACAAAGCCACAGACCCATCCAGAAGTCACTCCATATGTTATTTCTTTTCACCAAAAAAAACCTGTCTCACTGCAGTTCTTTTTTATTAATGTACTTTTAGGCCTTTCTGTGCAGTATGCTTGATGCTTAGTCAAGTGTCCTTTGCACTGACTGCTGCTATAAGTTATTTCTTTGGAACAAAATTTGTCTCTTCCAGAGAAATAATGGGAAGACAGAGGCTGAGGGTGACCTTAACGCTGCAAATTGCCCTGCATTCTGTGCAACAGGATGGGGGATGTCACCCCGAGGGTTCGGATGGGCGGCAAGGTCCCCCTCTTCTGTTATGGCAGTATCCAAGGGAAAACTGAGAATTAAATCTTATCTGTGAATTTTTGCAAAGCAAAATAAAGATGTCTTTATTTTGCTTTGTAAAATTTCACGGATAAAAGTTTCCCCCAGAAAAATGAGCGTGAGGTGCTGCAGCAGATCTGGGTGGTACCGCTCCCCTGGGTCTCGTACCACGCTGCACCTCCCTCCACACAGGAGGCAAGGCAGAGCTCTGAGTCATTTTTCCATTCTTGCCTTCTCCCTGCTGGAAGTGAGCAGCTGACAGCCTTCTTTCGGCAGTACAGCCCTTCTCCCTGAGCACCAGTTTTGCTGCAGTGATGCAAATAGCGGTCGGGACTCTGCTCCTTGCACACTCCGTAGCCTTGCTTTCTCTTTGCCCACCCAGCCTGGTGGCACGGGAAGAGGCAGTTCAGCAGCACACATCCTTTCCCATGATCAAGTGAAACAACCAATCCCCCAGTTGAACAAGCAGAGGGAGAGGAACTGCTTTATTTACTCCACTGCCAGACCAGTCAGGAGAATGCGTTACACCCTGAATTTTGTGCAGACAGGAGGAGAAAGATTCATCGTAGCATCCAGAGTCGTTGTCTCTCACTCCTTTTTCTGTTATTTTTCTGCTGGAGACTGAGTTTTGTTCCAGACAAGTAACCTATGGCAGCAGACTCAGCCAAGAGGGCACTGGGCTGGAGTGGATTGCACAGACAAAAAGAGAATTGGGAAGGGGTGGGAGGAGGGTGGGGAGAGGGAGATGTGCAGAAAATTACAGCAACAAGAGGAGAGAAATACAACCCAAATATTTCAGCTCTGTTTCGGCAGCTGTCTCAGAAGACTCTGTTAAAGCAAGAATTTTTGCTCCGAGGTCATGCACACCTTGTTACCTGAAAAATAAATAGGGAACGAGAACTGGAAGCAAAGTACTCAGACTGGTGTGTCTGAATAAGACAGCAACCTTTCTATGGACACAGATTTTCAAATTAACAAAGAACCGCTTCTGACATATTTTAAGTGTGACTCCAGGGACTTTCTGGACACAGAGATGTTCAGAGCTGTGTGTATTTCAGTGCAGCCCCATCAGGTTGCACATGGAGAGATCCATTTCACGGCTGTGAGAGGGGGAAAACCAAGAGGCCATTTCTGCACTCGCTTTGCGCGTTGGACTGTCCTCGCTGTTTGTAGTTCTCCAGAGCTGGACTGGAAGTGCTTATTGAAAACAATCTAATGGCTGTGATGGATGGCCACTTCCAGTACTCACACAAGAGCTTTCTTAAGTCATTATATCCAGCAGGATATAATGAGCAGGATATAACAGCATTTTGTGGGAGGAAATAACCATGATAGGTCTTAATGCAAGAAGCATTTAAGTACATGTGTAAACATTTTGTTGATTTATGCTCTGAAACGAGTGTCTTTGGGGAGTGTATCTTTGCCACCAAGTACTGGAATTCTCTGAGCTTTATCTTTTTACTTCTGACAGCTTTTTACATGTCCAAAAATAAACCATGGGATGGACTCCTTAACTTCAGACTGGAAGAGAATAAGGTTGTTGAAGTATCTTGTGACTACAAATCTCAGACAGAGTTCCCAAAGCAGTTCTCCTTCCCCTTCATTTCGGAGTATTAAAGGGAAAATAGAGAATCATTCTAACTAGGAAAATGCATATATTTGTTGCATTGCAACATGAAATATACCCTTGCATGAAAATGTCAATTTTTTTCCCTCTCAGCTGCGTTCTGTTGGGAAGCAATGAAGTACATACCGGAGATGACAAGACTATACCACTCCTTCTCATCCTCTTGCTGTAAATAGCCTCCAAGTATTATTATTATCTCAGACCTTCATCTCAGCTCTCTAATGAAAGGTTTTGCTTTAGCGAATTCAGAGCGGCCTTGGAAGAATGTTTATAATGAAGAGCTTCAGGAGCCGAGAAAGTATTCAGCAAACGACTTGCTTGGGTGAGAATAGCTTTATGAAATTCCCATGCTAGCAGCAGTGAGCATAAGGAACAACCAATGCAAACATCACAGGCTTGTGGACTTGATGCCTCTTCTTGGTGAGGACCAGAGCTACTGGCAAGGGGTGAAGCAGCCACAGCTCTCTTGGTCCTTCTGCCCTGGGAAGCTCCAGCTGTCTTTGAGGAGATGAAGACGTGGCTGGTGCTTTCATACAGAAAGGCATCTGATAATCGGAGGTGGGAAGGCAGCTCAGAAAATGTGATAATCACAGCGCCATTGCTAATGCAGATAACAACCTTTCTCAGTCATTTCTCTGACAGTGTATCTTTTTCTGCCTCATTGGAGACTGAGGAGGGGAATCAGGGCTGCTATTCATACACCCAGCCTGCTTTTTTTTTTTTTTTTTTCCAAATAGGATTCCAGATGGCCAACAATTTTGATTCAGGTGAACAGCTCGTTTAGCAGTACTGGGCTGATGTTTCGGAAATTTCAAGAGCAAACAGCAACTCAGAAGCAAAAATAACATAGGAAGGGAAGCAATAAAATATTGAAATAGTGATGGATGTGCACCTGAGTCCCGTCTCAGAAAAAATCTCATGAATTTTAAGCGTCTTCAGACTTACCTAGAGGAAACCTTTACTCGCTATACAACTGCAAGTACCTATGAATTCAAAAAGAACTGGAACAGGCTTTCTAGAATATTTTAATACAATGAAATGTATTTTTCATAATACATCTTTCATGCAAAATGTCAAATACAGTTTGCAGAGAAAATCAAGCAGGAGCCAAATAGGAAAAGAAGGTCTGAAGGTGAAGGAGCAAGTACCAGTGAGGAGTGACAGAATGTCAGAGAGCAGGGCTCCTCCATGCCCCTGGTTGTTTATTTATTTTTATCGCTGGTAACCATACTGCAGCAGTGATTTATTTATATATTTATTTATTTAAACACTTAGATTTATGGAGAAATAAATGACCCTGAAGTTGTTTATTGGAAACTTCCCTCCTCCTCGTTTTTTTTTTTTTTTTTTCCACTACTTAAACTGTGTGCTTGGAGGAGCAGAGAGAGGCGTGTAAGAGTCACCTGAGCTCAGAGAGCTTTCTTCTTTTACAAATTACTGCTCCCTTACGTGAAGGTTTGCAGATTCAGGGTCTTCATTTATTTATTGGGGTTCAAGGCCCAAATCTTCTCACTTGGCTTTGTTATTCAGCAAAAAAATTTAGGCATATAAACTTTGGCAACAGGAGCAGAATTTATGAGGACATCTGTGTCACACCCCAGCAGGACTTGCAAGGCAGAAAGAAGAAACCCATTGCTGCAGAGCTGCTAAGACCTCTCTTGGTTTCCACAGCTGTATATTTAATCACTGAATAGCCCCACTAGGGATCAGAGTCTTCCCCCACTATATATTTACACCAGTAAATATGTAGATTTTTCCCTCTAATGCTGTTGCTCTTAATTAAAAGCTTTGTGGGAGCAGAATGTGACCCAGTATGATCATTTCCAGGAAGGGCAAATATTAGCTAAGCTCCTAACTCTTGGATGAACTCTTCTTTTTGCATCATTGTGTTATGAAATGGGGTCTCTGTAAAGGTTTATTAGCCTAGATTTAGACCTGGCTGGTTTCGTAGTAATGGGTCCCTCTTTGCATCAGCTGCCTTCTCAGAGGGCAAAGGCAATTAGAATGCAGTGGAAAAGAAACACTACTGTATTTACATTCTTAATAGCATTGGCTCGATGCCCTGACTTCCTATGAAATTTGCTTTGAGGATGGCTATTAAAAATGCAAGGGTGATTGACAAAAGAGCAAAGAGTCTTTCACTTTCAGGTCACAGGTTTGCCCTCGCAGTGACTTGGCAGTGATCAAAACTCAACACCTGCGAGTGGTGTCGGTCTCTGTGCTCACATCTCCATTAACGATCAGCTTTCCCTTTGGGTGCCCATGTAAAATAGAGCAGAGGATAAATGTGGGGAACCCTGAGCTGTCGCAAGAACAGGAGGAACAATAATTTGGCACCAATCCTTGAGGCACTGTCAAATGGAGGAACTACTCTAAAGTCCTTCCCTCACCCCAAAGTAGGCATTTTTAATGTACTGCAGTGCTATCCCCGTCTTGGCTGTGAAAAAGGGGAAAGAAAAGCTTTCGTCAGTGTGCTGTCACAGATTAGTTTAGGATCTTGGTGTTGATAGTCTCAAATATTTCAGTGTGGCTCCTGGTTTCAGTATGGCTTCTCACTGATTTCATACAAGTATTTTCAGCACAAATAATGCCTGGGGTTTTTGAATCGTACTTATTTGGTACAAGGAGAATCAGTTTAATCAGTCTTTTCTGTAGCATGAAGGTAGAACATATCAGAAGATTGGAAAAAAAAAAAAAAGATAACAATGTCCCAGTAAAGAATAGTAATCCCATAATTAAACAGAATAAATTAATCCTGAAGACAAAGAAACATTTAAGGGTTAATCTATTATCATTTGTGCCTAGGAAATTTCCTCTCTTGGCCTGATAGAAATAAAAGGGATGCAGTCTCATAGATATCTATTGTTCTTGGAGAAAAAGAAAAAAAAAAACACGAAAACCTGTATTTTCTTTCCCCTCTTTTCTTCACTTCATTGTTATTTTGGTTTTGACATAAATACAAAATATAAAGCATTAAAAATTACCACAAATGCAGGCAATCTTAAGAGATCAATAACAGTTCAGTGGATCTGAGACACAGCAGTCTCGCAGCCTCCCAAAATGGCATCCTAATGTTCTATATTAATTAAATACACGTTTTCAAAAGACAGTTAACAGAGCAAGTACAACCCAGGCAGGTTGGGAATGTTGATTTATCTTCCTTAATTTTATTGTGAAACCACCTCCACAGATAATAGCATAACAAATTAGCATGGAGGACAAAAGAACACAGAAACGACACAAATGAATAACAAAAACCAAGATAGGGAATGAGGAAGCGACAGGGACTAAGCCAGCCTCACTTCTCCTCCTCTCGCTTGCCAGACACGCAGACCCAGCCCAGAAGGCTGACTTTAGCAGTCAAAGACCTGGGACAAGCCAGCAGCCCTCCAGGATCCCAATGACATCCAGGTGCTTGCCCTGTGGCACCACATCGTCCCTGAGCCCATGGTGACCACAGGTGTCCTCACCAAGGTATTGTTATAACAAAGCAATACACCCGCTCTGTGTCCTCCCACAGTTTGCCGCTTTCTCCCAGCTAAGACACGGAGCACACGTTCTCAGAGTTACTTGGCTTAAATCTAATTTTTGAGGCAATCAACAGAGCTGCTGATCGCATCAAGACGAGAATTAGCTCCTATGAGATCACCCAAAATAGTCATTCCCCACCTTCACAGTACTGGTCTGTACATGTTGCATTCACTGTGGCTGTTGTTCAGGGAAGGATGGACCGCTATATTATTTCAGTGAACATCTCAATGCACAGGCATTTACAATGTATTTTTCTTCACAAACTTTGAATTTTCTCTAAAAGTTCCCACAAAAAATCAACATTCAAAAACTGTCACGCAGCTTTGATGCTTTCTTAAATCATCAATCAAGCAGGAAGATGGCAACAGGATGAACTGTGTCATGTTTGTGTCGCTGTAATGCAGGGCTTCAAGGATGTGTTAAGACTACCTAAAATTTTCCAGATTCAATGTGGATAAGCACTTTAAAATGATCTCATTGTTCAGCTAAAATGTTTCTAGTCGGAATTACTTCAGGCACAGCCTTTGCCATAGGATTTCTATTTCAGGCATGCTGAAAGCACCTTGAGGGATGATAATTTCACAACTTTTTCCTTGGGCCACTTGAAAAGGGAAGTGCATAAAAGTGAAAAGTTGGGGGAAAAGAAACAAAATTTTCCAGCATTTACTACAGTTTATATAATGTCAAGGCCTGATAGAATTTTGAGGAGATTTCTTATTTTACCAGAATAATTTTAACACTCTGACATTGAGAATAGGCAGTGATTGCTCTGAGGTTTGCAAAATAACTTAACTAAAAATATGGCATCAAAAGTTCTTAAAAAAAAACATACTTTGATTAGGCCTGAAAATTGCAGACCTCTCTTCACTGTGGTATTCCAGATTAATTCTGATGTAACATCAGTTTTTCTCCAGGCTGTGACTGAGAGTAAAACCGAACATATATATTCAGCTTCTTTGCTGTCCAAGATACGCTTGAAAAGTAGAAACGTGCAAAGAAAGGAAAATAGGACTGAACAACGTCTGTGTAAGGAACTAAACACACTGCTGCCTTTCTACTTGGAGAAGAGAGCTAGCAAAGCGTGGCCAGTTGTGAGCTGATTGTTCTTACAGCCACTGTCCTCTGAGGTACCGTCAGAGGCTTTACTGGTTGCTCATGCATAGTTTTTTGCAAGCTTTTTTCTTTACGTATGCTAAATCATATACTCCTGCCCTGATATTAAAGTTATGTTTACATGATCTTTCACAATCTTATCCAGAGCTTGCTCTGGACCCCCTGAGCCACCCAGGAGCTGGATATCCACAATAGCCTATGTACTTAGTCCCAGTCCCCTGTGATGATGGCTCACAGCTGAGGCTCAGTTCCATGCTGTTCGCAAATATGTGGCCACCCTGGACACACACACCGTGAACCCATGTCAGGCTGCAAACTGTGATGGCCTTGCTGAGGATAGAGGAATGGAACAGCTCTGCTGTCTAGTTGCATTCCTTTTTCTTTCCCCGGCTGGTTTTTCAACTCTTCACTATGGCTTGTATTTTCTACTTCCCAACACTCTGCACTTGCTGGTGAAGCCATCCGGGTATGCAGGTGCTGCTGGTCCCACCGGGTCCCTGCACAGCAGCTGGCAAATCTTTTCAAACTGCTTGGCTGCAACATCCGAGTCCACCTGCCCTTCTGCCTTCTACAGCCACCTGTTTTTTATTTTTAATTTTCTTTGGCAGAAAATCTGATTATCCAAAACAGTGCTGTGCAAAGCTGACTCTCCAGTGACTGTACAACTGTGCTACAGGTCATACAGAGAGGAACAAAACCATCAGATATGCTGGAGATGCAATTTCTGTGAGACTCACAGACTGTGCCTCCAACTGTGAAGACAGGGGACAGAGGGGGCAGCAATAGATGGTTGGCCAGGCAGAGGACACCCAGGCAGCTCCCCTCCCGCCCCCAAAGAAACACTGCACCCAAGCAACCCATCAATTCCTATTTAAGCAGTAAATAAAGAAGATAAATGAGCAAGGGGAGGAATATGTGCAGTTTCTTACTCCTCCAGCAGTGTCCTAGTGCAATGTGGTTTCAGCAGGAGCTGGCATGCGCCATCCTCTCTCCATTCCCATAAGCCTGTGGAGCATGCAAAAGAAAAGACCCCTTTGAAGGGGTTTTGCAGAAGTGGTGGGTATTTTGAAATGTTAACAATATGTTGAGAATTTTGGTTTAATGCCACTAGATGAGATACAAGCAATAATGACTGGGTTAAGTTGTACTGTGCAAGAGGCCAGTAAGAGCATTGTAGCTCGCCTTTCCCAGGCAATTAGAGCATCTTTCTTGGAAAGCTATCGCCTGACAATACCTGATAAAACTCAACAAGGCCATACTGGACCGTACCAGTGGAGAACCCGGTGAGATGACTTCAAACACCAGCAGGAGGAGCAGGGAGGAGCAGACATATACTTCTGGGGGTCTGCGAGCTATTCATTCACATGCCCATGAGCTCTTTACCCTTTGAGGTTCTTTGTTAGCCTTTGTTAGCCTCCTGTTAGCTCCATTCCCAAGATAACAGGAATGTTCTCACATATAACACATAGCACTGGTGTGTTAGTCATTGTAAGTACAACATTTTGAATGCTCTGGAGAATTCAATGGCATGTCTTGCTAGACACTGTCCTGACACCTTTCCATATTGACCCCTGAGCAGCCATGAAAAATTGAATGAATGCCCTTTTTTAAATTCCATAACTGTTGAAAAAGAAATAACACAAATGTGAAGCTTGGTGACTCTTTTTGAATGGAGCCTTAGCACTGACAGTGAATGCATGACAAACACAGCTCCATTGCCTTTCTGCTGTGCTCATTCCTAAAACAGCAGTACTCAGAGGGGAGCATGCGCCAGCTGGAGGCCCAGCCTTCCCTCGGTTCCCTGTCGCTGAGTGAAATGAGAATCCAAAAATGGATGAATTTGACTGAGTCTAAGCAGATCTTGGTTGCAAAGCCACCATAACGGTTATGATCAAAATACCAAGCAATAACTAAACAAGTCCTTCCAGGCTTGGATTCCCTTCCTATCCTATGGTATGAGGAGCTATTTTATTTGTCTGACCATCCTCCTCCCCACTGTGCTGCAGAGCTGATTGCTGAAATCTCCTCTAGCACACAAGAAGCAAAAGGGGATCCTGAGAGACTGTGAAAAGCTCATATGAGTAGAGAAGTTTGAAAATGAAACTTCCTCAAAGTAAAAATGTCCATAATTTCCTCCCAAATGCCTCCGCAGGAACTGAGGAACAAAAATCGCAAAATCAACAGAGGCTTCTATTTTCCCCAAGGTGATGCACAGGAGCTGACCTAGCAAAAGCTTGTCTTTGTTTCTCAGCTATGGATTTTTTGTTTTGCTTTGTTTTGGTTTTGTTTCTAACTGTACCAATCTAGCTGTCCAAACTGTCTCTGTTCCCACAGAATAATAATCAACTTCCTAGTTCAACAGCTTTATGTCATGAATATTAAAAAGAATATATGAATAACATTGCTCACCAGCACTATCCTATCCATTCTAACCTCAAGAAAGTATTCAGAAACTCAGCAAAAAAAACACCTTTCCCACACATAGGACTTGTGTGTTTCTCCGATAAGGATCCTACCTACTCTGTGCCTTTCTGCTGTCCTGTCTCGAGACCCTTGTGCTGTTGTTTTTGCTACTGTCAATGCAAAACCATGACCCTGGAAGTGGAGCTGCTGCTCCCTCCTCACTGACGGCAACGTGCAGGGCAGGCTACATGCCGCAAAGCCTGTCAAGCCTTCATTTAACATGATGGAGAGCCTTGCCAAGGAGAAACACTCCCTTATTCATCACCGGCTTGCTAACACTCTGCACAGGGACCCAAAATGGCTGCCTGGCGCAAGATAAGGTCTTGATGGCGTTTAACCTTCTCTCCTGGGCTATGGAAGAGGGAAGTTGTGATTAACAGCCACCGCCACGCTGCGTGCTGAGGGCCGAGCTCTGCCCTTAAAAGGTGTCCACAGAGCTGAAATACCATAGTTATTGTGGCTCTGACATCTTTTGCAGCCCCAGGAAAATAAATAAATATATATATATATAGGGTTGGGGGTGGTGGTATTGATTTCTGCATATATTATATTTTCTGTCCACAGCTTGCTAGGCCAAGGATGACTTTGCCCACTGGGTCACCAGAGGGATCTTCTTCCCTGGTGGGCACAAACCTGCAAAGTGCTGCCTTGGGCCTGGATTTGGGCCTGGGCGCGAATTTGGGCCTGGGCACAAAGCGTTAAGGGCAGGGCTCTTCCTCCCGCAGCCCCGCACAGGTGGTGAGAGGGAGGCCAGAGCTGAGGGAGGTGCTGGGGAAGCTTTAAAAGGCCTGAGGAGAGGCAGGAGCAGAGCTGGGCCTGCTGTGCCCCTCTGGGTACTGACTTCACAGCAAAGCCCTGCTCCAGCTGACCCCCACCTCAGGAGGGATGAGGCCAGCCCTGCTGAAAGCTGCAAGGTAAGACACAGTGGAATTATTAGTAAATATAACAGTGGTCATCCTGAAGTGGTATGAGTTTAAACAAGCCCTCTGTTCATCCATTCTCCATTAACAAATGCGTAGTGGTATTTCTGAAGCATTTTTGTGGGTTGTGTGGAGAGAATTGAGCAGTCGGGTCCTCCCCTGAGGTGTGGAGGTACCAACTGGGCTGCTTTGGTGCCCAATGGCTTGGCTGGAGGCCGTGAAGTCTTTCTGAGGAAATAAGGGAGAGTGTAAACCCTGCCTCTGAGCTGCTGTATTACTGTGAGTCCTGTTGATGACTTACATCTGATGTTGGTGATTAATTAGTATGGCTTGGAACCAGGTGGTACCTAAAGGCCCTCTTGCTCCATCAGCAGTGAGCTTCTCTGCTGCTGTAGGAAAAGTCTCTCAAAGATATTCAATCTCTGTAATGTGGCCAGAGCTGGTTGAAGAAGGAATGAATAGATAAGGCTTTACCTTACAAACAATGGTTATGTCAGAAACAAAGTTTCAAGTTTGCCCGCAGAGTAGCACTGGGGTGTTCTCAGTGATATTTTTCACTATTTTTTTGGTCTACATCTGTTGTTTTATTCTGTATTGCTTAGTCTCCTGTAGTGATACAGTATGAGCCATCCTGTGGTTTTTGACACTGCTGAAGAAAGCTACTTATTTGTCTTTTATTAGACCAGCCTGAAATTCCAGTTGTCCAAAATCTAAAGTTCAGCACCACAAAATAGCTCCCTCAGTAGCTACCAGGTAAACTGCAAGTGATTTGTTCTGACTCAGTCTCTGCAGCTCCCTGAGGAGAAGCAGGGTAAAAGGATAGTTTTCCTTAGGGCTCTGGGCTTCCCCAGAGGTAGCTTTCAGGCTGTCCAGCTCATAGCTGGGGAGGTGAAAATAACCCAACTGTACTCTGCTACGTTTTTTTGCTCAGAAGGCATCTGACTTCATGGTATGCTGGCAGTAATGCTGCTTTGTGAGAGGGAGCCTCCATCCTCCTTTCACCAGCTTCTTTGGTCAGCTGTCCATTCCCTTCCCTGTAATATTTTTTGTTTCTCAACTGAGCTGTGTTAATGCAATTGGTGATGTGTGGTGTGTGTGTCTATAGGCTGTAAATAAGCGTTGGTGTTCGGACTGAGGAATATTTTAAAATCACTTTTGAATGATGCGTCGTCAAGCCACAGCCTTCAACCTCACCTGTGTGAGACCTCTGATTTCTCACAGTGCTTGACTGAAAGGTGAAGTGATCTGGAAAGGCTGCTGCTGGGGAGTGGACATGTATTTGAGTGTGCTGTTTCATAGACAGGAAAGTTATTGGTCTAGTATTAGCTTGACACTGACAGGTCTTTGTCTCCCAAATGCTGTTTATATCTCTGTTTTAGAAGCCAATAATTTAGTATGAGCTGGCAATAATTGTAGAGCACTATAATGCGTCTCTCAAACTATAATGTAACTAGTCAGTTAATAGCCGCTGAAATTCCTTTCTATGCACTGCCGTAGATACCTTGGAGAGATGAAATACATGGTCTTTGTTCTTTATTAAAGCTTTATGGTAAGAGCTTTGTTCTTTGGCTCAAAGCCTATTTTTTGTCATTCTGGGGGAAAATTTTTGAAACTAAAACTAAGTTTTTAAAGCTTTGTGCATGTGAAAACACTTCCACGCTAGCTTGTAGCCCTGGAAAATGAGTTCATTCCTATCTTCTGTTGGTGAACAGAGGAGAAAATGGCTATGGGGGGGCTTTGAGTGTTTTACCCACAGTTCCTCCAGGATGGTGTGGAAATGGTCACCCTGCCAATGAAGTCTTTGGTGTCACACTGCAGAATTGTATGGAAGGAGTCTCCTGGTGTCATCTGGGAGTACACACTAGCTGAGCAAGGCTCAAATTGTGTTGCTGTATCAAGGTGATGATGTTTTTGCTTAGCAGGGCTTGCAGAGCACCAACATGATGCCGTGAGTTACCGCGTGGCTTTGACTAGGAATGGTTTGTCATACCTGCTACCCAGCTGGTAAAGATCCCGTGTTTTCTTGTTGTGTAGACATGGTTTAGAGTAGTCATTACTGTTTATTGCAGTTCATTAGTTAAAATAATTATCAGTAAAATGAAGTTCTACCACAAAATATGTGGCTACTCTTACGGTTTTATTCACCACAGAACTTCCATGCAACTCGTTAAGCTGATACAAACTAAGCTGGCAAAAATCAGCAGCTGGAAAGCTATATCCTTTGTGGAGTCCAGCTCAGAAATGAGGAGGTGGAAAAACGCATCAAACTTTGAGCAAGTCTTGCCTCCCAGGGCTCTGGGTGAGAGTGCTCCTTCCACTGAGGCTTCTGTGATGCTGAGCTGTTCTTCAGGGTGATGCCACAGAGTGGCTTCCTTGACAGATGGCAATGAATTGACAGCTTAAAAGGGCTCTTTGCAGAAAAAATGACACAAAGAAATGTGCTCTGACTAACAGATGAAATCAGTGTCACTGAAGTAGGGAGTGGATTCTCCAGGCAGGTCTGTTCCTTTGAGTTTGTGTAGAGAAACTGCCTGAGGACTGTTCCTGGGCTACACACTGTGCCTGAGCTGTGGGGGGTTTAGTAGGTGAGACGCGAGGAAGTGATACGCTTCACTTAGTGAATGGATGTTCAGAATGCGTGCTGGGAAGATTTGTTGCATTTGCATGTCCAATGTGTTGTCACAAGTTGATGCTTTATTCATTTTCTTCCTAAACTTTCCTCATTTTGGACATTCTTTCTGCACTTTGAAAGATGGTGCGTGTCACTTATGCAGAGCACTCAGAAAATAATCTTCCATTCTTTGGGATCCTCTGCCAGGGTTCAGCTGTATGGCATTGCTCATTTTAAGAGTCCCCCTGGCTATCTGAACTTGGCCCTGATGGCTGTCAACAGCAATTGGTGAGAGGGGTTTTATCTACAGCTATAATCTGTTCCCTGTTGCTAGAGCATTTGCAGTCAGAGGGTTTCCCAATTCCTGCTTTGCATTAATGCTTTCTCAGAACTCCTGGAAGCATTTTTTCCACCCCCCGGTATTAGGCAGTGTCTTTGCATGTCCCTCTGTGCAGACAGGAGCACTGATCTCTGCTAGGTTTCACATGGGCGGCAGTGGTAGATAGGTATAATAAAAGCCTTGGAGCTTCCCAGTGGAAGGTTCTTGTGCTGTGTGATGGATGGTAAATAGAAGGAAACTGTTCAAAGCTTTCCAGCTGAGAACTATTTACAATGACTTGCAGTTTTGGCCTCTACTAAGATTTTTTTGTTTCCTTACCTCTCTTCTCCTGTTTGCTGTGAAGTCCTGCCCTAGCAAACAGGATTTCTGAAGAGGATTTCCCAGTCTCTCACACTGTAATAAGAGAAGCCAAAGTTCACCAGTGTCATGCCTTAAGTTGCCATAGTATATTCTCTGAAATTGAACACTAAGTCCATACAAAAGAAAAGGAGCAAAACTCAAAGCAGGAACAAGCACTTCTGTATTCAGTTCTAAAATGCATCTAGCTCTAGATGGAAAGTGGGAGCAGTGTAAGGTTCACTGGCCATTGTTTGACAACATAGGATGTTTTTCTGTACTTCTGAAACTGTGTCAGGACTTCTGTGCTACACGTAGTGTATCCCTTCTGTCTTAGTGCAATGCCTGAACAGCAATAACAAAATAAGAAGCAAAGCAGATGGCAGTACAGAAATGTTTGGTTTAGTCAGATGAGGACAGAGGAATGAATATCCTGATGATTGGATGGTACATGGTATTAATCATATAGGTTAGTCACCACTTAATATTTTGTCTGCTCACGTATGTAAACCTTTAAACATAGACCACTATTGTTGCAGATATTTGTGCTGAAATTATCCTGTTATAAAATGTTTAACAGCAGCCATTAATAGGACTGAAATTGATGGGAGATTCTGTTGATGGCTGGATGCTTTAAAAGAAGCTGCACATAATAAAATAGCCTTGAAGTAATCCCAGTTTGTGGCTTTTTCCCTCTCTGTAGAAAATACTTACTTTTGCCCAGGCTATCTTGAGGTAGAGGGTGGCCACCTCTTGCAACTTTAAAATGCTGAAGTTTTGTCTGCTACCTGCACATTTCTTTCTGAATGCAAGGCTTTGAAATGTAAGCTGCTTTATTAAAATAGAAAATATGGTATTTAGTAAAAGTGTTCTAAAGTCAAGGGTTTCTAGAAAAAAAAATTGCGTGTTACTGAAAACTTTGTTTCTTTAGAAGAAAATTATTGGTTTATTCTGGATCCATTCCATAGTCTAGATCACAGCATGACAGTTCCTTCAGTAATATTAGTATAAACGCAAGGGTTAGCATGCTGGAAGTGCATTGTTAGGAGTAAGCAATGGGTGAAAAGGGAGCAGGACTGACTTAAATCAGTGTTAGTCTGAAGATTAAGCTTTAATAGTGGAATCTACAAATTTAGCCTTTTAAAAAATTACATGTGAAATGTGGATGTTACTTTGGCAGAAAGCATCATTGCAGGGTTAATTGTGATTTTTTTGCAAACATTGCCACTACAGAGAACCTAGAAAGCAAACTGTTCTGCTTCAGGCAGCCACAATGCTACAACAGTGGTGTTGCATGGGTGTAATTGGAAGAGAAGGAAACTTTCTCCTTATCTCTGTGCAAACTGTAAAATCCACATGGAAGATAACATGGTATCAGTGCCTCTGCATGGTTGTTTCCCTGATCTAGAACATCAGAGTAGATTGTTTAATTTTTGTGGCAATGTTCCTTTGCTAACTGTGCCAAGCTTCACTCTCTGGAAAAAAAATAAAAAACATTGGGAATTATTTGCCATTCAATAGGACTAATAACTGAAGAAAATATTATTATTCACATACTTATTTAAGACCAATTTGATAAGCTAAGTCCTACAGGGAATAAAGGGCTGAAAACTTGAGCTTTCTGGAACTAAATTTTATTTTTAAATGATTTCTATACTGTGCAGTAGAGCTCTTAAAGGACTTTTTCCTTCAATTATTTCAGCTTTGATTTTTGCTTGCCGTAATACAAGTTGTAAAGATCAAGTCAGACCTTACTTGTGTGTTTCTACTGTCTCCAAGCAGTGCCTATGAACCCGTAGGCTTCAGTAGGTTTGACCAAGAGGAATTACTGTGTAGCATCTGTGCATTTGTAATCTAGAAACTTGATAGAATTCATTCCCTCTTCTGGAGCATTGCTTTGTTGCAGAGGTTGCTTTGATTTATGGTGTTCAGCATCTCCTCTTGAGCAAAGGGGATGGTGGGGAGGCACTGGTGGATCATCAGTGGTTTGGTCCTTCCCTAAATTCCTGGTGAGTGATTATTCCAAGTGGAAGAGGAACCTGAAGATCTTTGAGAAATGCCAATTAAATGCACTGCTACAGTTGTCAGGGTTTGGGGGTCTGCGGGGTAAAACTTGAAGTTCTCACTCTAGTACACTCTTGTTAACTTTGTGCTGAAATGATAATTTAAGCCTTATATGTGAGAATTAAAAGGTTTTCTATACAGGTATCTTAAAAGCACTGAGCATATTGGGGATGGATGTGCTTAAAATGTTTTCAGAGTTGATCCATGCTTCAGTTAGTGAAATAAAATGGCCAGACTTCCATGGGGCTGAGGCAACTTGCAGAGTGGAAAGTATCCTGGGTACATTTACCAGGCAGCCAGGGCACAGGGTGTACCCCTTCCTTTGGGAACTGGTATACATGGCATGGGTGCTGATGAGATGTAAAAGGGGTCAGTAGCTATGTGGCTGCTGTTAGCTCTCCTCTGGCTCTGTATGCATAGGTACAAAAAGCTAATTTCCACTGCAATTAGATTCAAGAAATTGGATGCCTTTAGATGTGTGTATCTCTAGGAGATGCAAGCAATCATTACTGACTTTAACATTTAAACTTGCATTGACATTTAAGGTTGAAGTCAGCATTGAAACTTCCAGTGAATTCATGGGTGCAAGTTTATATTTAGACTGTATTTACAGAGGAGCCCTAAGGCAGCCCTCAAGTCCAAACTCACCCTCTCCACAGTCAAAGAAACTGCAGGCATGTCCCTTGGTGTAGCTGGAGGCCTCCTTTCAAAGCATGCAGGACCCCAAGGACCCAAAACATTCAGTGCCTTTTTATGCTGCTGATAGCTTCCCTTCTGGCTGCTCCAACCTCAGTATAAATGGGATGAGCTAATCGGAGAGTACCAGGCCCTTTAGGAAGAATGTTGTCATCCCTTAAGTATCATGCCTTTCTGCTTTATCCGCAGGCTCTGTCCACACCAGCAATATTGCCTTCCTACTTCTGTCCCCTTCTGCCATCAGAAAGATGGTCAAACAAGAGAAGAGTTTGCATGGCGGCAGTTCATCTGGGGAGGGACTTTCTGCTTAATCAGAGCCTCTGGGGAGTGTTTACACATGGGGATCTTGTCCAGGCATGGAGTATGCATGGTGTTGACTGAATATGTGGTGCTTTGGAAGGTAAACCGAGCTTTGCTTTGTCGGATGGCTGCACCAGGAAGCGCTGCCAAGTTGCTGTGCCGTGAGCAGCCACCGGAGGACTTTGTGTTGCTGCCATCCAGCTCATTAGCTTTCAGTAGCTCACACATGCTTATTTATAAAAAGTAAACCGGTGAAAACAAAACAGTATGTCAAAGTCAAATTACTTGGTGTGATTCTCCTCCTTCAGTGGGGAAAGATGGGGGGTACTGTACTCATTCATCTCCTTTCCCTGCAAAGTAACACAATTAGCAGTGAGAAAGGGCTGCCAATCCAGTGAATAATCTTAGAGATCTCCAAGCAGTTAAGCATGTTAATTAAATTGGCATTGCAGCAGGAGTTTGTTAGCAGAGTTCCAGTGATCTTTTTTGGAGGAGACTTTCCCTATGTAATACTTGAAGACTTCCCAAGACTAGACTGACTTGGCCTGATTCTTCTCTGCCTTCTGATGGCTTTTCATTTAGGGGAGCTGCTCCAGGTCTTCACAACTGTAATCAAGGCATGCATTACTTCTCTTAAAGTGTATTTCTAGTTATAGGCATATGTGGAGCTGTATTGATTTACTCTATAATCTCCTACAATCTGTTTCTTCTAATGGCTTTCCCTCTGTTTTGGTAACTGTAGGAATTAATAGCTACAACTCAAAGTTGGAACACCTTTTTGGACTCTGATCTTGAGACTCTCCATCTAGATTTCTAATCTTAGCATTAGTATCAACAGAAATGGTGCCATACAATGCTGAAGAGTCTGTGCTGTCATCACAAGAACTCTCAATGTTCAACTTTGTTTACCTCCAGCTAAATAAGGGCAGATGCCCTTTGGGATTTTGCTTTAAAAATATTGGTACTTGTGTTCTGTTGTTTGCAGGAACTTACATCACTTACTCTGCCTTGAAAGAACAAGAACATCTTATCTGGATGTAAGGCTGTATTCTGGCTTTTGGATGATAAATACATGTAACCATGATTCAGCAGTATAAATCAGAAATCTCTCTGCAGAGGTCAAAAGTGTGATAATGAATTTCAGTGCAAGAGGAGAGGGGGGAGAAAAGCAGTGAACTGAAACTTCTATGTGGGTCTAGCGAAGTAAAATTTGTTGCAAGAATTGACTTCAGTGGGAATTCATCGCAATAATTAACTGGTAGTCCCTTCCTTGTGACTGCTCCAGGCCAGCATCAAGGCTGGCTTTAGAAATTTAAGTCCCTGGGTTTGGCAACTCTTCAGCAGTCTGCCTTTTGCTTCTCTCTACCTTGGTGTCACCACTTCTGTGAGCAGATTGTCCCCACTAGTCACTGCTAGTGAGCATTTGATTCCTGGGAGTGGGGAACGGGTCAGCATAGTCACAGCGCCCTAGGTCGTCATGGCAAAACCCTGGGTGGAAGATGTAATGCCTTCATGTGTAATGTCTGCTGACACCCCGTATGAGATGTCAGGTGAATGCTGAGTATTGCACAGCATGCGCCCAGCTCTGCTCCCCTCCCTGCCGTTCCCATACAGGGGTCTGCCCGCACCCCTTCTCCTGTCCTGTTTTGAATGCCATCACTTTAAAGGCTGCTGGAACTAGTTCAAGGGGGGATCATTGTGCCTCTTCCTCTAAAATGGATCTGTAGGAGGTTGGATGTGCTGAACTAGTACATTTCTAAGGACAAAAACTCCTAATGTTTTTGAAGATTTTTTTCCCCTGTTACCATGTTGCCAAGCAACATTTTTACAGTATCAGCAGCTGGGGAAACTAAACTCTGAATGTCTGAAAATGGATTAAAGGAGGAAGAAGCCACCTCTGTCCTTTGGCTGTACCCTTCTACTGCTGAGAAGAGGGTGTACCCCTCCTCACTCCACCAGTGGACTCCCAAATTATTAAGCTGGAACCTGAGTTTATTCATCCTCATCTGTCTGTAGTTATTAACTCTTGAGTAATACTGGATGGAAATGAAAGTCTTTGCTTTGTAGCTAATAAATTCTTAAATAACACGGCTGGGATAGATCTGAAAGGCCTTCTAGTCCTTTCTGCTGTGGGAGGTCACTTGCTGTTATCCTGTCACTTATAATGGGATCATGGGGTGACACAGGTGTCAAGCTTCTACTTAAAAATCTAATGTTAAGGCATGCACTCAAAAGTTCCTCCTCACCCCACAACAGGCAATGCCTGTTTACTCATGCTGTCTAAAGGAGGTTAAAAATGATGCAATGCATGACTCCCTCTCATGCCACTGGCAGCAGAACCTGGTCTGACTTAATTATGATAGCCCGAGGCACACAGCAGACTCCTGACTGCTTTGGCATTTCTAGGGAAGTCTTTTGTCTTGTACCATTTGTATGGATAGGACGCTGGGGACCCCAGTGTGCTGAATGCTGTTCGAACACACAGCAACACACTTCTCACTCTGCAGAGTTTAGTCTATCTTATTTCCAGACTTTTTAAAAGTGTATACATTACCATAATATCTAGAGGTCAACAAAGTTCGGTCCCATTGGGCTAGCACTGTGCCATTATGTAGTAAAAGATGGTTTCTGCTCCAAGGAATTTATATTCAAAGGTGTTTCACAGTCAGTTCTCTGACTCCTTTCAGCTTCTGCTTAACTTTAACACTAGAATATTTTCTAATCAAGGTCTAAAATCCATATATGAGACTCTGTCTCAGGTGACCTTCTAACCACTCAAAAACTAATGAGGATGGAGGAAAAGCTGAGCTTTGGAGCTTCATATTGTTTTACAGGCTGAGTGATCTGTGTGCTCCATGCAGGGCAAAGAGAACTCTCTCCCTTTTTGAGCAGATAAATTGAAAGTAATGGACTTTGTAAAGACTCTCAGATCAACATAAATGATAGGTCTTTTTTGTCTTCATTTCCTGATTAATAGGATGCAGTAGACGGCCAAATAACCTTTACCAGATAGAAAGTAAGAAAAACATTCTCTCAATGAAGTCTCTTCAAAGGTATGAAAACCTTGCCTTTAAAAGTCATCGCTCCAAAGAGTTCCCTATTATAGCTGAAAGGTGTCAAGATCCCAAAGCCATATAAGAAATTTACTTAAGACACTGCATGGAGGCTGCCTGGTGAAACTTGGTTTGACAGTTTTACATACATATTAAATATTTTCAGGACTTAAAAGCTATTTCATGGTCACTAAAATGCAGGCAACTCTTCAGCTGGTGATCAAAGATAATTCACAATTATCTCTAGAAGCAGAATTATGTGTAATAAACAGAGCAGAAAGAATTATTTCCTAGAAGAGTTATTTGAGGAAAACCTTTAAAAATACAGAAGTGATTTTCATATAGCTAGTGTTGGAAGCTGAGGCTGCTGTAAATGCAGCTAATAGGGTCCATTGCTATTTGGCTAGATATGGTAAGATACCTGTGAACCAGATTAACCCTTTGTATTAGCAAATGATATTGCTGTGTGAACCTGCAAACGTGCTCTGGAGTAGATGTTCCTTTTGGTAACTTCTGATAAGCTTGCAAGGAGAACCTGTTTCTCTTTTGACTTATTGCTTATCCTTCTGGCAAAACTGCTTCTTTTAGCTCCATATTTCTTTCCCTTATGTTTCAGCTATACCCAACAACAACAAAAAAAATGTTCAGTGACTAAGGATAACCTAACAGCACTTTATACCTCAGGGAAGGAAAAAAGAAATAAACTATCCCTTTCCTTTCTGTTAAGATTTTAGAACCAGAATTCAGACCTTCTCCATAAACTGAAAAATCTGTTCCTTTCTCCCAACTTCCTCCATCCCTGTTTCTGTGTAGAGAAAAAGGAGGTGGGGGGTGTTAATGGTAACTACAGACCTCTTCCTGTCCTCTTACTGTGGACAGTTCAGAAAGTACAAAGGAGGCTTTAAACTTCAGTAGGGTAGCTGAGAATACCCCGTTACGCTCACCATGTTGGTGATGGTTGCTAAAATGGTCTGAACTTTTGCCTTATGGATCAGAGAATCTTGCCCTGTTCTGGCCACAACACAGGAAAAAAAATAAAAAATTTGTTGCAAGATAGGATCAAGACAGAAGCAATATCCTCCTGTTTTTGAAGAGTGCCTGCACCAGTGATACACCCCTCCAGCCAAACTTTCTCCCTTCACCCACAACCCCTGCAGCTCTTAACTGCTCTCCTCGTTCTACTTGTGGCTCTGCTGGCTACTTGTGGACTCCCTATGCCAGCTGGCCAGGGGAGCATGAGAAGGGTGTCCCACCAAATGGCAAACAGGTTGTTCCTGACTTCAAGGCTTGAACCCAGCTGTGGACAAATTGTCATATGAAACATCCAATTTCATTAAATACTGAAGAGCTGCAAAGCCAGCATTGTAGCTTCAGAATCCAGCCATGAGTCTGTGCTAAATCATGATTATAATATTCATACTTTGGCTAGTTTCTGTGGGGGATCATTGCCATTTGATTCTTACTCCAAATTATTATCATTTAAATATTTGCTGATATTTTCGAACATGATGAAAATTAATCTTCAACAAACATCCAGTGTAGTAACTGAAGACTATCCAATACCCATTAACATCAATGGAAGCATTCCTGCTGGATTTGGCAGGTACTGAATAATTTTGGGAAAGAAGAACTTGCGATAGAGGTTCCCATTTCACAGGTTAGACCTTCACCAATAATTACTTTGTGGAACAGAATTCAGAATAGAGTATAGGCTTCCCTAGACCTTCTGCACTAGAAACTGCATTCATTATCCACTGTATTTGCACATGTAATAGCTGTGTGATCCACAGTGACAGTATCTCTAAACTTGGAAAGTAAAATCTATATTCAGAAATATGGCTGTGGGCACTGTAGAAACAGCTTCAAAATATCTCATGATATAACAATAAGTGATGTTACATCTTTAGACCTGTGTAACCTGGTGAAAACTGGGCCAAGGTCTCTCACATTCCTTGGTGACTCACCAGTTATGGGGTATGATGCTGCTGTTCTACGTTTGACCTGGACTAGAACAGAGAAAACACCTCCCACTTATCCAGCTGAGCTTAAGTTGAAAGTCAAAATGTCTGCGCTAGAACATGGAAAACACGGGTAAGGCATAAGTGCAAGGTGGATACCAGCATGTGAAGTCTTGCCTGCTTAAGGATAGGTGTAATCCTTGAGCTGAGCTGGATAGCTTCAGCCCTCTTTTTTGGTTAAGCTTAAAGCATCAGAAGACCTGGTATAGGAAGATCCAAAGTATTAGAGGCAAATGCAGTGTATCGACAGAGCAAAATCAGCACAGACCTCTTGGGGTGGAGGCAGCTATATTGCAGCGTATGCCAAACTGTTTCTAGTTGGAGTGCTTTCCTGGTACATGAAAGTTGGTGTCACACTGCATCAATAAGCACTTCTGCAGCTGCTTCGGAAAGAGGTGAGAGGTAAAGTTATGCCATGGATTAGAATCTGGGATCAATGCTAGGATCAGTGGGAGATTTTAGTGGTGAGATTTCTAAACTCTTTATCAACAGTCTGTAAAGGGGCTGAGCAATGAAGTGGCAACATCTGCAGAGTGTATAAAGAAACACTGCAAACTAAATCAGCTTTCCAACAGGGCAGCAAATGCTATCCCAGTCTAGCCAAGCCTGCTGCTTAAATGTACCAACCCGTTTCCAGACTGGAATGCTTTCATAGCTGCCTTAGTGTTCAGGCACTGCAGGACCAGTCAGCAAATAGAAATAAGTGAAAGTAAAGCAGAGTCAGGCCTTTTAAAGGAAGAACAAAAGGATGATGAGAAAGGGAGGGAGCTTAAAGGAAATCTTGTTTTAAATGGAGTTAAATTCACTTAGTGTTTGGTTAGTTAGTCTGAACATCACAAAATGCATCTCAAAGATCTTCATGTGAGAAAACAATTTACATAAATCCACTTTGAGAGCACTGGCTTTTTCTTCCTCCATTGGCTGTTCCGTATGGCTGTGATTAATAGTGGTCACAAATGATAATACTGAATATCACAGGAATGAAGTAAGGGCCTTTAATGAAAGTAAATCAGCTTTTAATTGAGACTTGCTAAGATGGGGTGATTAAGTTTATGTGGATATGAACAGTAGCAAATGATTCCAAAGACACATTTGTTGAGAATTAATTTTGTAACAGATGCAAAGGCCAAACCTGCAGATGTAAACTAGAGATGAGCTGGCTCAGAGCATCTGGTACAGTTTTGCTGTATGCTCAGGGCTGAATTTCACCTAGGCCTAACCTGCTCCCATCTCCACACCAGCAGTTGTTTGCAGTCATTTGTACAGGTACAGCTGCTTGCCAGCCCACATCATGGGGTTTTGACATCTGCCTGAAATTCTAGAGTTGGCTGTTGAGGGCGTTAGGATCTAAGTTAATTTCATGCTTGTGGTCAAGGATGAAATAATCAAATTGCTGCTAAAGCTTTTAAAACAGGGTGCGATGGGACTATCTCCTGCAGGTCCTGTGTTTTTTTTTCCCCTACTATCTTTCCCTTGTGCCAGTGTCTGGAGCATAGGCAATGTGTTTTGACCTCCCTACAGATGGCTGGCTGTTGCTTGCTGCTGGGGATAGCACCATTACTGCCACTGTGACCAGCGTGGATGGGTACAGAGCCATGTGGGGAACTCCCTGCTCAACCATCACCAATCGTGGCCAAAGCAAGCTGCTGCTGAACCACCCTCAGTTCCTGCAAGCTCAGCAAGCAGATCTCCAGGTTTCAGAAGGTACAAACATAATTAACATAGGTTAGTTCCCAGGCCTCTATTTGGTGTTGTATAGCTTGAGTGACTGCAATCCAGATACTGTCAATGAAAAGTAGAAATGATCACAAGGACTCATCGTCAGTGAAAACATTCTTTGCTACTCGAACATGTTAAAACTGACCCCTGTAGAAAAGGTTTTCATGTTCCAGGTGATTCTGTAGTGAGATTGTGCTACTCTGAAGACAAATGACAAGGTCCCAAGCAGGTCCCTAGCTATCAGGTTTCCCCAGTATCTCTAGTATTGTTTTACAGAGTTTCATGGAAGTGTGCTTTAACCTCATTTTGCAAATGAAGAATTGAGGCAAATAGTGAGGGCCAGACAACTCATATGCTTAGGTATAACACCCCTTACCCTAGCCCGTTAAAAGTCACACTGTGAAATTAGCCATCTAAACAGGAGTTATAGAAGGATAAATGCATCATATAAATGTATTGCCTCCTTTCTGGAGTGATAAGGAGACCAACACCAGGACATCCAAAGAAGAGCTGAGCTTGTGGGTTGATACTTGAAAGACCCAGGCCACCCAGTGGGCCTGTGACTCTTATGGCTACAGTTACCAGGCAGAATTCATCTGCTACAGAACTTTCTGAATCCAAGGTTTCCTCTAAGGAAAAGCAACAGCATAAAGTAATGAAGTCCCTTTCCTTAACTGGAAGGGGAACCATTAAAAACAAACGAATAAATGGGACTGAGAAAAATGGTTTGTAGATATGAGTCAATTATATTAATTAGAGATAGTGTGGGAAGTGTACTCCAGAGAAGTATCAATGATAGTCTTATGTGTGAAAACTAGTGTATTTTGCCTACCTATAACATTTGGTTTAACAAAATGTAACGTCTCCCTATAAGTTTTACCTCTATTATCCTTAGGCTATAATGATAACATACTTCTTCAATGTTTCTATTACTACGAAGTACTCAGTATGCAGAGGACAAAATAAGATATCACTGAATAAAATGAGTCAACTGTCAGAAGAAATAAAACTGGGCCACTGATGGATTTTAAGTATATTTCATTTATTAAATCTCCCTTTTTAAAATTTGCATGAGACTACTGCAGATTTTTCCTGTCCTCTGTAGCAGCGTGACAGAAGCCAGAGCTGGGAGCAGTTCCACTGAGTTTTGTTTTTTATGCCTCGAGAAATGGCATCTACCTGAAATGCTTGCTCTGAGCCCATTTCTGTTTAGTGGTATTGAAGTGTTATTGCCATCAACTATTTACAAATGTAAGACAAAAATGGTATCAGTTTCAATGAATCAAAGAAATAATTTTCTGTTCCACGCTGCAAAAATGACACATTAGCTACGGTTAATATGTTGATGGATTAAAATGTCTTCCTGAATGAAGTTTCCTTCTTAGGCTGTGAAATGCTCTCTACATAAGTGACAACATAGCTAAATGCAGAAGGCAGGGAATGGTTTTACTTGGTATGCATTGGGTTTAGCAGGAAGAATGCATTGATTTAAGCTATTTTCATACAGAAGCAGCTGCAAAATTCCACTTGTTTAGTTTGTATTCCAGTGGTGGTACCAATTTCTACAAAAGCATATATGTATATGCAAGCTTTATACTGGCTTTAGTTTTTGGATATCTAGTAATATTTTCTGTACCTAAAGATAAGTCTTCCTTCATGCGTATAGGAATATTCTGTCAAACAATTAAATGTGGAGTAAAAGCAATTTTCTGGGATATACTACAAAATTATACTACAAAATCATGGGGCTTAATACTACAAGGTGCAGATATTTCCTGGAGCAAATGTGCTAGAGAACATGCAGATATGAAATGCAGTGCCAATGTGATATAGTCGAGGCTGACTGAGGCATCATTGTTTAGGTCTGAATTAGGCGCAGGAAGATGTGCCAGGAGAGGAAGAGCAAAAGTTTGTTAGTTTATCTGATATTTTGTGTTAAGTCACGTTTGGAAGCAAGATTGTTATATTTTTATATTTTCTATGTTCTATGTTTTATATTA
This sequence comes from Anser anser, assembly GCF_964211835.1. Classification (NCBI taxonomy): domain Eukaryota; kingdom Metazoa; phylum Chordata; class Aves; order Anseriformes; family Anatidae; genus Anser; species Anser anser. The sequence continues at coordinate 6,900,007 of NC_139735.1, forward strand.
TTCATAAGCAGTTGGGGGTATATATAAAGGACTTAAGCATGGTCATGTCAGGAATACAGTGCCATTCCAGCCAAGATCTTTGCAATACTGCAGAACTTCCTATCTATTATTACACTTCCATATGTGCAGTAGTTACCGCAGCTGTAGACATCCATGCATCATACCCACACACCACAACTATGAAAACAGGCTTTGCACTAAAACTTCTCACTTCTAGTTTGACTTCTGCAAGTATATTCAAAAAGCTCACCTTCTAAAAACAAAACCCCTTTGAAAATTAAGAGCTTAAAGATGCAAGAATTATTTGGATCAACTTGGTTGAAACTTGGTATGGGATCTAATTGTTTATGGTCATCTTCAAATGTGTAAAGGCTTAGTCAGCACCCGAGTTTAAAAAACAAAACAAAACTAAGCTCTATGATTTTTCATATGTATCTGGAAATACCTTCATTAAACATATTGGAAAAATACTTTTTTTTGCAGGCAGTGAATTTTTGCTTTTTATAACTATTCTTCAGTGATACAGCTGTGTCAGGTGTGTGGATATACTGCTGTAGCATCCTTCATGGAGTAATTGATTGCTCCTGCCCCACATCCAATCTATACCACTATAAACTCACATCTTGTTATAATTGCTTTCACACAAAGGAAGTTGTACCCTTTGCACATCTCAGTATGGATAGGCAATGTGTAAGTCATTTAGAGCCTCTGCAGGCTTGTGGCAACAGATTAAAATTAGATGTTTAGAACTGTTGCCACCCTTATCCATCTGCCTTGCTTTCCTACCAGATGTCACTGCCCCAGTGACGTACAAGCTCCTTGTGAATCAACTGAACCACTGCAGTTTTCAGGCTGGTGCATTAAAGTAAAACAAAAGAGTCAGTTTTAACCTAATATATCAGTGTGACAATGGAATTCTGGCCCAGAATTGCATGCCAGTATTTCACAGGACCTCCAAATTCAAATGCAAACCAAAATTTTTAATAGTTAAAACACACACATTTCCTATTCAGATTCATGACACACATCATTATGCTTGCTTTTTAAAAGCAGCGCATAAATACCTGTTATCCTGTGAGCTCCTTTCCCCTGCTGTTCCAGACAGGCTTTGAGTACTGATGCTGTGTTTATTCAGGATAACAAAATACGTTCTCTGGTGAATAATAAATTGATTTTTTTCCTTGTCCTTTTAGATCACTATGAATTTTTTAAAGGGGGAACAGCTTTTTCACTGCTCCTGCAGCAGCAATTTGCTGTCATTTCATGGAATTGAAGGGTAGCGCGAGTGTCTTTTTAACAGACAGTGCAATTAACATCACTAAAAGAAAATTAGCTGGAGCAGCTAGGTGGTACAAAGTGAGCTGATAGTTTGGAGTTACCTAAACAGCTTTAGTGTGTCCATTCTACTGTCAGAATTGACACAAGAAGCCTTTTAAGAAATCACATCAGTCACCCTTCAAAAAACTCAAATGCTTATCAAAGCGCTCAAATTTTGTGGTTTCTCGGATGCTTTCTCTGCAGGTTTAGTGATGGGAGAATGAGTTGTGAACAGAGGTGTCTGCAGTGTCCAACTCACCCAGCAGAGCTCCCTTTTGATTGCATCTCAGTGCTAAAAGGCAAAACCCCTCAGATTCTGAGGATCCAGTTGACCCCTGCACATCCCCAGTGGGGGGCTGAGGGCTCCTGCAGTCTAAATGTTGTATGTATTTCAGTGGCTGTCACTCAGATCTGTCATCCTGTCAATTATCAACATGCCTTTGTAGCCTGTGCTTCACAGGGAGTGACAAACTTATTATTAATGTCTTCAGTTATTGTTCCCTTCTCAAACTTCCTTACATGTGGATCAGTCAGAGGCTTCTTAAGCTTTCTAAGGCTTCTATTTTTGTTTAATAACTGGAATTCCCTGGAATGAAAGGGATACAGTAGGATTACTTCTATTGGTTAATAAGTTTTATCCTTTCAGCTACAAACTCCCAAACTCTCCCTGGAGATGTGTAAACCTATATCCCAACTTTCTTTGTAAGAGTGCTGCCTGCACCAGATGTTCTGAGTCAGAATCCCACAGATAATGAGATTCCCTTAAACATGTTTATTAATAATACTTAATCTTTGGCCTTCTGAGCTCTAAAGTTCAATAGGGCCACGTTTTTGTCACTCCCTAATTTTAGGAAAAAAATGCAGTTCTGTTTATGAGCAGATGCTGAGATTGTGCATATGAGATTCTGCATGAACTTGTAACATGGAGCCCTGAAGGAAAAGCTCAGCGATCATGAGACTGGCAATTTCATTGAGATCTGGCATCTATGGAAGGTACCCTGAATGGTAACAGGGTGGGCAAGCTCAAGGTTTAGTAAATTAGAGCCTTTAATATATACTGTGTGAGAAACAGACACTTGCAGAGCTTGTATCTGACATTGTATTATATAGGCAGAAAGTGAACAAGAATCAGTTCTCAGTCTTGTCCAGGTTATATGAGTCTTTATGTTTCTGTCATCTTTTCTTATTCAAGTAGGACAGCTGGACAGTTGTTCAGATTATCCCAGGACACTAATCCTGACAAGGCACTTGCTGATGTACAGACGAATATTTTTTTCCTGACTAGTATAACTACCCATTACAGTCCTGAGCTTCCCAGGAGAATTTAAAGTTAGAAAACTATTCCAGGAATACAAGGGCTCAGTTGCAGAAAGCGTCACCTTGTAAGATAATGCACAACATACTTTCCACCTTCTGTTTTCTCTGACATTATGCCATCAAAGCACAAGTTCAGAAACCCACCCCTAGGAGCCCTGGAGGAAGGTCTGTCTGCTTCCTAAGCAAGTTATGTTGGGGGTTTCTGATGTTCTTGTGCCTCAGGGAGGATGGTGATGGCCCTGGGGGAGCCTCCTGTCCTTTGGATCAGGTCCTGGAAAGTGCTCTGGTGAAGGATAGCTTTTGCTTGCATTTCCCCAGCATCCCATATTTTTCCCAGCAGGAGGCGGCGGTGTGTGCAGTCATTTACCAAAAAAAAAAAAAGCTGTGCTGCTCTGTTTGCTGCTGGCTTTCAAAGGGCTGAGCAAGTGTATGCAGAAAGGGGAGAAGTATTCTGACCAGCCTCCCCCTGCACCTGGCCTGAGCACTGCTTGCGCTGCTGTTCTCACAAACATGTGTTGGTTTCAGAATGGTCTGTTCTGTTCTGACTTGGTGGTGCATGTGAATTCAGCTCCTGGATCATGTCTGAAGCAACAGGAATAAAGACTCACCATCAGTTATGTGAAGTTAATTTTGGGGGTGGGGAGATGTTTTTTGCTCTTTGCCTCCAGCAGTGTTAGTACTGGTTCCTCCAAGCTGGAAGCAGTGATGCACCATGTTAAAATGTCTGCAATGTCTGCAGCTTGGAATAGCTGCAGCTTGTGATAAATTATTCCAGGTTAGCAAAAAGGGGAGCGAGTGTTATAGACAAGTTATTTTGACATCTCTTGTTTATACTAATTTGGATACACACAGATGGGAAAGGTTTGTCTGGGCTTGCCAACTTTGTTGCAGTCCAGAGTAGGTAGCTCACTTGTTGTGAGGTGCTGTAGGGCATAGCCTCTTGGAGGCTATGGTGACACCACTTCTGTTTGGCCAGGAAGAGGATTAGGATGGGAAAGCAGGAAGGTGTTTTGTGTGATTGGACACTGGGAAGAAATGGGAACAACTTTCCATTGTTACTTATGCAAATGGAGGAGATCAGAGCAGAGAGACTTGTTTTGTTTTTTCCCCTTCCTCACCCTCTTCACAGAACAAATCACTCCAGGAAAACAGGGTTATTTTGGTAATGTCTTCCCAATGGTAAAGAAGAAATAAGGATAACTAGAGAAGCATTGGCTTAGGCACTGCCCTGCTACAAAGCTGGGCCAGCAGCGAGCTGTGCCATGCTCCAGGCACTGTGGGAAGCTCTGTCCGCTGGGCTACACCAATGCAGAGCCTGCATCTAACCTTGCTGCATCGGGCACCGTGCCTGCTTTTATTTTTGTCTCTGGCTTTGTGAAACCACTAAAGGCCCAGGAGTCCTGCCCTTAATGGTCAAGTTCAGCAGCACAGTCTCCAGCCTTTTCTGCACCTGGCAGGAAGCGAATTCCCTCAGCAGGTAACAGCATTTGGGCCCCTCCTCGTGTCCTTGCACAGTACTTAATGGCATGGTTCCTCACGGCTTCTGTCTAGGAAAAGGGCCCCCTTCTAGGGGGATGGAGCAGAGGGGTTACCCTGCCCTGTGTGGAGTAGGTCTGTAGGTTTGATGGTGATACATGAGCAGGAAATTCTCAAAGTTAAGTGTTTCTGTAGTCTTGCTGGGAGATCAAGGCAAAACCTTTAGACCACAAGGGGTACACAGATTAATGCTCTGTAAATCACTGTACTGCAGGACGCAGCTCTGAAGATTTACTATATATGAAAATTTCCTCTGTGTAATAAAGAGATTCACCAAGGACAAAATACAGAGGGGGAAAGTAACAGGGCCAGGCCAGTCTCCTGTACAGATCTGTGTAGTGCAGTAAAGGTGCAGACAGCCTGCTTGGTCCCTACAACGGGCAGCTGCTGTAGCAACTCAGGGGAAGTAGCTTTTGTGGGACTGCCTTGCTGTGCTGGTTGACAGCCATACCTGCCCCCTTCTCACACCTGTCAGCTTAATTAAACTGAGTGCCCTGGGAATGGGGTGTACAAGAATCAAAGTAATTCCCCCACTCCTCAGATGGGGAGCTGGGGAGCTGTGTTGACTGCAAGGCAGCCTGTACCCTGTTTCACAGCCTCCCCAGGTGCTATTCTTTTGTTACATGGTCCTGAGCAGTGCTCTGCTTTCAAAACACCCTTTCTTGCACATAGATTTCTTGCTTCATCTAGAGGTAGCACAGACCTGTTATTTGCAGTTCCCTCTTACATATTTGGAAATTGTTCCCCATTAGTATTCTCTTGATTAAGCAGTCTCATATCTTTGAGGTTCCCTGCTCAGCTGTTTTTTCTAGCCTAGAAGATAGACATTCAGCAGCCAGACTAGTTCTGTGTAAAAGCTCAGCTCTAAAGAGCTGCTGTGTAAGTTTTATACCCATATGCCACCAAAGCCTTTTGTGACATCAAGCGAAGGTGCTATGTTATCAGATCGGGACAGGTCTGCAGTGGAGGTAAATCAGCATCATCACTTCTGTGAGCTTTGTCTGCACCAGTTGCACACCTAGTGTAGTATTTTCCTAATGGTGAGGCATGACAAGTGTTAGATAGGAAGGAGCACTGAATGTTTTCTTGATGTGAATCACCCAGGAGAGCTGGTAATAAAGGTACCTGAAGTGGGGAAGTGAATGGAGCTGACCAGGGAAGTCTAGACAAACCTGGGTATAATGATGCCCCTTAATTTGTGCTTAAAGCCATGTGTCTTTCTATTTAAAAAAAAAAAAAGCATAGAGCCCTAACTGGAGTTTATGGTAAGGGACAATATGGTAAATATCCAAGTAGAAGTATTGGAATGGGAATAAGTCAGCCAGAACCGATGACTGAGCTGTTAATGTCCTTCTCTGATTTAGATTGATTCTAATTGCAAACATAAGTCAGTTGATTGTATTCAGTCTTTATTTATGATCAGTTCTGATTACAAAAATTATGACAAATATGAATTAGGTTGTAACAAGCCTAGCAATAAGCTCTGTGTTGCTAGGTAACAAGGCAACATTATTCAAACAACCCAATCAAGGGGAAGCAGCAGAGCTATTGTTCTGTTCTCGCTCTTTGTTCTTTAGGCTTGCTGTTAAGAGCCTTTAAAATGTCTTCATGTTAGTATTTGATTTTCTGGGAGGAAGGGTAAGGCTTGGAGGTTTCAAACAGGCACCTTTGCATAGTTCCCCATTTAACAAAGGTTGTTGGAGCAGTGGATGTGAGAGCAGCGCAGTGCTCAGGAGTGATGCCCTCCTGGATGCTGAAATCATTGCAGAGCAGCCCTAAAACAGAGCTCGGTCACCCCGTTCCACTGCTTGCAATGCATAACTCGGTGCTGCCTTCACTGCTGTCAGTTTGTCTGCTGTCCTTGCACTGTTGGGTGGAAGTAGTATGATGGGTCATAATTTGACCCCTATTTTCATGACTTCATGTCAGTCCTGAGGACTGCTTCTAATACTAGAAAATACCATCCCTGCATTGGGAAAGCTGGCTGAGACCAGATGGGATCCAGAAACAGCTGCAACTCTGCAAAGCTTCTGTAGAAATGAGCTTGGTGTGAGGTTCCTGCTCAGGACAGAACCGCATCCCATAAAATGAGCAAAATAAGAGTGGTGAAGACCAGAGCAAGTAGATTGGCAGAGTCATGGATGAGTTTAGCACAGTGTTTGCCTACCTGGCATTGGGCGTCCTAACAAAGAGCTCCAGGCTTGCTTGAATTGGTGTCCTGGAGGTGATCAAGCCAACAGGCGAACCCCATGCAACCTGTTCCCTACTGATGACTAGAGCAGGTAGCTTTTAATCAACCTGAAAATAACCTGAACAGCTCACTGAAGCATCTTTGCTTTGGAGATATGTCAGGAACACTTTCAATCTTTTATCTTGCCTGGAACAGCAGGAGAAATGCCACTGAAATAAGCCCTGTAATTTCTCCTCTGTAATTATACCTGTCACCACTTCCGATGGAGCTGATATAAATAGCCAGGTCTGCCTTCTGTTTGCGTTGTGCTTTTTTAATACAAAACAAAAAGGAGAGGCGCAAACTGTATAGCCCTACCTCTGGTGGTAAGACCAGCCGAAGATGTATAAAATAAATGAAGCATTCACGCACTGCTAATTTGCTCAGTATTTCTAAGCCTGACACTATATACAACACATTACTGCTGTAAGTAATCTTGTTTGCTAAGAATAACTGTCTGTAGGTTTTATGTCATATGAGAAGGTCAAAGATAATGAAACAAGAGGCATATATGTTAATGTATGGTTTTATTTTTGTATGCCCAGTGCCTATGTTTAAATCCACATTTGTCTGGAAACAAAAGGCAGGCCTGTGCCAGTGTGAAATGAAAATCACTGTGCTTTAGTCAGCATTCATCTGAATCCTTGTGTAAGCCAAGGGGAATTCACAGCTCTTAGAGATGTAGGAGTTGATGTATTCCAGCAGAGAAAAGAAACTGCAGTATATTTTAAATTGTTCCAATCTGAATACACTGGGTGAAATTTGGTAGGAGTGTAAACTTATGCAGTGTAGCTAATGGCAGTGGAGCACTAGTAATTATACCAGATGACTTTAAAAGTTGACCCAATGACCAAATAATTATGATTTAGACTGGGACGAGAGAACTTGGTGGCCTGGCTGATCATTACTGACTGTTACTAGATGCCAGCAGCTTTGCTAGGACACCTAGCTTAGGATTTAAGAACCACTGTAAAGGGGATCTAAAAACTGCTTCTGACCTTCTCAGTTTCAATGAGAGACAAGATGTAGTTCTGACCTTGCTTTTAATAAGCAATAAGCGAGCATAAAATACACGAATAAATACTTAAAAACCCTTCATGTAATTTCCATTCCCTCTCAGTTCCCACGAAGAGAAATCATATGAGGGATGAACTAATGTATTTCTGGAGGGAGTTCAGTTACTGTAATGATGACTTATAACCAGAAGGTACTAGAAAGAATTGAAAATAATGAGAAGGAAGGTTTGTTTTTTCTAAAAGTAGAAGTCAAACAACTGATTTTAAAAACAGTAAAAAAATTTCCTAGTCAGTAAAGAGATCTTCACCGACCACAAACTCCTATTTTGGGAGCAGAAAGTCAGCAGACCACATCCTGCATGGATTAGATTGCTGTGGTTTTACTGGGTTTCAATTTATATTGATAAACTCCATGTTTATTCTAGCCAGGGGTCCCCAAACTGTCTTCAAAGCCTATGATAACCATTGACAATCCAAAGACATTCCCCCCTCTGCTTACACAAGTATAACAGAGCCAAAGGAGGCTCACGTACATCAACTCAGACATTCAAAATCCCAGCTCTTTTCACAACACCCACTTCTAAGCTCAACAATGAGCCCAATTGTGTTCTGCTCCCCAAGGTGAAGATGACATTCTTCCGTTTGTGGCTGAGCTGAAGGATGTCAAAGTCCAGTTAAGATGTAATTAGGTGTGTTCCTTTACATACACAGGAGTATTCAAAGCCCCACCAGTGGGTGCTTGCAGATGGAGCTCTCCCACCTTAGAGGTCACTTGCACAGTTAGGTCCCATTGTGCAACACAATAGTTATCACAAACCTCTCATCCATGCTTCCCTGTTTGGGTATTCTCAGAAAAATAACACTGGGGCTCAAAGCCTGATTTGTCTGAACAGCTCAGTATCTACAAACTCATCACAAGAGTCAAGGTAACTTTTCTTATGTTATATATAGCAAGAGACAAAGAAAACAGGGCTATTGTGCAAAGTGCCAGTTAAGCCTCTTAGTGAGCCTTATAAGTAAAACTCCTCAAAACAAAATTGTATTTGCAATGCAGTGAATCATGAATGATGCTGTACCAGGTGTCAGGGGAAAAAAAAGAAGAGTGGAAGATTTTTGCAGTGCTTTGTTCTGAAGCAGTTAAGTATCGTCACTTTGAAGTAATTGAAACAGCCCAAGTGACTGTTTTGCAGTTTTGTCTAGCAAAACTCTGTGCATCCCAGAAACAGATTGTAATGCTGTTGATGTGATCTAAGGTGATAAACATGTGTTAATAAGCTTGGACTCTATTTAAGGTTGGAGAGACTGTTCCAGGAATTCTGCTGCTCTGTGTATGCCTGGCAGAGCGTGTGGGGGGATGATGGGACACAGTTGAACCCAGTGCCCAGGAAGGGGAAATCCTATGTGGTGTAAAGTGTTCAAATGCGTGCCAGTTCACAAATTACTATTATTACATATAGGAAGACACTTTCAACAAAACCGTTCAAAGCTGCCATGGTTCAGCTATTCCTCTATTTTTTTTTTCACAAGTCCATTTTTGGCAAGTCTCCAAATGCCCCTATTTTGCCTTTCAGTACTTCTTGAGGTGCTTCCTTAATAACATCCTAGTGAGACCTTAGCTCACTATTAGTGAGCCTAGGGAAAGCCTACATCAACTGATCAGAGGATGCATGGATCTGAAAGCCAGCTTGCTCCCCTCAGCAGTAAATGAGACCCTTCATCTACTCTTGGTCTTTCTTCCCACTTCTCTGGATGTCTTTCCTCTTCACTTAGCAATGAGTTCAGCGGGGCCTTAGCTAAAAAGGAGGCAGCAAATCTGAAACATTTAAATGCCACTGTCTTCCTGGTGCTGGGAAGTTAATAAATAAATATATTGCTGTTATCACCATCCCCTCTGTTGGACATCTTCCTTTAGAAGCAGGTGCCCTTCCACACTACCTCATGCAGCCCTGTTTGGAGGTGCCTCTAAAGCCTTTTCTTTTTTTCTTTTCCAGAACAAAATAGCACAGTTCATGACTTTTTTTGTCCCTCCAAACAAGTACATCTGGCTGAGCACTTCTTGAGAAACCAAAGTTGTACAGTTACTGAATTTTTGAAAAAATGAAGAGGCCCTGGTGGGTCTGTGGAGCAGAGGAGTCATCATAAGTGATGAACAATTAATGGATGTGAATGTTAGCCATTTTCCACAACAGTTAATTGATACAAATGTGTGGTGAACATCTCTGCTGCTTCGCTGCACCTAAGAGCTCTGAACTCAGACTGTACAGCGTATGGTAGGAGCTCCCTGGCACTGCAGCTTTTACTGGGTTGATTGAGAAATATAATCCACTTACTGGACAAACTCATGAAACTTGCAGGTTCTGGGAATGTTTTGCAAAAAGCTAACAGCCACTTAAGTATGCATGAAGAAAGAGCACAGCATGACCCTCATGGATAGCAGCAAATCAAATCCAACCTGTTTGTGCAAGAACAGAGCCAAAAAAACCTTTCTTTTATTTTTACCAGCTCTGATATTTAGCCAATCTGAAGAGGAAAACAGTCCCTGCACCTTTCTTTTGTACCATATTGACTTCAAAAGCAGAGCTATGTGCATTCTATTTATTACATTGAAGGATTATGGTAAAGGCCTCTTGACTAAGTCCTAGCTTTCCAGTTATTGTAAATTGCCTTAACACCCTCTATAATCACTGTAGGTAGTCATGGCCACAGAGCAACTCATTTCACGTATGTGAGCCAGAGGATGTATTGCCTCGAAAGGAGAACAAGTAGTTGAAGTCTAGTTGACTAACACAGTCTGGATGTGTAGTGTTAGATGGGAAAAATCCTCTGACTTGCCTGCCATCACACTGATGGAGTGGTCATGCCTGTTCCTTGGAACTCAGCCCTTCTGGTCTCCAGCATGCTAATGTAGGAAAAAAAAAAAACTTCAGAGAAAATGTGAGCATCTTGCTGAGTGGAAGAGATATGAGCAAAGTCAGCCCAATGAACGGAAAAAAGCTAATGGTATGCTGATCTTTAAGAGTGGCCTACAGTGCTCTGGTTCTTGCCTGTTAGCCTCAAATCTTTCCTTGGAAAGATCATTTATCTTGGAGTTCACGTCCATGGACATTACAGGCAGAAGGTAACCAGGATCAGCCAACACTGGTCTAAGACTGGTCTAAGGGATAATCGTGCTTGACTAACCTGAGACCCTTCTAAGATAAAATGACTATCCACTTTAACTTCACTAAAGCTTTTGACACAGTCTCTCTTGTAGCTCTATTGTAGCATTCTTGTTTGTTAGCTGATGAAATATTGGCTGGACAATTAAGCAGTTCAGCTAACTTTCAAGTTCTGATTAGTAATCAGTGACTTGACCCTCCAGTTCACATCTGCTATCAAGAAGAATACACTGTGGGTCATATTGGGGCCAGTATTGTTCAACATCTCCACTAAAGACTTGCAATGAGATGACAAAAATAGGGTGGTAGGGTGGATATGCCAGGTAGTAGAGCTTCAGTTTAGAGGGAACTGGGGAAACTTGAGGACTGAGACATTGGGAAATTCAATGAGACAATGGAAATGAACTTTTCTCCCCAGTGGGGCATTGCAAAACAAGGGGGTCAAAGTCATGCACTGTAGAAAAGGAGGTGGATATCAAGAAAAACTGCTTTGCAGCACTAGAGAACTTTACACAGAGAAACTGAGATCTTAACTGTTGGAGCTGTTCAGAACTCAATTCTATGAGATCACAGTTCACCTATTGTTGATGCTCCTGCTTGATGGAGGAGGTTGGATCACCTCCAGAGATGCCTTCCAGCCAGCATTTCTCTGATTCTCTGAACAACCGAGGAACAGACTATGGTATATTACACAGGAGATCAGACTCAAGGCTTGTAATTACTTCTGACTGTAAGAGTGAAGAATATTAATTCAAAAAGTTACAACTCCCAGTGCTGGACAAGCAACAGGAGCACAGGGATTCTTGATGAAGATACTGTTAGTGAAATATCCTTACTAATAATGCAAGAGAAGTGGATTAAAGGATTTCTTAATGTGAAGAAACTTTCCCTAAATAAGATAAGTTTCAGGTACTTGCATAGGGATTAAGCTGTCCTTCAAGTCAGCATTAATATTCAATTGGCAAAATTTAAAACTTTCCACTGTTATCAAGTGGACAGATCCTTGCATTTCGAAGGTGGAGAAAACTCCCTTTTGTCTGTGAGACTTCTGTCTCGCCAAGGGCAGTGGGACTTAACCTGGCCTTCAGAGCTCTGAATTTGGGGCAAAAATAGCCTGTAAAACAGAGAACAAGATGGCTAATGGTAAATCCACTGGGTGTTTGGCAGAGAAGTGTGTAAAAATTGTACTTTGTTAACAGCACTTGCGAATGATAAACTTGGGAGGCTCCTTTGCCCCTAGGACTCCATGGAGACAGTTTTTACATTGCATTATTTGCTCATCTCATAACTGAGTTTTGAATAGGTGTATTCTTACAGCCGTCCTGAACTCTCATGAGTGGGTCTCACCAGTGAGCATGGAAGCTTTGGAAAGGGCAAAACATTTCTTGGAAACAATTTGTTCCCTCTAACGGAATATAGTTTTAAATAGAAGTATCAGAAAATAAAGGACAATGTGAATACATGAAGAAAAATAATACTAAATAGGAAAGTCAAAAAAAAAAAAGCTCTAAAACTGTCAATGAAACAAGTCTTTCATTTAGCATTCTGAAGTTTTTTTTGGTTCATCCATTTACATTAGTTTTGGCAGAGCAATATAACAAAACTAGGCGTCTTCTAGACTGGAAGTTGTGATGTTAATAGACCTAAACAAATTATACAAATCTTTCTCTGTACTCTACGCAACCAGACAGACTATCTGAAACAGTTTTCCTTTATGTATCCTTTAGATATTTCACTAATTTCCATAAATGTCCCACACATTGAGAGCTATTTTTTTAAAACATATACACACTTGTGGTTGATGTGGGACTTATTTACTCCATAGCAGGATTGAGCTTCCTGTAAAACAGCAGCAGTGACCCAGAAGTTAACTAGCCGAGGAAGTGCTCTGGGTGGCATATCAATTTTGTAGGTGTTAACTGAGTTCTTAAACAAAAAACCTAGAGGAATTTGTGATGTGATTGTTAGCTGAGCAGGCAATTTGTGTTCCTGTTCTTTATATATATATATATATATCACAATATATATAAAGAAGCAATGAAGGAAATAAGTTTCAATGAAGATAGTGCAGATGTAAAGGGGGTGGGGGGAAGGATGAACTGTTGTTCTTGCTTATTTTTAGCACTTCTAACCTTTCTCAGTTTGCTTCTTTTCTTGCCAGTAGAAATGCGTTCCGTTCATTTCTCCATTTCCTTCTAATGACCTTCTTTAACTGAAACTCAATTAATCTATTAATAAAGTTGTCAGTAACCAAACAAATTTGTCCTTTTTGGAGTGTTAAAAAGGATTTGTACAGTACTTGTCTTCCATTAATGCAGCATTTGAAGAGTCCAGATGCCTTCCATGTCTTTTCTCTGAATCTATTAATGAGCTTGGGGGGGGGGGGGGAGACAAGGATTTTTTTTTTGCCCAGAACACTGGCTGTTGCTCTTTCATTTCCAAGAGATTTATGTATCAATGTTCTTTGAACCCATCTTTCAAAATACATGCATATTTGATCATCCAGAGAAGATGTGAATAATGATGCAATCAGTGCTATAAATGGTGGTCACACTGAGAAGCGCATCTACTTAGAACAAAATCTATTCTGTTGCATTTAGTTTTCCCTTTCCTTACTGTAATCAGGGACTAATTCTGTCTTGGCCTTTGAGATCCTTTCTAGCCAGCCATCCTTCATGCATCAAGCTTTCTTTGTCACTTTGGGTCTAAATTTCTCTCTTGACCCTCTTCAAACCTACCTTCTATTTCCTCTGTTCTTGGGTTCATCTTTGCAACAAGTGTATTGGCTTGTACCTTCTCTGCAAGGAGTTGGGACTTGGCTTAACAGCTCTTCACTGTCCTAAGAGCTTCATCAGGTTAACCCACACTGCTGCTGGCAGGTGGTGGCGAGGACGAAGAGATGCTGTTCTTTAGATGACTGGAGAGAGAAGAAAAAAAAAGAAAAACATGTAGGTTCTAATCCAAAAATCCTACTGTGAGTCTTTCCATTGACATTCACAGATAGGAACAGGCTCTTCTAGCTGGAGTGAATCCACTTTAGATCTTGCATGGCTCACAGGTGCTGCTCTGTACCATATACCTGTATCACTAGATATATTAAGAACCTGATCATGCCAGCAGGTCACAGACAAGTACATAAAAATATCCTTGAAACTGAGTTTTCATGGTTATGACAGGAATGGAGTAATAGGTGTGGTTAATGCCAGTTAGAAAGCAGCCAATTCCTGTTCATCTCTGGGGTGTTCTTGCAAGCTCCAGCTATTCTTGGTGCAATGCAGGACAGCTTCCAAGGTGGTTTTGAAGGAGGGTGTTTAGTGCATCCCTTGTAGATTTTTCTTCAGGGAGGGGAGATAACAATTCTTCTTTAAACAACTGTAGTTCCTTTCGCAGATCTTCATGCAAGTAAGCTTCATTTTTTCCAAGTTCTGCCCCACTTTCCAGCAAGAAAGCTTTTGCCTAAATGTGCTCGCGTCCTTCAGACTGAGCCCTTTGTGAGTCTCTTCCCCCTAACAGCATTAGCAGGTTATTTATACTGATCTTCCCAGTCATTTGTTCCCTTACCTGAAATGACAGGATTAGATCAATTGTAGGAACACCTTTCAGCCCCAATGATAAATTACAACCTTATATTGGTGTCTTTGCCACTTGATATAATTAAGGTAAATTTGTGTGTCCTGATTTTTCATGCTACACAAGAACTCTAGCAGCTAATGATAGCAGCTCCATGGCTTTCACATTAGCATAATCAGATGTTGCAGGTAGGCTTGCTTTGGGGACCCAGACTGGGTGAACATGGCATATGATCTTTCTGCTGATGAGTTGGTATTTGCTGATCTTTCAAATTTGTCTAGAGAATATTGTACTTATAGAATAAAAGGTGAGGAAGCGTTGGTTGGGTTGTTCTGGTGTTTCCAGATTGTATTTAAGCCATAGTCTCCCAAAGGGGAAAAAAACTCGAGACGTACCTTTTTTCTGAGCTTCTGAATCATTGTTGCTGTGACAGAACAGACCAAATCAACTGGTAGTATCATCGCCTCTGGGCTGGGAGGTCAGGATTTTAAATCTAGCGTTGTGGCTGAAGCACAGATCAAGCATGACACTGTAGTGCAGTGTCTGAGGAGGCTGCTCCTCTATTAGAGGTGACGTTTCTTAGATGAGATGTTAAATCCAGCTCCCTCCAGCTCATGCCTCTTGAGTAGGCAGGCAGAAGTTAAAAATCACATGACAGTTTCCATGGGATAATCTCAATGTCTTGTCCAGTATTTCCTCTCTTAATAGAAACTAGTTGTGATGCACAAGGTAAATAGCATGTCCTGAGCATGCGCTGGCTGCTGAAATTGCCTTTGTGGTCTCTGTACTACACGCATTTCATCCTTGGATTTTCTATCTTGAATACAGCAGGGGATCCCTAAGCATAAAAATGCTAGGAAAAGCCAAATTCCACGATGTTTTGTCCTGTGAAGGACAAAATTATTAAATACTGCTGACTGGCTCTTCTAATATTCTTGACTCTTTATACTGCTCAGAAAACAGTTTCAGAGTCTGCTTCAGACATCCTTAAGGATTTCAGGCCATTCTCAATCTACTATGGACATCAGTCACTCATGTTAAATATATATTTATCTTAGATGCTAGAGAAATAAACTCTACTAATGTTTATGATGTACATGGGGGGGGGGGGAGTGGCTGTAAATATGATATTATAAAAGCCTGTTTGTAGAATGACAGGAGTGCAGCATAGCAGAAGACAACAGGTTTGCTTTCTTGGTGTGTTGCCAGGCCAAATAACACTTTTCTAGACACACATACTGAGCATACCAGGCATATATTTGTCCCAGTGACACAAAAAAGAAGGCAACAGCAACTCCTTGGGATGCACTTTGTTTTTGGAATAGATGGCATTAGCTTTATTCAAGCTCCTTGCAAGTATGCTTCAAAATTAACTTTTTTTCTTTAGCTTAAACAATTTGATTAAGTCAATCCAAATCTATGAATTGCTTCAGCTCGTCCAAATATGCCTTTTTCTGTTACAATAATTTTGCCAGGCTGTTTTTTTATAATTGTAATACCAGACTTCACTTTTGAAGCAAAAGGTAACTTGAGGAGTCATGGCTATCTTCCTTTGAAAACAAAACCTTTTTTTATTATTATTTGTAGCGTTAAACTTTCATGGATGATCTTTTTTTTTTTTTTTTCCTTTACAAAAAGTTAGCTTAAAGAGCTGCAGGGACTTTGCAGACATAAATATCACATCTTGCTGCATAAAGACTTTAGCACTGCTGAATGGGAGCGGGTGACATCCTGATGCTCTGTCACATTTCAGCAGGAAGGTTCAAGCAGAGGACTCAGTGGTGAGTGCAGCATGGGGAAAAAAGCCATGTGGGTGGATGAATAGGTGCACAGGAACAAAAAGTGCCATGTGTTGCTCTAAGTGTTAGAGCAATCATTGCATCACTTTGGATGTAGCACTCATTGTGTTCTTCCTCCCCGTTTTCATTTAGTATGAGACATTGCGCTGAAGTGTGCATGGGTTCACGTGCAGAATTTTAGATATTTGCATCCTAAAGAGTATGCTGGATGAAATGCCTTTATGTACTGTCCCTCCCTTCCAATATTTCTTTCTCTTGACTAATCTAACAAACACTGTTTGTGCTACTCTGAGCCACAGATCCCTTCCAGTGTGCAAGCATGTGGTGGAGTGCACGAAGGGTGCATGCAGGTTTTTGGAAACATCATGAAAGCAACTGCCAGGCTTAAAGTATTTTTGAAATTCAGGCCCGCTTCTGAGTGCTGAGTACTCAAATGTCTGGCC
Organism: Anser anser; assembly: GCF_964211835.1. NCBI lineage: Eukaryota > Metazoa > Chordata > Aves > Anseriformes > Anatidae > Anser > Anser anser. Next base: position 6,916,393 of record NC_139735.1, read on the forward strand.
AGGAATTCCTTTGAAAATCTGGTCCAGATTCTGCTGTCTAGGACAGCATCTGTGGTTCTACATCTGTGGTTCCCAGTTGGGGAGGCAGACCACACTGGAGAGGTGAAGCACAGGAAACTTTGGAGTCCAGAAAAGTAAGACGTGCTGGCCTTGAGTCCTGCAGGCACAGGCAGCCTCTCTGCTTCTACGCTGTGCTCCCAAAGCCTGCGGGGCTGAGGGTTTTGGAGCAGAGACAGACTGCTAGGATAAGGGTAATCAGTCTGTCCCCACTTGGCCACGTAAACATGTTTGTAGTGAGGATGGGATATTCCTTGGGTGTTTTATTTCTTTTGAGCAAGAGGAGTGTGAATAGTGAAGTCCTAATGATGGGGATGGACGTGCTGACTGACAAGAAGAAATAGGTGGTCTTTACATGGAGCTGTGGAAGGGATAGATGTAGGATGTGGGGAGATTTTCTTCCCCCAAGAGGCAGAATTGGAAGGAGCTGCTAACCCAGCCAGAGCAGCGTCGTGTAAGGGCCTGTTCTCTGCAAACTGGCAGCGATACAACTGGACACCTAAGCGGTCTGTGAAGCTGTCTTTGCCGGGGGAGTTATGCACTTTGGGCATGGAAGTTCCACGTTTTGATCCCATTCTGAGTGGGAATAGGAATTTTTTACTCAGTAAATCTATTAGAAAATCACCGTGTTGGTTTTACTGTGTGATACTGCACCAGAATGTTGTAGTAACAAATTATCCAGGGATCACAAATGGTGAGTGGTGCAGGACAATTTCCTTACCCTTTCCATGGCCCTTGTGTTATATACAGAGTAACACTAATATTAATGCACTGAGGTACATTAGGTGTGCGTCCCTTTAGCCCACAAAGGAACAGAATGAAAGCAAAAGTGGCAGAGGAACTTGTTTCCCATCAAGACCAACCAACCATTACCATCCTATTGCTGTATTTGATTTTCCTCATTTAAATGTGTGATGGCAGCAGTTTACACTAGAAATCAAAGGTGATTATTTTTCCATAGATTTGTCAAGCAGGGCATAAAGCTTCCTGCTACTGTCCTGACAAATGTGCTTATTACCATCAAATCACCATTAGAATTATGAAATATATTTTCTCCTGTTCACAGAAAGAGCTGAACACACAAGAAAAGACTCTTGGCTGCAGTATTTCTCTGGTGTTTACTGGGATAATACTATTGCAGGAAATAAATTTGACCTTCAGGGTAGGAGCTAATTTTTGTCTGCATGTGCATTACGGCTACGCACACGTGACAATCACATGCCTTTGACCATACTGACTTATTGGCTGAAGACAATAAGAGACAGAACTATCCTGTTTTATGACAGCAAACACTAGGATAGAGCCTGTGTCCATTACATAAGCTGCTGTGATAAATCCCATGCTGGGATGGTTTCTAGAAGCTACATTTTATTAATGGTTCTGCAAACTTTCAATAGACTGAGGAAAGGCTGTGATGGAGCTGGGCTGGGGTTGGACTGGAACAGGACTTGTGAACCCACAGCCTTACAGCCAGCTTCAGACAGCAATTTCAGATAATACAGCCAGCAACCATGTGGAGTTTGGGTACTTTCTGAAGGATTTATTACTGGAAATTTTCCAAGTGAGTGATATGGGGACACCAAGGGTGAAATGAGGGCCTCTCCAGCCCCCTGCAAAAAACAAAACAAAACACTGTTCCCCTCCTAGCCTGAGCTAGGGAAGAAACTCTTACCTTGTAAATCCAGGGCCTTTGCAGCACAGCTCAAACCAAAGGGAAGGAAGGAACAGAGCAGCTGCTCATCCAACCTGGTGATACAGCTGCAGTGCGCTCCGACTAGATGAGGTGAATGGATTTCAATTCTGCAATGCAGCCATGCATTTCCTCTGCAGAAGCCTCCCTGCCAGGTTATACAGGCAAACTGAATTTTACTCCAAATCTCAGAGGAAAGATAGAAGCGCATGAAAAAATATACAAAAGAATTGTAACTGCAGACTTCTGGAGACTACGTACTTTGTGCCTGGATGATTGTACAGATATGCTCACTCAGCAAATTGTGGAAGAGTACTACTTTGTGCCACTTAAATTTGCTCTAAGAGACAACATGATTCCAAAGACTGGGACTTGTTGCTATCTTATGCATTTAACCAAAACACCAGTGCTTAGCAGTTGTGCCCCTGAGCTTATAGTCAGCAGTAGTAAACACTTTCAGAAAGTGCTTAGTATTCAGAGGTTAATTACCTTCTGGAGATATTTTTTTTTTCCCATGGAGGACTCCAGACTTAGGCTTCGTGCTCAGAGGCAGGAGGATTGATGCCAGATGGTATAAATTAGACTAGTGGGAGAAGTACTATGTACCACTCAGGATGCTGTAAGTACAGTTGTCTGTTACTCCCCAGTGGAAGGAGAGAGGCTTCTCAGGAATGAGCAATCACTCATGATATCCACTTATGCAGGACATCACCTGCATAACCCCTGGAGATAGTTACCCTGTTCCATGGCCCATAGAAGGAGCCTTGGGTAAGCCAGTGTCTATCCCAAGTACCTGAAGCGGGGCAGTGTGCTCCCTTCAGCCCGGGAACTGCCCTGTCTTTTGCAGCCTGCAAGGTCTCAGGGAGGATTTGCTGCCTTGCAAATTGCCATTTGAAAGGATAGGAAAGAAGTGGAAATAAATTACACGTCTGCTCCAAAGCATCCTTCCCTCTCACAACTAAAGGCTGCCAGCCTGTCACCCTATCAGCACTGTGCAGTTACACGTGTGCTTTTAACAAACTACTGGCAGATGTAAAGGACTAAAAGCTTCATAGAATAAAGCCAATTTTTCTTAATGCACGTGGAGCAAGGCTATGTAGAAGGTTTTGGCTGCGTTATGTCAGATGTGCTCACCTCTTTTAGGCAAGGGGATTTTTATCTCAAGCAGTCAGATAGCAAGTTCATTAAAACAGCGTGGACAACGATGCATAATTTGCTTAGTGCTGCAGTGAATGGGGCTGCTGTGAAGGCTCTGGCTTTGGTGATGAATGTTTCATGACCTGATCTCTGGAGAATGGGATACTGACCACACAGCAAGTGGCTGAAAATTGCCCAGGTTTTCTAGGTGGTTTGCTCTGAGCCGTGTATTACACAGCTCTGACGAGTCCAGCTGTGAGCTATAGACTGCTCTCTGCTTGAAAAAGTGCCTTCTCTGACAAGGCTTTCCTTCTACCAGGAACATGCCTCGAACAGTCAAATTCTGCTCTGTATCCCCCAGAATCATCATCCAAGCCCTGGTAAAGAAGTGCTGATAGTCACTCCTGCTTCTACACATTGCACCACTCAGAGGTGGTTGAGGGGTTGTGTTCCAGGTTACTCCCAAAGGCCAGCAAAGAGTGAGGTCCTCGGAGTCTGCAAGCTCCAGGGTGTTCTCAGTTTAAGCATAGAGAGAGTGGGCTGACAGTGCATCTAGTTTCTTCCTACAGGAGCACTGATGTGAATGTTAAAGGAGGAGCTTACCATGAAGGATGTGAACAAAACCAGTATATGCCTCACAATCTAGATGAGGAATTTTCTGCCAGCAAAACCATATAAAAATGTATCTACCTAGTTTAGTGTAATTGCAGGGTGGGAACCAAGCTGGCTCTGAACACTTAGGAGTGGTATTGCAGTGCTAGCTGAGGACTTGCCCAGGCTCGCATGATCTATTTGTCAGCAGAGGAAATGAGCCCATATAAAGTGCCTTGCTAACCCTAGAGGAACTTCTTTGAGAGTCTAGGAGCAAGAGTTCGAATTGAGCTGAGGTCCCTCTATACAAAGCTTCACTGCGCTATGTAGGATCAACCCAAGTTCTAGCTTGTCTACCATCTGTTTTGCACGTACAATGAGTGGTTTTGCCTTCTCCCATTTCAACTGTATGAATAACATTGAGCTCTCATAAGTACTTGAGAGGTGTTTGTGAGAGGAACTAGGGTGGACCTCGGTGTATGGGGAGAATGAGTCATCACTTCCAGATTCAAGAGGCATAGTCATTTATTAAGGTCAAACTGAGACTCGGAGTCCCTTTTTGCTGAGCTGCCCTGATCACTGCCACATACGTGTTGGTGACAATGCATGCCATGGGGGACCCAGCGGATGGTGTTATGGATGGTGTGTATTAAGGCATGCAAGGAAGTGGGGGAAGTAGGTGCAACAGAGAACACAGTCCAGATAGCACTGTGATCCTCTCAAGTGCTAGCAACAAACTTAAAAAAAATCTTAATAGACTTCTCCCAACCCTTATATGCAAGTTCCTTTGCTGTTCAGGAGAGCCCCAGTTCTCTTTTCCAGTCAATTGCTTTACAGCTTATATTTGAATCGTTTAATCATTTTTAATTAGCCCTAATGGGGGGACATCTGCCGCTTGCCTGAGATGTCATAATCAAGGAAGGGTCCACATTGTGAAATATCAGAGTTGCATTTGTCCTCACTGAAACAAGAAAAATATTATCGACCAAATCTCAGGAGAGAATTCATCACCTACCAAGCACTTGAGCACAGCTGTATTAGGTCTCTTGTTACTGCCCTGATGATTAGTGACATATAATTTGTTTGCTGCAAAAGACATTTAAGTTGAGGGAACAAAGCTAGTAATTAGAGCAACACAGCTCAGATGAGATGCATTCTGCCTGAGCATCCAAACCAAACACTTGGCTCAGCTTCTTTGGATGGCATTTCTCCTATGCCCCCTCCAGAACAGCCACCAACCTGGTTTCAGGCCAAGGAAAAGGGCTAGCTGATGGGATATCCTCCTACTTCACATTGCTGTTCAGTGTTTTATATCCACATCCCCGCAGCTAGGCTCACAGATATTTTGTGAAATGAAAATGTACAGCTATTTCAACTATATAACCTTTGCATCTAGTGCGTACTAAGATTTAAGAACTCCCCATAAAAAGATATTCCTGACCCAAGAGTATAGTGTACGCATAGAGTTTGGAAACGACTGTAAGCCCTGCAGCACGCTCTGAGAAATATCAGTTCTGGGCTTGCTTGAGCCAGTGGAGGAATGAACTGCAAAGCTCAAGAGGACGAGTGCGAAACTTTGAGCGTCAGCCTTCCCTGCTTCGAGCCAGATAACCTTTATTATGATCACTGCAGTTGTAAAGTGTCCTTCTGTCACAGTAAGCTTTAACAGAGCCTATCCTTCATCTATGCATGTAGATATTTATTAGTAATAGTCAACATCTGAACTTTTTCCAAAAGTCATACGGTGATTGGAGCTGAGTGATCTAAGGAGCATCTAATGCTTTCACTGGCTTTAAGCATTAATCGCATCTTCCTCGCTAATGTATCTAGCATCTCCGTGCATTAGACAACTATTTGGAAAAGATGTTTTAGCTTATATAGCATACTCCAGAAAAAGACAAGATGTTCTGTCTCTTGCTGCTTTTAGGTCTCCTGCTCATGGATCAGAGAATGTTTAAATTTAGGTGACAAAAATATCAGCTGTATTTAAAGACATTGGTGAGCAAGTCAGAAAGAACCAAGCAGTACATGTTCCTTAAACAATCAGCTCCCTCTGATAATCTTGAAACTTGTAATGAACATGGTGGATGTGAATCTTCAACGTATAATTGTCATTTAACAACACCAAAATGTTCACTAGGGGACTCAAATGTCTCAGTGAGACCCTGCATCAACTCAAGTTCCTTCATAGCCCCCAGGAATGTTGCCATAGCAAGGTCTACACCAATCTCTGCAAATTCATAGGAGCTGTGTGATTTTGGCTGTGCTGGGGCAGGGTAGGCTGAAACAGGTATATTCATGCAGAGTTTTAAGAAGCAATTCATGCAGCAGAGAAGAAAAACATTATCAGACAAGGCTGTATATGGGAGTACAAACAAAGCAATCCAAAACTCTCAGTAATGTTGCAATCTGGGAATGCCTGAAGCTCTAGCCAGGGGAAAGATAAGAAAATAGAAATGAGGTTGACTAATGACTAGGGCCAGGGAATACGGATTACTGTCAAATCTGAGAGCACCTAAATGGAGGTTGGACTAAGGTTGCAGAGTTAGCTATGATTGTACGTTTGTCTGAACTTAGTTTTGTAGCTGACACCCCAGAAGTGTGCTGGAATCTAGATCCCCAGGACTTGTGTTGTTTTTGAGAAATCGCTAAAGGGACGTTCAAGGAAAGTTGGGTGCCAGCAAGGAGGATGAATATATAGGTTTGAATATTGGTCTGGTTGATCCTGGAAACTTAGGAAAAAATGCTTCCTAGAGGAATGAAGAAAGGAAGACAAACTGACCACCTTAGCTACAGACTGGACATTTGCAGAAATGCAACGGAAAGATTTTTTTAGTCTATTTTAGTATACCTAAATATGCTTTGCTATAGGCAGATATCTGCCTATATTTTTCTTCCATCTGGTGTGTAAAAGAAAAAGAATTGAAATCAGAAAAATGTCTAAAAATCTCCCGATAAGAGTATATCTAAATGATTTTCAAACATGCCTTGACCTTCCGCCATTCTCAGTGATTGAAAATATTGGTTTCCAACAGTTCGTATTTGCGCTGAGCGGATGAGAATATTCTGTCTAAAAGTTTTCAATCTTCGCTGAACTTTTTTGCTTAGTCATCAATAGAGACCCATTCTGAGCCAAAGTAATGCATTTTGCCACCTAAGAAAGGACAAACAGCTGAAGTACACATTGTTTGATTGCACGCCAGCTTTATTTCAGAGGCAAGGGCAGCACTGTGGGATATGGAAGAAGAATCCATTTTTTTTTTTTCTTGCACATCTTTAAAGACAGGACTTGGCACTGCTGCAATTGTCACCACCTTCTCCACTGGCCACAACATGCTGCATCAAAACCTGCTGAACTCCCTGTGATGCTTCATCATTTTATATTTACTGCTGTTCTGCTCCAGGGGTTGGCTGCACTAGAGTAGAAGAGCAACCTCTAGAGTTACTTACAGCCCTGCTTGTTCACTACTGTAATCATAAAGAACTTCTTGAACTGTGGATGACTAACTGAAATATAGCATTTCACCCATTTTAGCCGTGTAAAAAGCTGGTGAGAAGAGCTGGGGACCCATTTTATGCCCTGAAGATATCAGATCCACGGGCAGTGATGTCGCTCAGTAAACTGAGAACAGAACTTTGAATGTGTCGCTGCTCTGCACCCCGATGAAAAAGTAACTGAGGAAAATACCACATTATCATAAGAGAAGAAACATAATCATTCTGCATGTGGTTAAACTTGCCACAGGAGATTCAGCAAGGTTAGCCATCATATGTCTAGGAAGCTATTTGCTACTAATTTCTTCCATGTAGCAAAGAATCTAGAAACCAACGGCAATGATTGCTTTTCAAGGACTTTTTCTTTCTGGGGTTTTAGCTGGTTTATTAGTTACAACATACAACTCAGGGTGGCATCCTGACCTCAAAAAATTAAATTCTCTTTACAGGCTGGAGAGACCAAGGTATCATACAAAGATTTCATTTAATGCTAGAGAAGCTGGCAGTGTTTGCTAGCTGGGAAACTCCATTTGGGGTATGGCTGGCCCCTATCAAACATGATTCATTTGGCTAGCGACAAATAAGATCTGAACTCAACAAAACTTAATCAAAATGGGATAACATCTGCAATTTCAGTTTAGGTTCTTGTATGGATTTGGGGTGAGCTTTTGCTTTCATAAACTCTCAGGCTTCCTTTTTTTTTTTTTTTTTTTTTCTTCCTTTGAAATCCCTTCTGGGCCTGCATTATTGTATTGCTGCAATTTGCTTTGCCACCTTTCCTGTATGTTTTTTTGTCTATAAAAGCCCACTGTGAGTGACTGTAGCTGAGATGTTTTGTTGAAGTAATTATTGAAAAAGAATAGGTATTTAATTACCTGTCCCTTCTCATCTCATTTCTTCTTCAGTAAATTAGGAAAGTAATTAATCCCCAAATCACAATAATTTTAAGATGTTTTCTTTTTAAAAACAAATCTAGCAAAAATAAATGAAAGGAGAGCTTTTGCAGGCAGTGATTTGTTTGCCATTTTCTCTCATGACTGTTTTCTCTCCCATTTGTTTTTCTCCATTCCAAAGATGAGGAAATTACATCTGTCTGGATAACACACAAAGTTTTGTGTAGCTGCTTTTCAGCAAATTCCTAACACAGGTTTCCATCCCTGAAGATTGAGAATTGCAGGAGATGCCCCCAAGTTTTAGAATTGGCCACTGGGAGAAGGTGAATGGACTGGGTATTTCATGAGCCGATGACAAAGCTGCTGGAGTTCATGCTGCAAAGAGCTCGTCTCACATTCTGCCTTGAAAGCCTGTGAGCACCAGGCTGTTTGAGCTTAGGCTCAACTTGCTGTGAAGGCCAAATACCTGGAGAGCTTCTTCCCAGGCTCTTTTCCTGTCAAGTCTGTTTTCTCAGGAAAGAAACAAGGACCACAGCTCTATCAGGTTTCTGATCCCATGTCCATGCTATGCCACAGCTGCCTCTCAGGACCAAATGAGCCTAAAGGGAACCCAGCTTCTTTTCTGGCATTGTGTTTTCCCATCCTTTTCCCATTCCATTTCTTCAGTCCTCTAATGATCTCCTTTTTGTCTTTGTGCCTAGGAAATTGGACAGGCTTCTGAGGCCAATTTTAAAAATGAGAGGCTAGGTCATATATTACTTCAATGAGGAGATTCATTATGTGTTTTAAAGTGGCAACTTGTGTCCATCAGCCCCATGTAAAAGCTACTCAGCATCTTTAAATGGTTGCTATACCCAGAATGAGATGACCATTACTTGTAGTTTAAATAATAACGTTCATCTAATGCACACATTATTTTTGTAGAAAACCTTAACCTATTTTAGATGAAAGATAATATGAACATATCTTCATCAATCCTGCAATAATGGACTAGGAAATAAGTGAAGATTTCAGTTCAGAGCCCTTGTGATAGCCCAAATCTAGAGCTAAACATTGCAGTTCCTCTCCTGGAATTTGCACTGACTACTATATGATCATGCAAATAGCTGTAGGCTAAGCTCAGGCAGATGATATTCAGCATTTAATCTTCCTGCGGGAGCTCTAGGAAGCTTTGTCTGAGACATGGTAAGATTTCACTTGTACACTGAGGAGAAAAAGTAGAGCTTTACTAAGATCAGAGAAGCACAGTAGCTGTGAAGAAGACAGACCTATTTGGGTTAGAGACCCAGTTTGACTCTATCTTGGTTTTGCTGTGGTTGTTCCGGATGACACTGATTTCAGGTGAACACCCACTGTGACATTGCCCCCAAACCAATTTGCAGCAAAACCAATTGATACCAAAACAATTTGTAGGTAAGATTCCTTTACATGCTCTTAAGTGCGGCTATCCTGGTAGGTGCTGTGCAATAACTTGTGCATAAGGAATAGCGTTGATAGATGTTAGCTAGAAAAAGCTACAGTACTTTTGCTGCCTATTGTATGGAAATGCTGTTCTGCTAAGTGTCAGTCCCTGAGAGGAGCAGCGCAGTGTTTGCTCCAAGCATGCACAAGATGCAGCCTGGTGAAGTCTGAAACCCTAGCTTCGCGCTGGTCTGCTGCTAAAATCTGATGGTTGTTTTAATTCCGACCCTTCTCCCTGAAAGCTTTACTGCTGCCATGCTGCCCAGACAGTGTTTTGTGTGGGGAAAGGCCTTTTACGAATGCAAGGTGAGTCAGAACAAGACACTGCTGGAAGACTGCAGATCTTGGTGAGGATGTGCCCATCTGGCTGCCTTCCCCCACTGCAGTGGGAGAAGGACTACTCAGACAGGCTTGCAAAGGGCTCCTGAAGGGTAGACAGAAGGTCCAAGCTAGCTGTGCCATATATCACCATGCAAAGGCAAGCTAAAAAACACCAGGAAAAGCAGAAAAAAAATTTAAAAAAAAGGAAAGCAGGACAGTGGAAAGGGAAAAAAAAAAAAATAAGGTGCTAGGTTTACTGTCACAAAGCCCAGAAAAATGTATTAAAGACTTTTCCAAATAGATCCCTGATAAAGAAAGTGTTGACCTGTTGAAGAAGGAAGTCTGATAAATACAATTCACATGCATAGATCCAAAACACATTGCATCATAGCAGAGTGCTTTCCCCTCATGTTTTCATGATTATTTATTACAGCAGTAGATATATGTGCAGTTGAATTCAGTATTTGACAGATTTCTGCAGTACAGCAGACAGCATTGTGAAAGGATTAAAAGAAAGATTTTAAACCCCATGGGTATTCATCTGACTTCATTTTAACTCTTTGAAGTCCAGGGAAGCTGTGTACCACGCTTGCTTCTTTCTGATCTGAAAGAATTTAGTGTTGGGGAAAATAGTGAAATTGATCAAGTTAGTCTGACATAGGATAGTAAATCCATGTTGTATATCATCCTATTTTTCCAGTGAAGTCTGAGCGTAAGTACACTTTTCTTTGAAGTTTGTGCTACAGCCTGGAATATTACTGAAATTACTGTTGGTTGCTAAACATGTTTTCATCTTTTGTTTATATATAGGAAATATATTTCCCTTGACAAATTTCCTAGATGTCCATGCTCTCAGGATAGTGATTTTATAAGGCAGGTGTATTATTTTCCTGGCACAAGAAGGATCTCATCTACTGCTGCAACATTTACTTATATCTGAAGTCAACTTCTCCTTCTCTACTCATTCAGCTCTCCTGTGTCTCTGGATGTAAACAAAGCCAAAGTGAGTTGAAGGAACTTCTTCCATAGAGTGCCTAAGTACTCATGAAGAGATGGAGTGTGAACGATTTCTGTCCAGGGCCTGACACAAGCATCTGCAGTCAGTAGTCTTTCCACTGACTGCACCAGGATTTGCTTAGTGCTTTTTAAGTCATGGCATGGGAGAGAGGATCTACAGTTAATAAACAAATCTTACAACAGCCTATTTTCCCTCACCTGTAGCTGGTTTAAAAATAAAAATTCTGCAACATCTAGCGTAGAGGACTCAGGTTTATAGCAGCAGCTTTACCCTGGTTTAAATGACAGCACTCTGAAATCAGCATTTCTGTAATCATTTAATTTGAATTTCAAGTATTGCATCTTAAAAGTAGTAATTGACTATTGAAGAAGTGTGGGATAACTGTGTTACAGTTTTTCATATTACATTGCTATTGCTCCTCATTTAATGTGCTCCTAAAGTCAGTTACTATTTAACTAACAATAGCGATGTTATGAAATCCAGATGAAATTTCATGAAGCATTTCAAAAAGGATTGTGATACATGTAGTGTTGCTGTCACTAATCTAGAAATTGGAGCATATGCACTTTCCAGTAGTAAGTTATGAAGAACTATGGCTTTGAAAATGCACAGAATTAAGTTGATACTTTAATAATAATAACAATTCTCTCTCCTTCTGACAAGCAAGTAGTAAAGTGACTTACAGATAATGTCTTTGGGGTGCCATTGACATAGATCACCTGTGTGATACAGAAAAGTTGCTTTCTCTGTGAAGCACAGCACAATCAGTGTGCCCAAGAAGTAAGGTGTATCTCGGCTGATGCAGTTGTCTCACAGGTCAGTGGGGCAGGTGCCCGTATGTTTGATCAGTCTTCAAGGCAGGCTCAGCTGCCAGATGGAGACCAAGATTTACAGTTCCCAGTGTAGGGCTGGATGGTGGTAAATGCAGGAGGCAGCACACAGTGGTGTCCAGTGCTGAGTGTACAAGAAGTGGTAGAAAATGTCCAAACTCCGTCTGAATGCTAAACCACAAAAGTTGAGCGCTTTACTCCTACAAAGAGTTCAGTACCATACAAGTTCTTGCAACACATCTAGCTTCAGCAAAGTGCATGCTAATTCTCTACAATTTCTTCAATGAAAGTGAGATAGTTTGAAGATCTCCATGAGATTTCAAAGCAAACTTCTGATGTGGAAGCTTTTGTTTTCCTTTCTTCTCTTTTTAGCTAGGTTTTTCAGAACTCAGTTTGAAGATGAAGTCTGATGCGGCCCTTCTCTGATGACAGTGTAAATGCCTTTCATTCTTAAAGTACAAATAATTACTTATGTAACCACAGGTACTTAAAAAAATACTCAGATACTTTTTTCATATTATTTTTAGCTGATTGCTTGACTTCACTTCTTATTCATTCATAGTTCAACACTTATGAGAAGTGGTCACATTAAAAGATGCTAAAAGTAGTAAACTACTTTTTCAAGCATTCATAGGTATTTTGTTTTTCTTAACCTCTTTTGTTAGCTTTAAACTCTTGACATTGTCAGTCTTAAACATCTACCCTCTCTCACTTTGTTACTTGCAAAACACGAATTTTCCCTTTATCCAGTGTCTTCTACTTGCAAGGCATATGGATTGGTTTGTCTAGGTGTTGTAGTCCCATGGGCTTACAAGTAATATCATGAATGTGCTGAGACTTAGCAGCAGTGTTAATGGTTCTGAAACATTGCTTGTGTTCTTTATTGTTAGCAATGGCACTGTGGGAAGAGTGAAAACAGTTTACATGGTATGAGGAATGGAAGCAAAAGAAAGTAATTCTCGTTTCAAGTCTTGAAAGTCTTGAAGATGCTCTTGTGATGCTTCCAGTCACTTGAGCTGAAGCAGTAGCAAATATCTCGTAGCAACTCCCAAGCCAAAAGACTTTAGAATGTGCCGTGCCCCTTCCTCTGTGAAGGAAGGAAAGATTTCCTAAACAGGGTCAGAGATGCATTTCAGGAGCATGACCCAAATCTTCTCAGGAACCTCTGGATCATCCAGTTTGTGTTGTCCCTCAATACCATGAAGGGGGAAAGGCTGATATGCTGAGCTGGGAATAGCTCTTTCAGGCTGAGATTTGTACCCAGTGCAAGTTTTACTTGGAGTCTAATGCGTAGCAAGTCAGCATAAACGATGGTTAACTAATGCAGCATTGTCCCAGATGGACCCATTAGGTTTCACTCTGTTGCGTGGAGTGCAAAATAAATTCTGGACGATGGGACATATTCTTAGGCAAAGAGGGAATTTCAGGGAAGGAAGAAACCTGTGTTAGCTGTCTGTTTGTTTAATAGAAGATTATTTAAAAAAAAAAAAAATCACAGGCTAAATTATTGTAAGTTGCACCATAAAAATATACAAGTAACCAATCTCATTGTCAAAACCAATAGTATGCCCAGTAGTTATGACTTGCCTTGATTCACTTCTCTAGCACTGGGTTTCCCAACGGCAAACATAAACAGTAAGAGCAGAGAATCAGGTGGCAGGTCAAGAAGCTTTTATTCCACATGGACTGTTTGAGTTCTGTCCCAGAGCTGCTTTTGACATGATGGCAAACAAGGAATTCCAGGAGGGGCAATCTGTCACTTATGAATGCACATAATGGTTTTGTGCAGAGTATTTGCATGAAAGGGCAGGACCAAGTTCAGCTTGGTAGGGAAGGCAAGGCTGTGGGATGGCATGCTATCCCCGTCTCATTGTGTACTAGAGAGGGCAAGAAACTGGGATTAAATCCAGAACAGGGAGCCCAAGAAAAACTTGGGGCTTGTGCACAAGCTCTGTTCCATTAAGAAATTAATAGATTTCAAAACCAGCCTTTTCATCGCTAATAGCAACAGACTCATGAGAAATTGTAATTGTTGATTCCAGTGGTGTTATTTCCAGTGGTAGAGAAGGAGAGCAGTCTGGAGCCCTGAGTCACAACTTTTTAAAAAACATCTGACCAAAAGCATTAGGAAAGCAGTGTGTCAAAGTCTTTTTCGGTCATTTATGCTCTGGCTTACTGAAAACAAGCCTTTGTGTACCTAAAAGTCACCAGTATTTCACCACGCAATTGTGCTGAGGTGGAGGGGGCTGTCGTTTGATTTGTCTTCACAGTCAGAGTTAGTTCCTGGAACTCATTCGGCTGAATATTAATATCCATATGCCTGAGGTAAGCACAGGTATGTAACAAATAGGTTTGCATTACTAGTAATCTGTTGGTAAATCCTGGATGTCTTTCCAAAGGATAATTTTCTTGCTTAAGAAAAAAACATTGTGCTGTAGTGTGGGAGGTCGGTAGGTTGAAAATATATAGCTTCTGATGCCTGGGAGGCTGGCTGCGGCAGGGTTGGCTCTGCAGGACACTGCAGCTGCTGGTGTGAGGTGCTGTATGCAAGGCTGGGGGCACGACACCCGGGAGCTTCTCTGAAAGGAGAAACAGAAGCAGGCAGGAGGTGGAAGGAGTCACCTGAGCTCAGCCTCTGGTCTGAATCCTGCTCAGTTGGGTCCTATATGGAGCACAGCAGGAGAAGTCACGGCTTAGGGGTGCGTCCTTTAGGAACAGGAGGTATGATTGTGCAGTTCTTTAGGTTCTGCTGCTTGTCCTCAAGATCAGCCTTTTGTGCCATAATACACAACCCTCTTCTGAGACTGTAGCCCATCAAGAGGAGACAAGACAAGCCAGGGGAACAAGCAGACACTGCGTTTTCTAAATGAGGTTCCCTGTGTTCACTCTGTCTCTGGGCAGGGTATGTTAATCTCACATTCATCAGGTGGCACATTAGATAAAAGAGGCCCCGATGGAGCACAGCCTGGCAGGAGCATGCTGTTCCCAAGTGGGCAGAGCTGCAGTTTGGGGATGACTTTTTTTTTTCTAAAAAGCAATTCTGCTTTCAATTTCACATGCAAACTATTCCTGCCAGGAAAGAAATGAAATGGCCTGTTGAGAGGAGAGAAAATGAAGGGTTATTTTAAATCACATTTTTAAATGTGATTGTTCCGATAATTTTTCTTAACCCTTGAGTCATAAGCAGCGAAAATAACAGCTACAGTTATGCTGGAGTTTCCCCAGTGCCTGAAAATAGGCTGAGACTGGTAACAGTCTAATCATTTTTCATACTTGTAAACTCATCGTGCTTCAAGTTTTTTTGCACAAAGTGAGGATCTTGCATTACAGGAAAAGTAACCCCTGACTCAAAATAGCCCTGGGTAGCACCAGACTTTTCCCTTGGTGGCCTGCTTTTGTTTCAGCAGGGCAGGAGGCCATGTGAGGCTGCTTCATCCAAGTGCTGCCTTGCATTTGGCACCCACCCTTGGCTGCTGTGGGGCACAGAGGGAAATGGTTTGGGCCCCTTCTGTTCCCAGGGGATGCACAAGGTCCTGCTGGGGAGGCAGGGAGCCCTGACTGTGCCACGCTTAGAAACTATCAAGGGGCAGGGGCTGCATATAATTTACTCATACAAAGGGCAAGGAGTATTTGCGTTCCTTGATTCTGTGCATCATGCTCCAGCTGTAGCAGCTTGGACCACAGCTCTGATTTGTTCTTTGCTTCTTCTGGGCAGTGAAAGAATTTACCCCCTGTTTTATCTACCGTATTTGTATGCCTAAAACAATATGAAAGCCTCTACTCCTGCCTCGGTGCAAAAAGGAGGTGGAGGAGGAACCACTAGTTAACATAGTGCTCATGCTTGGAGACTGCCTGTTCAGGAGTCAAATGGCAGGTTTGCTGTGCTCCTGGGTTCGGCTGTCACCTGTACTCAGCAGTATCCCTTTGGGGTAAATCATGGCAACATCTGGCACAAAAACCCCTCCACAATGACCTACGTACCTTTACTAAACATGTAAGACTGAAGGGACCAATGGCTATAGTCAGGAGAGCTAGAGTTGGCTAGAACAATAAGCCCTAAAGGATATTCAGCGACAGGCATAGCTCAGGGCGCTGGATTTTTAATCATTTCTCTGGGTGTTTGACAGCTGCAGCAGCACACGTCTTGCAGCAGTGTTTGTGAGTGGGAGAGGCCTTGCCTGCACCGCTGCTCTCGCTGTCTAGGGGGATATTGGAAGGCAGCGCCGGAGAAGATGCTCTAGCAAGGTGGAAAGCCATGCTGAAATTCTTTCCTGTGATGAGAGGGTTGGGAAATAAGTTCAACTCACTGCTTCAAGCTTACATGTCACCAAAGAACTCAGGTCCTTTATTTATTATTTGTATTACAGTAGCACCTAGAGGCCCCAAGTTGCTAGGGTTTGTAGAGCGCTTTGTAGGAGAGAGCCATTACCCCTAGGCCATTGTAAGAAGACAGAAAGGTGGGACAGGAAGGGAGAAAAGTGGCCTTACGGAGGCCAGCAGCAGAATGGAAAATAAAGCTCTAACCCGGAGGATGCTTGTGCTGTCAAGCACTGGGGTCGCCGCTTTTCAAGAAGCTACACTGCCTTCAGCTCAGCTAGAAGAATGACTGCTCACTTCTAGCCCTTCTTCAGCAGTGGAGCAAATTAATCATTTTATTTCGCATTGCAGTGGATTTAGTCTATTATCATGACCTAGCTGAGGGCTGGTGGCATCTTCAAATGTGTTCACTTGCTTGTCTGATCAGCAGGGCTCTCAAGTCACAGCCCAGTTCAATGGCTGCACTGCGAACTTCACTTGTGATTTTACGTTGGAAATTTATCTTGTTTGTTTCTGCCTTGACTACAGAATAGCCAACTCTCTTCTCTTCAGTTCTGAAATGCTGGCTTCCTACCAGTTTCTATGGGCAGAAGAAAAGACATTTAACACGATGTAGAAAAACCCCTTCAAACGTAACATCTGTGTGAAGTATATACATATGTACTTCCTGGTAACATGGACAGAAACACCTTGATTCTTCTCCCGTCAGTTGCAAAACCAGCAATGACCCTGTTGGGAGGTGGAATGTGACTTAAATGTGTATTTTGATGCATTTGCTACAACTCCTCTGAAATTCTACTGAAATTCTACTGCCATTTACAGTAATAATAGCTGTGTTTCCAATGAAAGACTTCTTGATGTTATAAAACTGCAATCTCTGCCTTTTAAAAGCAGCTCTTAAAAACTATGGAGTTTTTTCCTTACCTTAAGTTTCAGCACCTTTATAGGAAATATGATCCATAATTTCACTGATATTTCTTTAAATGTTTTAAAGGGAAATCAGACCTCAGCACATTCTGTAGTTGTTGAAAAGAGTGTAGAACTGGCAGTACTACAATTTGAATCTTGTCTAAAAACCTGACAGGGATAGGAGTAATAGGTGCAGAGCCTCTCTATTTAGCTTCAGCCACCACCAGTACTGAATTTATCCTTGCAGCATCCTTATGCAATGTGGATAAAATGCCTCACACTTCTGTGACTTGGTAACTCAAACACAAGGTCCTGCACATGGCCATGCAAGGGTTCTGCACAAAGCTAGAGGCACCACGATATTCCTGGCAAAGCCATGTAGAAAGATGACCAGAGAGACCTCTGAAAGGCATTGGCTGCTCAAAGATTTTTCTTCCAGTCATTCCCTATAACTTTGCATCAGTCTCGTTCAGGACAAGTTCTTTAAAGGCATCCTTAAAGTGATTAGATCTTTTCTACCCATTTCACCCTTGTCTGCTCTTCTGATGCTGCCTAAAGCGGAGGCAGCAGCGATGGGGAGAGCCCTAATAACTCTGCCATCTCCTCAAGTGCAGCGTGATGCTCCTGCTGTTGTCAGGCCAGTTGCTCTCAACACACCCATCTAACAAAGTGCTTCGAAAGCTCCTTACCAAGCTCTTCCTGGCTGATGGGCAGTTTAGCAGAGCCCTGTGCTTTTTTGCCCACTTAAGCATGTTTTCACCTGGAGTCGCTCAGTGAGGAACCTCCTCTTTGCTGTTATGAGAAGTGGCAGCAGGAGGAAAGGGATGTTTCATTCCAAATTGATTTGTAGCCCTTTCAAATGAAGGTGGACTCCAGGCATCCTGGAGCATTTGGCTCTGCTGTGGCTTTGCTCGGACCAGGGAGCTCTGGGTGAGATGACTGAGCTGGGATTTCCTCCCAGATCAGAGGCGTCTCTGTCAAGGTCGCGCTCTCCAGGCACACTCGTGTGGTTCTCCGAACTGGGCACAGTCAATGAAAGCAGATTTGATGCAACTCCCAAAACACGGAGGTCCAAGGAACAGCAGCTGGCCCTTCTAATTGGAAAAGTCTCCACTTTCTGTTCCTTGACCCTCATTCCTATTTTCTTTTTGAGTAAGTTTGAGCCCTTTTAACCACGTAACCATCTTGTTGCAGCCTAGACCAAGAGAAATTCAAAAGGACCAACCCCAACATTTCCCCATGTCTAACTAGCCTTGTTGCCATAGAGACTCGGTGGGTTTATTAGCATCAGCATGGCAAGCTGATGGAAGTGTACAACTTCTTTTGCAGCTGGGGAATGTAAAAAGTTAATCCTGCGTTTAATCGTGCTCACAGGGTTGACATTCAAATCACAGTCACTGTATGCTCAGAAAAATGACTGTCATTCCTCAAACATGGTGCTCCACTCTAAGTGGAGGGTGGGGTGAGGGTTGTTGGTGGAGAGAACCTACCTGAGTCATTATAATGAATGTTAAAATTAAAAGGAGCTAAAGATTCATTAAAAAAAAAAAAAAAAAAAAAAACTAGAAAAAAAGGAGAGAAGTAACCATCCCTGAAGCAGTTGGTACTGGATGAGGACTCTACACCCTTCATTTTCATATTCTGAAGAACCAGGATATTCCCAAGGAATTCCTTGAACATGGAAATGTGCAGGAAGTGCCTTCCATTCCTTGTTGATATTTCCTTTTTACTACAAGGAGTTGCAACGTGTGAATTCTGGATCCTGAACGTTGTCATGGTTACGGGGCTGCTTGGATGCTGCGTTTTGCACCCCACGAAGGCTGCAGCGCTCGGTGCCTGGCGGGAGCAGCTGCCCACGGGTGCGGAGCGGGGCTGGAGGTGGTGGGGATCGGCCCCAGCCCTTGAGCTGGCGGAGCCGGAGCTGTGGCAGGGATGCCTAGGGATGGTTTCAGTCCCAGAAGGTGCGACGGGAGTTGTGATCGCTCTCCTGTTACTCCTACAAATGCCTACTAGATAACGTGAGATCTACTCACTCTTTGAGTATATCCGGCCTTGAATATTTTTGCTTAGACTACTTTTTCACTCAGTGGTAGAATTTAAGAAGAAAACAAACAAAATAAAAAATAAATAATAAAAAAAAACTAATTCTCATTGTTTCCAGGAACCAGGGACCTTTTTTCAGCATAGACTTCATTTCAAGCTATGATCCAGAATGTTGTACAAACCAATGCTTCATGGAGAAAATGCTGGTGCTGATCTCCTTATTGTCAGCTCTGTTTGTGCATCTCAGGGAAAATCTCATATCTGCCTGCAAGATCAAGTGGCAGATGTATTGTAGAAGCTGTTGACTTTTCACTGACAAATAGCAAATGAAGTATTTTTAGCTGACCCCCTCCCCACCCCCCCAGCTTCTCTATTTATTTTTTTTTTAGCCAAAGGGTTTTTAGCTTTCCAAACCTCTACAAAGGAAGCACTAGGAAGAAAATTATTTTCTATCAAATGCAGACAGGCAGAAAACGCCAATTTTCTGAGAGGATTTTTCAATGAAAGGTTGCAATTTTCTGTCAAAAGCATCTTTATTTTTTTTACCAACTACATAAAAATGTCATGTCTTAGGTCTTGTAGCACACCCTCCCTCCCCCAACACTTCGAGTGGAGACTGGTAGGAGATTAAACTTTGTTAGTTTTACTTTGGAGTAGAATAAGGACTCCTGTGACCAAAAGGCAGTGCTGTCAGTTGAAAATAAGCAGATCTGTGCCTTTTCACACTGAACTGACGCGTGGCCTTATGCAAACGACTGTCGGAACAGTCTTGTCTCCTTTTATTCTATGTAGATTGCCAGGTTGTCTGGATGCAGATGTCTCTGCTGAGCCCAGGACACTGTATGATCTGCACACATGTGCTGTTAATCATAATCTGGAAAAAGGTGGCTCACAAACAGGAGAAAATAAGTGAATGAACGAAGCAGTATTTTGTGGAAGTTGGTTTGAAGCAGGGAATGGATGACGATACCCAAGCACCGTGTCTTGACTTCCTGCCTGAGGTAGGAGAACTGTGGGTGAGTGGGAATGAGTCGGGTGCCCTGTTTTGATGGACAGGCTCAAGTACGACTGTAAGAGCAGCAGACGGCAGCAGTGAGATAGTTCAGCCTTCCACTCCCACCTCACCTTGCCTAAGGTTACAGGCTTGTCTGAGTGCCTGGTAATTAGCTGGTGCCCAGCTATGAATGGTCCTGATTCCCCTGTCACCTACGCTGCTTTGGTGAAGGAGGATTGCGTCTGATAATTGGGGACAGCAATTTGTCACAGTCACTTGCATGAAAAGTCTAAATCTGATTATGGTTAAAATAGCAAATGTCCTGATTTCCTCTCTCAGTGGGAACACTAAGGGGCACAGGACACGTGAAAAGCACTTTGTGGAGCAATGACACGCGATAACCTTTGGTGACACTACCTGTAGTGGCTGGTGGAAGGACGAGCTCTGCTTGCTCCTAGTGAGACCCTCTTGGTACTGTGGCTCTTCCCATCACAGCTTTAGCCCCAGGTTGGGCAGAGCTGCTTGCAGGAGAGGCACGAGTGGCTGTCTTCATCTCCATGTGCAGCAGGCTGGCATCTGGCTGTGGACGTCGGAGCTCCATCCCTATCCCTGCCATGGCCTTGCAGCACAGCCTGATCCTGGCCCGACCGCTCATCTCCACGAGCTGCTTTGTACACCTCCCTGGGGGAAAGGGGTTTTGCTGCAAAGGGTTGTTAGCAGCACAAGGATCAGTGGAGAGGGCAAGGCAACGTGAGCGATGGGTTGCCTTCGCAGGTAATTGAAAGCGTGTCAGAAATAGAAACGGTATTTAAATTGAAAGTCTTTGTGATTCTTCTCCACCTGGTGAGCCTGGGAGTTACGGGAGGCTGTCGCACGGCGGAGAATTAACAATTCTGATGAGAGATGCTGTCAATTTGAATTGCTTATTTGGAGACCGGGGTGGGAGGGGTGTCCATTAGCCTGTCTCAGGGATTTCCTATGCCTGTTCTTGGATTGTCATTAAAGGAGCAAAGTGGCTGAAGGAATGCTTTCAGAGTGCAAATACCAGTACATGCCATGCAAAAGACCTATTTTTTTTCTTCTTGAGCTGATCTTATTATTCTGAAGTGCTGTCATACTACCTTACACTGCTCTGTGTGTGGGGCTGCTGGTGAGACGTTAATGAGGACAACGACAACTTTAAGCTGCTTTTTTGGAGTTCTGTGCCTTCCGTGAGGACCAGAAAGCACCAAAAGCACCATCCTCTGTGTGGTCACAGGATGCATCCTCTTCTCCATGCTGCTCACAAATAACCTGCCATGGAGGGGGCTAGAAAAAAGAAGTTTAAATAGAAGCTGGGACTTGCACTGCAACGCATCACCCTCAGGCTTTGGTATTCAGAGATTTCTTGGGGCTTCCACTTCCAACAGGCATCTCTTACAGTTACCTTAGAGGCCTTTGTGGAGGTAACGAGGTTGTATGCTCCCAGTGGCCCAGTCACTGAGGCATGTCCCCTTGCTTCCTTCAGGCCTGGTGAAGCCAGCAACGAAGGGAGCTCCTGCCTGGGCTTTCCATCTCTCCCAGTGCAGAATTAGCTGTTCCTGCTTTCCCTATCCCTAGCAGCCAGTGCAAGGATGACTGGAAAGCTGCTGGGGCTACAACATGCATGTGGTCCTCGTTAGAAGCTCAAGACTTCTCTGAGTTTGGAGAATTCATTGATTCATGGCATTGTCTTGTCATACGTACATGTGTCTGGAAGAGTATATTTGGACCACTTCTAAAACAAATGTATGGAAAAGCATCTTGCCTAATGGGTTCATTTGTGCAGCCCTCCAAGCCCTGTTGCCTGACACTTTAAAAACTGCCTGGGGGATTTTTATGTGCAATTTCCATTAATTAAAATTAACAAATACCACTGGGTATCTAAATTCTCTACATGACTTTGAGAACTACAACAGCGTTCTCTGGCAGAGAGAGGCCTGTTGAGTATCGCTCTCTTGAGTTCAGATTTTCCCTTGGGTTTGCTTGCATGTTCCTTTCAAGGGACTGCAGATTGCTCTGGAACAGCCCCGGCTCTTTTTCAGTGCTGAAGTCACACAAAATAAATATGAAGTGAGCTGATTATATTGCAGGAGCTACAAGCTAGCACGTGTCAGATCCAAAGTGAACTGACCTTTCCACTCTCAGGTGGACAGTTCTGACCTTTTGTGATGCTGATGAGAAGCGTGGAAGAAACCATGATTAGGGGAAAATCTTGCTTTATTAACACAGGCAGAGCACAGAGAACTCATCATCTGAAGATCTGCCTCTAGGTGGTGGGATACGGGAAAGAAAACCAAGACATGTGTCCGTGTTACACTCTCATTATAACACTAATGGGAACATGGTGTCTGAGAGGACAGCAGAGAGAGGAGCTGGGGAATTATGCTTTGCTTTAGAAGCTTTCTTTTGGTGATGGTTATAGCAACGGTAGACCAGGTTCCTACTGCCTCAAAGCCTCTTTATAATGCCATTGTGCAGAAGTATTATTTGGCAGAAGAAGGCGGGTAGTCCTGGTGAATGCAGTAACACCCGCTGGAGTTTGGTGGGTTTAGTGTTGCTACAAGGTACCAAGGAGCTGTTAATGAACAGGGATATATTCCGAGGCATCTGTTTTTGTCACAGTGACTGTGAGGCGCAGACACTCCCCTTTGCAGGTCTGGGGGGAGGAGGGGCGCGAGAAGGGTTTTTCTGGTGCAGCAAACATAGCTTCAGAAAGTGAGGAGGCTGGTGGGAGGGGAGGAAGGGTGGGGGGAGAGCGAGCGAGCACATATTATATTCCAACTGTTTCCACGGTGACATTTCATAATCACAACTCTTGGGGGAAAACGCTTCATCGCAGAAGCTGGAGGAGGCAGGATGGTTTTGTGGATGCAGCCGGAGAGGAACGGCTCTCCCAGCACCTGTGGCTCGCCATCCGGAGGACTTGGAAGCAGGGGCCAACTAAACTCATGCGGCTGTAGCGCAAGCCTAGGCAAGGAATTGAAATGCAAAGTAATCATCATCTCCTTCCCTTTATTTCAAGGATGAACATTTATAAATAAATATGATATCATCCCACTAGTTAGGAAGTCTAAGTATCTTCTGTTTCTTGGCAGCAACGAGGAAAAGAGGGATGTATGTAGAAAAGAGCCCACAGGATGTACCTAGCAAAGCGTAGTCAAATAGATGAAAGCAGCCTGTCGTTAATGAATTAGGTCACCAGGTCTTTGCATTGCACATTGTCTCTTTCTTCACTCTCTCAGCCCTAGAGTTGTGGCATGAAAGCGAGCTCCTGGCAGATGGAGCCAGAAAAACCTGCCTTTTCATCACTAGGGCTGGTCGCACAGTGCCCAGGAGAAACCAGGGCTTTGCTAGCAGCAAGTCTCACAAATCAATCTGTGGCATATTATTCGTTTTTACAAAGCAGCACCATGTTCACCTGAATAGCTTCCAAATGTCTGTGGTTCCCTGTGTTGTTTTAGGCAGTGTACCGCTTGCCATCATGCTGCTACAGATGGCAGCAGCTCTTGGGGGCTTTCCTACGAGACGTGGGCAGGGGAGACAAGGGCTGTGACAAGTACACACGGCTTTCGCGCTTGGGGACTTTCCTTTAGTTCCTGCTGCATAGAGAGCTGCGCTGTGGATTTCAGTCTCAGCCCTCCAGCAGCTTCTGTGAGTTTAGGCAAATTGCTTTCGCCGCCAGTGTCTCAGATGGGATAAATGCTCTTTTTTTATGTCACTGGCCACTGGTAGCTGAATGATCAAGGCTTTCTGTGGGCAAGGTGGAGTGATGCTGGGAGTCGAATGGAGCTGCTTCTGCAGAGCCTAATAGGAGCATTGGGTTTCTTGAATTGCATGACTCAATGCAGTAACTGCATCTTCAGCTGCCAGCTGCCCAGTAGTCCTGGACTGTATCCGAAGCAAGTATGCTTAGACATACATGATTCCTAAAACAATCACTGCATCTTTGTATTCTTGAAGTATCTTGTTTATTATATTTTTGTGACCGAAGGTATACAGCTCTGTGCTTTGTCTGTAGGGCTGCACGGAGCTTACTAATGATCTGCCCTCTTTTGATAGCCACTTGTTGTAATTGCAGACGTTGTTACACTGGGTTGCAAACTTTGTGGAGCGCCGGGCGACAGGGTATTTGTGTTCTGTTCTTTCTGTCTGCATCTGCTGTTGGAGTACAAAGGAAGTCTAGCCTTTCGCTTGAAATACAGCACTGATCTGTGCTTATGATGTACAGAAAGTCTTGGGCAAAAATCTTGATTAGCACAGAAAGTCTTTAAATGTGGGACATCTCCAGAAACATGCAGTGTAAAGCAGCCTGTATCGTCCTTCTTATCTCTCCCTTCCAGCCTGGAAAACAGGATGATTCTTTAAAAAAGACATTTGTTTCTGATTGTATCCTTAGGGGTCTCTCATTTTTGTGATGTGTAAAGGAAGAAGAAGAGATAGTGGGTGGATGAGGATCTGTAGGTTAAGCTTTACAGCTCTTTGCCCAAATAGAGCAGCCTAATGGCGATAGCTCAGCTGAAGACCTTCCTATTGAGCGTCCATAAAATGCAGTTCCCCTGCACAGGGGAGAGCTGCCACTGCTGCTGAATGCGTTCCCTTCTCCCTCCTTACACATCTGCAGAGCTGGCAGCGATGTCCTCTGGCACATCGTGGTGACACTTAGGAGCCACAGAGGACTTAGATGCTCCAGCGTAGTAGCATAAAGTCGGGACATCCCACTGTTATGGGCCGCTGCCACACAGTTGTAGAAAATTACTTCGTGGAACTTGAAAAACGTTTTTGGAGCTATAGAAGAGGATCAAAGATACCTGATTGAGTGTCTCTAGGCCAGGCAGTACTTAGACTACCTGGAGCTTCTCATTCCCCGTTCATCTTTTCTTTCGGCTAAGTGGTGCTAGTCTTTTCATTCTCCTCTTTCCAGCTCTGATAATTTTCGATGTCCCATGCTGAAGCCTTTCTGTTTCTTCTCTGGATTTTCTCCAGACGTGGATGTTGGATTTTCTGTTTATTCAGAAACTCTACAGATTCCAGTTTCTCACTCCAAGCTGGAACCAATATAATTTTGCTTTCACATCTATTAAGGATTTAAAGAAAACTACTTTTCTTATAAAATTATATAATGGCACCGTATATCACAATGACTTCTTCTGACAATATATGGAGGGAGTTCAGGTTATTTGTGCAGATTCCACATGTGAAAATAAAGAAAATCTCTCCCTGTAGACTTCCATGGGTGAATATCTCTAGTCATCCATTAGCCCTCGTGAAATCCAACCTCTACAACACATACGGACTGCTAATGTGTGATACGCAATGCTATGAGTGAGACTGGGACGGTTAGAGGGAGGGATTTTACGTGATTGCGTGATTTGATCCAACACAGCAATTCCTGTTTCTCTCTGAGCTAAAGCATGGGCAGCAGTTAGGGAATGAGGAGAATATCTGTATTGATTGCAGAAACTACCAACAGCGAATCACTGATAATTCTGGCAATTTTTTTAGGTTAGTGTTTTGTGCATAGGCTTTCCCCCTTCCTGTCTGGTTGCAGGGCGGCTGCTATAGTAGGATGTGCTGCAAGGGCTGGAAATTGGCGGTGCTTTCCTTGACTCAGTTGCTCAAGTTCAAAGCTTTGATTCCTTCGACTGTTAGAAGGGGCAAGATCAGCCACCCCAAAGCACAGCCCACATGTTTGTTTATCTTGCATGTTAGCAAAGCAGCCTGGGAAACGCTGAGCCAGATGGTAATGATGGGATCTTTGCAAGGCTGTTTGAATTGCGGCAATTGCTGCTGCTGCTGCTTTTTGTGTTGTTTTTTCTTTTTTTCTTTTTTTTCTTCCTAAATCAGCATCCTTTTATCTCCCTCATTTCACGTTTGTTTTCTGCGCATCTTGGGTTTGATGCCAGAGATTAAAAAATGAGGGTTGATTCATATATATCAATATTAAACTGTATAATCACCTCAATCATTATTTGACTTCATCTGGAGCATTCACAACATTTCAGGAAGTTTGAGTGAAGCAAAACTTTTTAGTGTATATGAGCATTTCACTGAACTATTGATAACCAGAATTTCTGATTTAGGCTGCATCCCCTTTGCCTGGCTTTTCACAGTAAATAATCCTCTTACCATGTATTTCAACAAATTTTTAATACTTTTTGTTTTTCCTTTCAGCTAGAAAATAACAGCACAATCTGGGGGGGGGGGGGGGGGGGGGGGGGGTGTTATATTCTCTAACGAGAGTAGACCTACTGTAACTTTAACGCATTACCAGTAATTTCTGCTTCCTCTGGCGAGGTTTTGAGAAACATAAGGTGCTTTAATAACAAGCAGGGACCCACCCACAACTCTGATTTATGTTTATGACTCAGCAAAGAACGTAAACTGAGACTAGGGCACAGTGTTTCTATAAGTAGTTATAAATCAGCCATTCACCAGGAAAAAAAAATAAAAATGAGTACTAGCAGCCTGCTGTGTATGAGGAAGAGAGCATTTTGGGGGTTGCAGATGACAGTGTTCTTTCAGTGAAGGGGTCACTCAGGATTCATCAGAGAGAGATTTGTAGCATTTCCACAAGTGCTCTCATGGACCTAGACCCAGCACAGTGCTGTTTGCATCACTGGCTGTCTGAACTGTCCCTAGCTGAGCATGTCAAACCCATCCGATGGAAGCAAACCCTTTGTCAGTGGGCCAGCTAGATGGCCAGACAAACAACTGGGGAAGAAAAAAAATTGCAGATCTGAATTTGCAGCATTTGATACTTGCATTCAAGTTGGACTAAGTGCATCGCTTACATCCTTACCTGTCTCCAGGAAAGCCACTGATCCTATTGTGCCGAAGGTCCCCCACGCACTAGGTGACAGTGAAGCCTGACCCGTGGAGCCCATGGTCCTCGCCAGACTGATGGTACCCCAAGGGCAATCTGAGCCAGAGCCCAACATCCATTTGCCAGTTGCTGCTCGTGAATTTCCAGCTGAAGGATGCACAGTATTTTCAATGCCAGTTAGATTGACGGGTTTATCTTCCAGTCCATTTACTTACTTAATTACCCTACATTGAGCAAGAAGTCATTTCTTATAAATATGGTAATAAACCGATCAGGATCACAACAGAAGCACATTCTTAAACAGTTTGTGGAAAAAGCTGATGTTTCCCAGATTCAGCAAGTATCAGGCTTCCCCCATCGGCAGTCAGTAAATGAAGAAATAATATTTGATGGCCTTAAAATGTCAGCCCCCAGATGATGTTTGTCGTCAGTCAGGACCTGCTTGGAGCTGTCCTCAGCTCTCTGAGCAGTGCCTGCTCAAAGAACGAGGAACAGATCCAGCACAAATTCAGTGTATAAAGTTTCCTCTGTCCTTCATCTTCAGGTTTTAGTGCACATTGGAAAGCAAGTGAAGCTCATGCTTCTTTTAGCTTCTCTGACCTGCTCCTGGGATGTCGAAGCCTTTCATTTGACAGCTCTGGCTGTTGTGTGAAGAAGAGAAGAGACCATCAGCACCTCAGGCCTGATTCATTGATGGGGGGATTTTTTTTTCAGCCTGATAACAGACGTTGCTTTGTAAAGGAGGTTCCCCCAGAAATGATTTGAAGGCTACGGTTTACAGGCGCTATTTTTCAATGGCATAAACACTACACTCCAGATTTAAAAGACTGAAGCAAATGTCAAATGTTCAAGTGTATAGGCACACATGGACAGGACTACAAGGAGCCAGAGGTTCTGCTGTCCCTACTTAAGTCAGAATTTGCAGGGCAAGGACGAATGAAGGGCTAAGGCTTGGCTCGCTAGCCCTGTGGTGCCAAAACACCCATGCGGGCTGACGCCTGCGGAGTGGTTTCAGACAGGGCTGCAGGCGTGCAGTGCCCCGCCGCAGCAGCTCCGTCTGCCAGCAGGAGCCCTGGGGCTGTGCCGTGCCCGGGAGATGCCGCGGGCGGGCGGGCGCGCACAGCACCCGTGCGCCTTCCTCGCCGTGTCTATCAGTGTCGCTTCCGTGTGGGTGGCACCAGTGACTGTGCATATGTTTGCTGGGTGTAGGTGTGCCGAGGGCTATCTGCACACACGCTGGTGCTGCAAATCAAGAGGGTTTTCTTGCCCCTCACCTGTCCCTGTGTCTGCTGTGTTAGTGATGCCCGTGGGGTCAACAGCAGACTGGGGGGACGTGGGTTATCCCGTACCCCAGAGGTTCTTGTGACACGTTTTTCACCGTCCTTTCAGCTCTTTTTCCGTCATGATCACTTCCAAATCTTCCCCATTTTGAATTTCCAGAGTCTGTCCTCTCAGCACCTGTGATCATTCCTTGAGAGGTACATTATCCAAAATAACAAAATTGAGTTGAACAAGGCAGGGAGAGAAACACACGTGACTCCATTGACATTCATGTATGCCAACGCTCTGCAAAACCCATACGAGAGTCTGTGTTGTTTGGAGTTTATTTAAATTAATCACTATAATTACATTTTGCTCTTTATCAAAAGCCTCCTATAGAGATTGTCCAGCTAGAAAATAATAGGAATTTCAGAAATAGTAGTATTTCAATAGCCTAATAGCCTCTTTGAAGACATTCAGGAGCATCATGTAAAACACAGTGGGCACTGGAGGGAATAATTCTGCTGGGAGGTCGGATTGATGCCGAGTTCTGTTGATTTCCTCATTTTTCAAGGCTGGAGGCTTCTGCATGTGAATGAGTCCTTTGTTTTTCCAAGGGTTCTGGTACAGAAATATCTGCTGTAACAACCGCTTATTTGCTATCCTGGAAACAAAAGCTCTGATAGCAAAGACAGGCCATTCTGCTCTCGTGGACAACTTCACGTTGTGCGAAGTGAAGCAAAGAGGAAGGTGGCAGACAGCCTCCCTGGAGACAAAATTCTCTGGTGTGCAAAACCTTGGAGCAGAAGTGGGTGAGAACAAAGGTTCTTGCTAAGTACAGCAAGGTCAGCCGCCAGCAGAGCACAACGAGAATGGGAGCTTTGATGTATTCATTTTCTTGTTATGTCTGGCAAAGATCTTAAGTGAACCAGCTGCACTCTTTCAAAATTCCTTTATACCATTTCTTATCTTAAATCGGAAGGCCCACTTTCTTAGACGTGTATTTACCTAACTCATTGCACTCAATTGCATGGATTTATCCCACAAGACCTTGTTAGAAGCTCCCTGTTAAGCACCAGGTGCCTGCCTGTCCCACCTATTTCTTATGGAGCCTTTAAGACAAAATACAGGTCTTCATAATTCCACTCCCCTGTATTTCCAGTTGCCCCCTGATCAAGACCGCACTGTGCAATATACATATATGCTGTAATGAATGATTTTCTTTGGTTTCGGAAATTAGAAATAAGTTCATTCAGATGTTTGTTCTTGTTTTTTAGGAATCTAAAAAATTCAGTTGATAATTCAGTCAGACTTTTCTCTTAGAAGAGCCCAGAACTGTCTGATATCTGGCACTGTAAGGTGCATTGATCTGTCAGTCATTCTGTTATGACCATTCCTGCAACATCTAAGAGTTTCACCAATATCCCAAGACTAAGTTTGGTGTTTAGTTGAAAGTTCAGAAGCTATATCCTTCAGAGGTTGATTTAAATAATCTTTAGAGCAGCTAGAGTTAATTCCTAGCATCCTTGTGCTAACAAACTGAATAAAACGCTACTATCTATAGGTAAAAAGGAAATTAATACATTCTTAAAATAATGGTCTTATTGCTACTTATCTTGTTACAGTGTGGTGAGGTTCTCCTTGTTAAGCCACCTGCACTCTGCAAGGTTTATAGACAAAAGCAGCATCATTAATTAATGCAACAGTGCAAGCTTTCTGTGAGCTATTACAATATTTTATTGTTATGGCTATTATTATTATTATTACTACCAGACAGGCTGCTTGGGAGTTTCGAAAACACGCTAGCAACTCTCTATTGCATTGGCTACCCTTCAGTACCTTTCTTTAGCTTATAAATGCAGCTGTTTCTGTTAAATTTGGATGGAAAGCAAGAGCCTATAAAGCCTACCAGTAGATTATTTTAGCCTCAGATCAGTGTTGTTGATATTATACAAGGAACGAGATGGAAATCTGAAGGTGCTATCTATCAACATACCTAAATCTGGTTTGCTTGAATATGGCTCTGGGATGCTGGTCACTCAGCCAAGATAAGCTCATCCTTTGGCCGCCTGTAACTCACTCCTAAACGCCTGAACAATCGCTTTAATGAACCTGCAAGTCTCTGACACCGAGAGTCATTGCCATGGTCAAGGGTGGCTTGGGGGAAAAAAATGAGTTCATCCTGGAGGGATGTTTTATTGCTTGCCATAAGGAAGATGTCAGTCTTCTGGGCTCTGTTTTCGCAGTGCGACTGTCCTCGCTGTCCTTGTAAGAGGCCACAAAGTTGTAGGCATCAGTACAAATCTGCTCTGATGCAAGGTGTTAGACTACGGTGCTGCAGATGCTAAATGCCTGCTGTAAACGTCTGCCCTGGCACTTATGTGGGTGTTTAAGCATTTTGTCATCACAGCGAGATCCATAAAATCATCTAGGAAGAGGCTAAAGATCCCGAACCTAATTTGCAGAGATGAAATGTTGGCCTTGTGCAAAGATCATTGTCCATTCTCGTTTGCCCAGAGCCTGTGCCCACAGCAACGTGAGGAGTTTTCCAGTTGTCACATTTGGCTATGGAGACAGAGCATGGCTGTGTGTGATGCTGCGGTACCCAAGACCTCTGTTGCAGTTGGCAGGGAGGGCTGTAAGGGGAACCAGAGCTGTGGCAAATCTCTTCTAGAGAAAGTAGAGGGCATGCCAACAACAACAAAATGCTACCGTCTCTGTTTTCAAGACTTCAGAAGAGGCTTGAGGATATTAAGAGCAGTTACGTCACACCTGGTCACTGCGGCCAACAGAGAATGGCTCCGTGTTAGTGCAGGTTTTGAAAGCTTTGGTCGCAGCCTGTTTTGGTTATCCTGCTCTGCAGAGTCCCGGTCTGTCCAACTGCACCTTCTGCGGGAGCGAGTCCTGACCTTTGAGCCTATTTCTGACTCTAACACAAACAACATGTTTTCTTTGATCATGTGTTCTTTGTTTCCTCCTCACCATTTACTCTTTGTTTTCAGTAAGAATGCAAATTGTGGAGGCAAAATCTCTCTGCTCAGACATGGATAATCGCGTTCTGGTACAAGAGGCCCCAGGTTTGGTCTGGGGCTTCATGTTTCAGACGGGAACGGGTGAATTTTCTCTACTCTCTGAGATGGCTGTGGCTTTGTGTTCACAACACTTTGTCCTGAAACATTTCTAAATCCCAAGTGGTGCCTAAGGGCTGGTTTTTATTGTTGTTACTCCTATTGATTTTTTCCCTTTTGTTTTTGAGCAAAGCTGCTAATGGTCAAATAAGCTCCAACCTCACCAGAACTGCCACAAAACAGCTCTTACAATGATTCAGACTAGAAAAGCCCCCTAATTTCTGAAGCCTGCCCTGCCTGATGGTTCTGGCAAGCACAGATTCCTCCAGAGCAAGTGCATGGGAATGCCTCATAGGTTAACGGTGAGGCAAGGAAGGTGTGTGCTGGGGTGGGTGATTTATTTTTTTTTAATTTATTTTTTTCCTTCTTCAGGATCTTTGTTGTCTGTTGCTCTGAAACCCTTCCTTCCAAGGCACGTTTGCAGGATCCCTCCCTTTTTATTATCCTAATGAGCCAGGCTGTAGAGACTGATCCGGTCAACTCCTGGCCCCAGGGATGAGAGCCCAGGTTGGGATGCGACGGATGAGAGGCAGAGGAGTTTAAGCCCTTTCTCTAGAGGAGTTTGCCACCTACTGATTCACAGGTTCCTTCTAGCTCTTGCCAAGAGAAGTTGAGGGGCGATGCGGGGGGGAGCTGGGAACTTGGGGTAGGCAGGGATTGCCCTTAGAGACCCCAGCCAGGGCCCCCAGGGAATAGCTGGGGCGGTGGGGGGACGCGGTGCCCAGCTGTTGAGCTCCAGCTCGGCGAAGGCAAAGGGAGCTCGGTGGAAGCGCACGGCGTGCATGCGTGCGTGTGTGTTGTGTGTGGCGGGGGAGGGATGTGGATGAGGAGCGGGCTCTCTTTCTTTCTCACAGGGCTCAGTTAATCCTGCTGTCAGGCGGTGTTAAGCAGCAGTCTCAGCGCTGGATTCCGAGAGAAGGAGACGCGCAATCCAGAAGGCGCAGCAGAGGGGAGGCGAGAGAGGCAGCTAAAGAGAGCAGAGCGGGGGAAAAATCAAATCTATGCTCGGAACTGGGCTTCTTTTTCGCCAATGCAAAAGGGAATATGCAGCACATTTTTGCCTTCTTCTGCACCAGTTTCCTAGGGGCAGTGTTAGGGGCCAATTTCCCCAACAATATCCAGATAGGTGAGTGCGGAGCTCGGGGCCGCTGGGGAGTGATGCTCCCCGGCAAGCGGTGGGGTGGAGAGGGGGCGGTGGGGGCAAACCGACCCGTTCATTTGCTTGCAGGGGAAAAATGTGCGTGTGTGTGTGAGAGAGAGAGAGGGGGTGAACAGCGCGGGCTGGGTTTTCCTGTTGGTATGAGATTTGCAAGAGCAGAGAGATATCAATTTTTCTTTGGGGGAGGGGAGGATCGGGAATAAATGCCTGCACACACACCAACACAGAGGGAGAAAAGTGCCTCTGAAATGGAGGAAGCATGAAAGAAAAAATCTGTTTCTTGCTTTGTGAAATATCTGGGCTGCCATTGTGCGTTGCTGCATTTGCAAAATCGGTGGTTGCATTATACATTTTTGTGAGGATGCTCTCATCTGTAGGTAACTGGGACGAGAGGTAACAAACAGGCGCGCTCTGTTGTTGTTGCTAAAGAATAAGGGCAGAGCTATTGGAGGAGGATTTTGCGTTGAAGTCTCTTTTCATTTCATGCTACTTGCTTCCTCTGTGCACCAGCACTGCCTGTTTGATTCCTTTCTCCCTTCCTGTAACTTCTCGGTGCTGCTCTCCCCCCAGCCCCAGGTTCATTATTACTCTCCCATTGATCTTTATTGATGACAATTTGTAACCCAAATTCCGTTTCCTTGCACGCCGGTTTTCTTTCCCAGCTCCTTTCTCTGTACAAAGCCAATCAACTGCTAATCCACCAAGTTCAGGCAACTCCTGCCTTAGTATAGCTGCACAATTGGTGCTTTTATTGCTGTTCCTGCTACATCCCCATCTCCCTCCCTTCCTGCTTCCCTTTTACCCCAAATCTGTGCAGCATCCCAGATTCTTTCCCTTTCAACAAACACGTATAAGAGCTTAACTCAGCTACTAGCATCTTATTTCACTGACACCCACGATTAGGCTGGAGAGGGGGTGCATGTGGGGGGGTGGGTGATATTCGTACACAAATAGCCCTCTCCACACACCAAGAAGATGCCCTCTATACTTAAGATGTGCGAAGTGCCATTGCAAGCAGGTCTCTCTCTGCACATTTGTTTCTTCCCCATGTCATCTGCCCTGGAGGGTGGGTATCGATGCTTTCTGCTCCTGTTTTAATTCAGCCTTGTTTTCAAGCGCTTTGTTTCCCTATCTAAAATACAAATAGTGCTTCTACATGCATATAGATAACAGGACTCGTGCTATTACATTCAGACTTTCTGGATGCCATGAAGGGACCTGCCACAAGCGAAGTTCCCTGCGGGGGGAGCAGCAGGAAACTTTTCCTAGGGCTGGGTTATCCCAGCATTTTGTTCCAGGTCCATGAGGGGAGAGAGGCTCTGAGCCTGCGTCCAGCCTGATCCTGGTTTCTATTCGCTTTATGTTGTCCTGTGGCTCTGGGCTCAGATGCGCTTCCACTCAGATCGATCCTTTTCAGGATCAAGCTTTAGATTTCCTGCTCTCTCTGAGTCTGGCCGCTGTCACCTGTTAAATGTAGGGTTTTTCCATGCAGCAAACTTCCAGCAGCAGCAGCAGGTGTTTGGCCATGGGCCCTGCTCGGTCCAGCTCTTACAGCCCCGTCCCCACGTGCCCAGCTTGGCCGGGCTGCTCTGAACCCAGTAACCCCTGCTTCCCTCCTGCAGCAAACCTGGGGAGCAAAGTTTAAAATGGGCCTAATTACAAGTGGGGGTGGAGGGAGAAAGACTCTAATTCCTTTTTTTATAGAAGTAACATTGGCAGCGCTTACGTTTCTTTTCTTTAAAGTTGTGGGGAGGTAAAGAGGTTGAGCCAAACCCCAAGGTTCAGCCCAACCCTGCAGGATGCTGGGCTCAGAGATGCACCAGAGCTCCTATACGTGCTCCAGACATTACATAATGTAAAGGTTTTCTGCTTCCAGCCTGGCTGCAGCGGGCACGAACCCCCCTGCTGTGCTGGAGGGTTTTGGACTGCAGAGGCAGCCTCAGGATAGGCAAGCTCTAGCCCAGGAATATTTTAGACCAAAGAGACTGCTAATACAGGTGTGCTCAGACCTTTCTCCTTGTTCTGTTTTTCTCCCCAGGGGGGTTATTTCCTAATCAACAGTCCCAGGAACATGCGGCTTTTAGGTTTGCACTGTCTCAGCTCACGGAACCCCCTAAGCTCCTTCCCCAGATCGACATTGTGAACATTAGTGACAGCTTTGAAATGACATATACCTGTAAGTAGCGGCGTTTGCCGTGCTTTCTCTTACTTTGGTTTCTTTACTCCTGACTGCTTTTGTGTTTTTTTTTTTTTTTTATTATCTAAAATATGGGACATCTTGATAAAAACATGCAACTCTCCTTCAGGGTCAATGTAAGAAAACCCCAGATACACAGCAAAGAGATTTCAGAATCATTTTGGTTTGTGCTAAGATGTAGGGGGTGAGATAGTGCTGCAGTTGTTCAGCATGTTTTGTGTTTTCTCTTTCAATGCTTCCAAAGTAGTGTAAAACCCTCAACAATTCATTTCCTTGTGTTTCTCTAACCCCTGCCCGATTCTTCATACTGGGGTTTCATTCCCGTATTTCCTATAGCTGCGATGTACAACAAAGGCACCCCTTTCCACCCACGGGGTGCACAGAAGTGTCTGTTTAGTGTGAACAGCTTCTTCTCCAGCCCCAGTTTAGCCATCTGTCCTTGCAA
This sequence comes from Anser anser, assembly GCF_964211835.1. Lineage (NCBI taxonomy): Eukaryota > Metazoa > Chordata > Aves > Anseriformes > Anatidae > Anser > Anser anser. Next base: position 6,951,182 of record NC_139735.1, read on the forward strand.
TTTCAGAAAGACTGAGCAGAAAACGGCACCATGGTGCAAGCAGAGTCCAGATTTACAGTAAGGGACATGTCCGATAAGGACGGAGAGGTAAGAGAGTTCTAGTTTCAAGTGCCAGTGAAATTATTGGCTCTAAAAACACCAATTAAAGACTGTATTGGCACAGCAGAGTCAGTCCTAGGGCTTAGCTACACCTTGCTAAAGCACAACACATTGTTATGTGGTGGAGTTGGGAAAAGAAAAAATTTGACTTGCCAGGTAACGCCAAGATTAGCAGCAACAAATAAGACCAGGAGGTAACCAGCAGAAAACAAACACTAACACAGCCCCGTGGTTGCAGCAGGGGCTATTGTGGCATTTGCTTCCTTCGGAGCGAGCAGCACGGTGCTGTGCACGAGGGGCTCGCACCGCTGGGATGCGATGCACAAAGAATTCCTCAGCTCGACCTGGTGTCAGACACGGCTTTCTTTCTCTGAGCCTGCGTGTGCTTGTGTGTGTATGAGGACCTGCAGGAGGAACCCTTCCCTTTGCAGAGCCTGTTGGGTTGTTGTTGGCTCACATCCGTAGTATCCTTTTGATTCACTGAAACATCCTCTCTGCAGTTTAGTCATATGGAGAGTGGGATAGAGGTGGACACAAACTGTTCTCTCTGCTAAGAAATATACAGAAGGGAAAAATGTTTTTCTGCAGAAAGAACCCAGGAATGTATAGGAGGAGAACTGATAAGGCTCCTTAAAGAAAAAAAAAAGTCCATTTTTTTTTAATGTTGAAAAGTTTGCAAGTACAAGATTGCAGGAATTTCTTGGCCTGTAAGACGTAGGAGAGAGAAGTAATATTTTGGCCATGCTTTCACTGGACTATCTAATGACATTCCTAAAGATTTTCTATTCTCCTTAATACCCCTTTATTTGCCAACTACAAGGTTTTCATCAAGCAAGAGCAACTATTTCAGCTCAGTCCAATGGCACTTCCTTGGCAGGAAAACTAGACAAATAGAAGAAAAAGGCAGACCTAGTATCTATCAAAGGAAAGCGTCACCCACCTGGGGTAGAGTTGCTGACTGTGGCTGGGGATGAGCTATTTCAGTGCTGATAGCAGGAAGAAAGCAGAAACTGCAAGAATATTGCTAGAATAAATTCTCCATCTGCGCAGAGTTTTCCCTCCCTCTCTACGCCTGCCACTAATGATTTTGTTTACTGCATTAACAATGATAGCAAGGCCACGATACTAGTTATGCTTAAAAAATCTGTCATTAGTACCACGAGGGTGGGGGTGGTCTCACAAAAGCTGAATGGAAGCAAGACAACCTCCCAAAGGATGTTATATTTGAGCTCTATGTAGGGCACATTGTCCTAGATCAGACCAGCAAAGCACTCTGCACAGTCCAACTTCACTTGTCCTCATTTTTTTTTTTTTTAATTAAAAACTTCCTAAGTTCTTCAAGACTATGGAAGGCAGCTTTTGTTTTGTAAGCACAAAAGACGGTGTTATTCCCTGTACCCTTGGGAGGAAAAAAAAAAAAAAACACCACCACAATAAAAAAGCCCCACAATATAACAGGCTGTTGGGAGATGTGGTTTTGGTACTCCCATGCTGAAACTTTTGCCAGGAATTATCTCCTTCCTCACCTTCCAGCAAATTCCCTTCCCTGTTGCCAAGATATCAGCAGAAAGATCTGTTTATTTACAGTGAATAAAAAACCCTGCCCACGCAGAGGTCCTTATCTTCTGAGAAAAGACTGGCCATGCTACCAGTTAAAAGTACCAGTTTTTGTTCCCATGGAGATGGAGAACGCAGCATTTCTCTGTCGTTGGAATCACCTGGTTCCCTGATGCTTTCGGTCGAGGGTGTTTGGACTCTGCAAACCTGGCGCTGCCCCTACCAGGAGCAGGACATCTGAGTAAGGCTGGCAGGTCCCAGCCCCATGGCGCGTCCTGCCTCCAGCTAGATCCAGCCTCCTGTGCTAAATGTAGTCTTATGGCAAGTGCCTGAAGCAGCATCATTCAAAACACAGGATATATATTAAGAATCGGTGGTGACTGCAGAAACAAAAAGGCTTGCTGGGCAGCTTGCGGGGCAGCGATGAAGTGGCAGGCTGAACTGCACCAAAATGACAACACCCTGTCTAAGGAGATCGTATGCAAAATGAATCTCGGTATAAACTGTGACACCGTCTTACCCCTGCCTGACATATATCTGCTTGCTTGTTAGGATGAGCGAGCTTTGGTGTGACAGTGGGTAAATTTACAGAATGAGATGCACCCATTTGCGTGCAGGTGACAGTGGTAGGGAACCGCTGCTGATGTGCTAGTGATGATCGTAAATTGGTAACAGTGATATCCACGAAAGTGATAAATCTGTAAAATATCAGGAGGCTGCTGTTGTCACTGGGGCATCGCTGTGACAGCCCAACGATAACTTTCAGATTTCTGATGCTTCCAGCTGTGGACTTTTTGTTGTTACACGGTGCTTGTGAATACCTCCCTGTGGGGTAATGTTGACCTGAGGTTCCTGTGCCCCTGCAGATTATGATTTTAAATTGTAATCATTAAGAAAACAAAAATGAGTAGTAGACACTGTGGTAACCTCATATTTCATGTGTGTGGTGGATGCTAATGTTGTCATATCGCTGAGACATGGGCACATTTCAATAACTGAGATATCTTCCTTAATTCATCCCAGCCCACAGACTAGTTGGCAAGGAACAGGCTCTGTGTTTGCAGCTGGGTGTGTGGCATGGCTTACTGGTTTTTGACAAGCAATGAAAATGCACACCTGCTGCTTCGAGCGTTCTTAACCAAAGGGTTAGAAAACTTTATATTTTTGTGTCATTTCACTGAAGGCCAAGGTAATTGTTTAGGAAGAAGGTGAATTTTCAGTCCTTTCTTCAGCAGAAGTATATAGCAGCGCCAGGTGACTATAAAAGGTAAAATGATGGGGTGGTGTAGCTGAAAGGTTTGCAAAGCGATGTAGCAGAGCAAAACCCTTCTGATCAGCTTTAAAGATGTGTTCTCAGGTTCTGTCTTCAGCCATTTCTGGAAAAGCACATTATGACCTCAGCACAGGCTCTGGCAAGCGCTGTCTTGCTGTGTTTTGCTGAGGCTGAGCGTGCTCGGGGCAGACCTGATGTGGCAGGAGATGCTGCAGGTCAGAGCTGAGAGACGAGAAGAGGGGTGCTCTGTGCTAGATGTGAGGACACAAGAGGGCTGAAGGTTAGGGCAGAGCTGTAAATTCTTGTCACTGTGAGGTCTGTGGTGGACACAAGCACCATGTCCTGTTGGCAGCAAAGGGATGAGAGCCTAGTTACTGGACCTAACACCAGGAAGTTTTCCCATATTCTTCATCTCAGCCTCCATTCATGCACATGTAATGAACATCCCCATCCTGTGCATTGCCCAGCTCCCTGAGGGGTGAGAGTTGTTTCAGCCCCAGCTCCTTAGCTTGATTTAGTTTGTGGTGCAGAAACTCCTGCTTTCAGCCCCCAGCAGGAGTCCCGGGGTGAGCCCAGGCAGAGCTGGACAGACGGAGGCTGTTGCTCTCGCTGCATGGCTGCAGCAGTGAGCTGCTTGGGAGGGCGATGGCTCAGCCATAGATTTCCCTGGCCGTGTCCTGGGGGATGTGCCCCGCTGAGTGGTGCTCACGGAAGGTGAATCACCAGCTTGGTAAATCCATCCCTGCAGAACTCATGCCACTTTGCAGGGATGACCGGCTACTAAAAATCCCTGTTCTGAGCTAAGCCTGTAGCTTTGCTGGTGCAGCAATCAGCTTTTGTGCGTGCTTATGTGTTGGGCTACTGAGAAGGGATATTCAGGAGCTGCACAACCAAAACACAGAGGTCTGCAAAGGAGGGTGGAAGGATTTTTCAGCTGCATGAAAACTTGCAAAGAGGCCAAAAACCAATGCCTTAGTTATCCCTCTCCCTCCATGTATGCACAGCTGTAGGTACTGTGGGGTCCTCATGCTGAGCAGGGGCTGTGGGTGCTGCTAGCATATCAAAGTTGAATCCATTCTGCATATTAGAAAATGAATATGCATGTTGGAGACAGTTTATATTTTAAGAAAGCCTCCAAGCTGCAATTAGAAAAGAATTTGTAGTGATCACTCTCTCTGTGCTTATATTCTTATCAATAGCAGCAAGCTTAGATCCAGATCAGCTATAAAACAAAGTATTTCTTTTTGTTCTTCTTCTTGAGTGCTTACGTATATAGATACTGTATTTCTGGAGATAGCTTTTTATCTCCTAAATTACCTCTCAGAGATGGGAAGGAATAGGCAAACATTTGAATGTTCTCAAATGAGGATCTAAATTTGGCTTAATTAAACAATTATTGCATGTTTAATTTAAAGGAAGCTTCTTTGTTGACAAACATACGGTGGTCGCCATTTCTTGGAAAGGTGTTGCTGTAATTATTTCAGCAGTAATCAATTAAAATGCAATTTTTATAATTAAACTTCCGCAATCTAAATAAGCCCAGCCCTGTAATAGTATGTAGTTGTTATGGTGTTGGTAGGCTTGTTTTTATTTTTGCAATAACAGAAATGTCATGTAAATGCTTTGGGATTTTATCCCTGTAGGTCCTAGGATGCTAGCTATGTCTATTTAATGTGAGTTAAGCCAACAGAAACTTGGATTTAATGATCAGACAAAATCTGATTAATACAAAATAGGTACTACAGGGAAATATACCTCCTTAGATTCTGTGATGGGAAAAGGTCTGATGCAGGTGGGTGAATCAAAGCATCAATTCACATTAGATCAAACTGACGTTATGGATGCTCAGTTTCTGGCAGGGGTGCGCTGTGAGTTCCTATTAATTGCATGTTTATTTGGTGAGATGCTCCCACCTTACAGGAAGATCCAGCCGTCAGGAGGGTGCTGATGAGCACCGTCTCTGCAGAGGGTGAAATCCAGCCGAGGTGCAGAAAAGGGCTGCCAGTGACGAGGGAGCAGGTCCTGGGCATGGTCCAAGGTTTCTGCAGTGGGTTTGGGGTGGGCACTGGGTGCTCAGCGGTGGCAGCCACCACCGAGGAAGGTGGCAAGCCATCCCTTTCTTTCTCAGAAAAGAAAAGCACTTAAAACATGAGTGCCAAGCCATTTGCTCAGCTCCGGCTGCCAGGGCAGGGCGGGCTGTCTGTCTGCCTTCACGGATCTGGGCACAGAGAGACTTGGGCGAACGTGGGCCAATATCGTCTGCGGGGACGCTGATGGTACTCCCCTGTCACTTGGCGAAGGCAGCCTTGCTGAGAGGCTGGCAGGGCATGTCAAGAACAGGTTTTCCTCAGTCTCGTGTGTCTGTTTCTCTCCAGAGGGGATGGGGGCACTTCTTTACATGACTATTTTTATGTTTTTATTTATTTTTATCCCGGTCTGTGGGAGTGGTGCCTGGGGAGAAAAGCTGATGTCACGTAATTAGGAAAAATTAGAAGAGGAATAATAGGAATTTCACACCTGCAAATCTATCTGCTCATCTGCAGAGGATCCCAAATATTCATTGTTGACATGCAAACAAGAGTGAAGAAGTAAAATTCGGGCTCTGCAGCAGTCAGAGAAAGGATTTTGAGAAAGAGTGAGCGGCAGAGGCCAAACGTGTTCATTGTGTGACAGTCACAGTTTCCACTCACAGCTCATCCTTTCTTCTCTAAAAATAAAGCTTTTTCATGTGATAGGGATGCTACTAAGCTGCAGACACATGGGCTTAATTTTTTGGCATATTAGCAAGGTGAGAGTCAAAATCTTCATGTGGCTGCAAGGAAGGCAGAGTGGGGAAGCACACTGTTCCCTTCCAAAACTCTAGTGGGAATTTTAGATATATACGTTTACGTTTTCCTTAATAGGGTTAGGGCCCCAAAGGCAATAGCTCTCTGCCAGTAGAAATGGAAACCATCCCGGTTACCTTCAGTAGCACGTGGAGCTTTGAGCAAACACAAAATCACACGCTCCTTAAAGATGCAATAAATCAGGGAGACTTTAATATTCTGCTGATCCAAATTCTCCGGGGTGTGGTATTAGCAGAAGGCTGAAGACAAAGATGCATTTATTTCAACTACACTCCTTTAAAAAGGGATGAGTTTTACTTCTCTGCTTTTAGTTGTGCAGGACTGGAACACGGGAACATTTTTCCCAGTGAAAAGTGCCACCTGGTGCAACGTGGGGTGTTCTCTGGAGGTTACGAGGACCCCTGAGGAAGTCAGGTCTTAGGCATCACGCAGAAGAAGGGCTGAATCCAGCCGCTAGCAATCCACCACCATCCCTGCAAAAAATGTTTCAAAATAATACCAGATGATTAGCATTAACAGCATGCCATCCAGCAGAAACTGTTCCCCGCTCACCTGCTGAACTTGATCGCTCATTAGCTCACACGGTAACGAGTCCCTAGTTGATTTTCTTTTGCTACCCTTTAGCAGCCAGACCCACTCAATCCCTCTGGGGCATTCTTGAAAAAAAAAAATGTTGATTTTTTTTATTAATATATTTCAGTTATTTTCCCCATTCTTTGCAAAGCCCACCCTTTCAGCCCTAATCCAAAGTTGCGGTTTAGGAGGAGACATGCTTATGCATCACAGGACTGATTGATCTCTTGAGAAGGTAGCAGCGAGAGGCAATGAAGAGGCGAGTAACAGCTACAAATTGCTGGATTTTGGCTCCTTCAAGAGGGTCTTTCATTCTTTGATTTTATTTGTTTTTGACAGAGTGGAGGAGTGCAAAAGAAAACTGATGTCTGAGAGTGAGATGTAACATACAACTGATGGCAGGATTCTTGTGTGTATATAATGTCTGCACCTCTCTATGTGCTCTCAGAGTGCTGGCTTTGATTTAATAAGCGAGGTCCTGTAACCGTGCTAATGGAGCTGAAGTGGGAGGGAGATGAAAGATTGAGGCTGGAGGGTCTGAGGAGAGACACGGGAGCTGCTGTAGGTAATCGGGATGCAGCGTGGAGGGATCTCACATGAAAGGGAGGGGTATTTCTCACCTCCCCGCCCTCCCAAACACTTTGCTTTGATCTTTGCTAGCAGTAAGCTTCACTGAACAAATGACATCCATGACTATAGATTCAGATGTGTTTTTCTCCCACTGGCCTGCACGTATCCCCTGAGTGCCCAAGCATGTTAGCTTTCCTTCCACGCAGTGCTGATGCCCCATCCAGCACCGTCCATGAGAAAGAGAACAGTGTTGCTATTCTGTCAGGTGAGCAGCAAGAAAAATTACCAGCAGGTATGGGAGCTTGGATGAGAGGAGACCAGCAGAGACCACGCAGGGATGGGGGATGGAGAAACACTGGGTCAGGAGCAGCACTTGGAAAGACCTAGTCCTTTAAGGACCCATGTCCTTAATGAACTACCAAAGGAAGTAATAGAAAGCCAAACCACATATGGCCATGGGGGGAAGGGGCCGTGGGCAAGTTGCTGTTGCAAGCAAGGACGGGGAGACGAGCTGCAGCACAGCCCACCCATGCAGCAATGCCATTTCCAGTTCACTGTCCCAGAAACACAGGCAGAGCAGCTGTCCCCAGTCCGTCCTGAGCAATGGGAGATATGAGTGCGTTCCACGGATTTAATCAGGTTTAATTTAGTCTTTCAGCCTGTCCCAGTTCTGGGGTCTGGTCTGCTCAGGTATTTATGGCTGGGCCAACCAAAACCCACTGTCTGCAGCTCTGAGCTGTGGGGATGGCAATCTGGGAGTCCCCATGCTCCTTTTGGGTGGTGCCAGAGAAGGGAAAGGCAGTGAGGAGACCATCCCAGCTGGAGGCTGGGATGTGGATTAGCCTCAGCTGACAGATGTTAAGAATCATCACTTGTTTGGGAACCTGTGAGAAATATATGGATGAACTCAAATGAATTTCTAACATTGAGTCATCCGTATCATAACATCCTCCACCTTAGCAGCCTTGTGTGCCAGACTCAGCAGAGACCTTGGAGGAAGCAGATCCCAGCACCTCCCCTGAACCCACAGAGCCCCACGCAGTCCCCAGGCTTGCAGGAGGACACATGTTCACAGCTACCTGAAGACTGAAAAAACATCTCTTAATTTGTGTGTTCCCAGAAGTGTCCACATTTAAGTGCTGTCTCTTCATTGGTATGAATTCTGGAGGTTTTTAACGTCACTTAGAAGTAAGACCTATCCAGCTCTGTAATTCATTCTATATTTTTCTTTCTTATTGCAACCTTTAATAGGACCTCCAAGAGGAAGCCCAGCTTGTGCTTCAGTGCTGCTGGCCTTTAAGAAAACCACACATGTAGACTTGCTGGCAAGTTAATTAGGCGGGAGGTGAGTTCCCTGCGTGGCTCCCAGGCAGGAGGTGAGAAGACTTCTGCAATTCCACCCCTGCTCGAAGAACAACCACACACCTTCAGAGACAAGCTGAAAGCACTTTCTCCACTTATCTGTAGCCCTTTCCCAAAAAGCCCGTGTTACTTCTTGTTCTGGAGTAACTGGGGCTAGTTTGGGGTGTGTGCTTTCTCTGTCCAAGAGGAAATTCATTTCATCACCACAGTTTTATCAAGGCTTAGCAGTCACGCTGAAGTGGCTAAACCAACACACAACATCTCAGATAGTATCTGTCAGTTAAACCATTCCTAAACCTCTCTGCTTGGCAAGCTTTGGCCCACCAAAGCTTGTTAGAAGCGAACTCCTTGCATATGCTCTCAGTACAAGTGCTGGATGTGCTGTCCCTTAATTTAACTTTTTCCTTCCCCTGAAAAGCACCAGGTAAAGTAACTGAATTGCACGCTTAAAGGTCAGCTGTGCTTTGTCAGATGTCTGTGGAGTGGCAGGAGGAAGGGAGAAGAACAAAGCCCTGGCTTGACCTCGTGCTGTGTCACCACTTACACGCCTTAGCACTGTCCTTAAGCAGCAGGTCCTAAGTCCTTAAAGCTTAAAGAGGGGAATTTGCCCCCTCTAACTTTTCTTTCTAAGGATTAGTTGCCCTCATCTAAGCTACTCAACAAGGTTACCTCTGTAATCAGCAGGGAGCCCTCCAGCGAGTGATCCTTTTGAACTGTTTTAGACACCCATCTTAGCATGGGAGGATTGGCCCTCCAGAGGTGCATGCTTATCTCCCTTGACGATATGGGAAGCCACGATTACAGATTTGGCTTAGACGGTTTACCCTGAGACCTTGAGAGGCAGGTGAGAGGAATCCTACCCAAAGTGTCTGCAGCTGTATCACGCGAAGTGCTCAATACTCTGCTGAAGGTAATACCTCAGCGGTACCAGACATTTTTCTGCTCTCCCCGCAAGCAGCCGTTAAAGGCCTTGATAAACCAGACATTACATTGCAAACAAGCAGTTTGCAGTTGTGCTATTCCGATGTTTCGCAAAGTAGTGAAGAAAACATATGTTCCTGACATAGAAACTGCTCTTCTCTGGCTCCCCTTCTGTGTTTCAGTGCAGTACCGCAGCAGCCCCTCAAGGGCAGGGCTCTGCTCATCTGGGATGTGCTCTCTTCCCCTTGGCCTCTTCTATTTCTTGTTTTTCATGGGCTCAATGCAGTAGCATTTACGGTGCTGTAATAAAAACACCTGTGTTTGCTTTTGCTGTCTTTACTTTAAGCAGCTCTTTCTCCCTCCTTCTGTCAGTGCACTCCGAGCTGCCGCTCCCTTTCCCTAGGAGTAGGCTCGGGGGGATCCTGGAGATGGTATCATCAGGGGAGCAATGCCTTCAGATGCTAACTGTAGTGTTTTCAAAATAGCACCCGGGGATTTGACAGAGCCATCTCCACTAGTGCTAATGGGAAGAACACAGCTAAGCCCCGTGTAGAGTATACACGGCTAGGCAGGGACAAACAATATTTTGAGCTTTTTCAAAAAAAAAAAAACACTGTCCCACCCCATGTAATTTCTGAAGTAGCTTCATTTAGCAACCATATGAGCCAAATCAGACCCAAAAATCTGGATGAAATCACAGCTGAAAATCCCAGGGACACTCTAAATCCCAGGAATGCTCTGAAACCCACCGGGCTCTGGTCCTGAATTCTGATGGCCAGCTGAGAGCACGGCCAGATGAGCTGGATGGCAATGCACATTCAGGTCTCCTGTTTCAAGCTTATCTCCAGAAGGAAGGTAAAAATGTGAAATCTAAACTAGCAAAATGAGTAGGGCAACATTAAAAACAAATGAAGAATAGTATATCTATATTCCCCCACCCCCTCTTTGGTCCTGGGGCTGTGTGGTTGAAATCTAGAGCAGTGTAGTCGTAGTTGGGGTGGAGGGAATTGGGGTCAGGACAACTCAGGTACAGCATCACCCTCTGACGGGACTGTAGGAGCCTTCAGCAGAGGTGAATTTGTCTGAGCACTGTCTGCGTTAACCAGGCTGTGCGGGGGCTGCAGCTGGAGGAATGAAGTGCATTGCTGTGGGACTACGGGCACTTGTGCTACAGGATGGTTCGTGTCCAGAGCTGCAAGAGGTGCTGCAGATGTGTAGTTTGTAGCAGTGAGATTTGCAGTTTTTCTTAGCTATCCTTGCCTGAAGCCAATGCAGCAAATTGTTCACTTTCAACAACAGCAAATTTGCATTAAAAAAAGGCTCTATCAAAAGGAAATCACACTTGACAATCTCTCTTTAACCACGGGAGAGCAGCAAGCAGACAGGCGCAGGAGGCTGCCTTCCCATACCTTGCTGTCTGCGTGTTCTTCGGTTTTGGCACTGTGCAAATGGGAAGCAGCTGTAAGCCCTTTGGATCGCAAATGGATCTGGGAGTCTGCTACTTCTGCTAACAACTCATTTATTATCACAGAGCAGACAGTTTCCTCTGAGCCAGTGCAATCTATCATTTCTTAAAGATGCTGTGTGAGATTGAAGGAATTTGCTCTAAGAGTTGGCACCTGAAGGCCAGTAATGAATCCGTCTTTGGAAGGAAATCTTCCTCGCTGGGATTTCTCTTTCCCAGCTTCAGCTGGAACAGTCCGTGGGTACCACTGCCCACGGTAGGCAGGCAGGGAGCAGGATGTGCAGCAGTGCACTCTTTTCTCTGCAAAGTTCAGGAGCATCCCTGCTCTGAAATTTTCTAAAGAGAAACGAGGGCTCTTTGCTGCTCTCTGTGTCCAAAATACTGATGAGGGGACGGATAGGAGGATATTCCAGCCCCCTTGCATGAAACCCGCGTATGCAACTCTAGGCACGTTAAGTCTGCAGCACACAATATCTCACCCACAGTCAGCACCTGCTGCTGCCTGGCCTGGATTCGATGCTGTTTCATTCAAACCTCAGCCACATCAGCCGTCTGCTGCCCCACTGCCCCCCAGGTGTGGGGCCACGCTGCAGCCCCAAATAAGCCACCTACGTGCAGAGACCCACAGCCAGCGCAGCTCTGCAAAAGGGCACTTCCCCATCATTTTGCCCGCTGCACCAGCCATCTCCTGTGCAGATATGGAGCACTCTGATGTGGGCACTCCAAATCCAAACCTCTTTGTCAAGAGCATTTGCTATAGAGAGCAGTGAGGTGATGAAAGCCCGTGTTAATTACGCTCCTTGCAGCAGCTATGAGCTCATGCTGGTGTTTTTGGCTGCTGTTATCTCCTGGCTGCTTAAAATCCAGGGCTCCCAATGTGCTTCAAGGGAATTCGCTGTCAGAGTCAGCAGAAGAGCTGGCGAGACGTGCTGGTGCTTGCGGCAGCCTTGGGCCAGGACAGGGTGCCCCCAGGTGAAGGGGCACTGTGACACTCTGGAGCTATTTGTGCCAGTTCTTCTGTTTAGTTAACCTTTCTTCTCGTAGTTTGCACTCATGAATTATTCCAAGAGAAACCAGCATTTGTGTTAATTTTGGTTTGTTTTTAATCCTTTTGGTGTAAAGGGGAATCAGGACTATGCATACTTGGTTCTGCGTTATCAGTTTCCTGAACTGTGGATCCAGCCTTTTCTAAAGAAGGTTCACTTGATTTAAGGATTTATTAGGTACTCCAGGAGATTTTATAGCCTGCGATCCTTTCACTGCTGTCTGTCTGTCTTAAAGATTTTGCCCAGCAAGACTCTACCACCCCGGATTTTGCTTGTTTTCCCTTTTCCTGCAGTTGGATTTTCCTCATGGCTGTTCTGCTCATCTCTGTGCCTATTGCAATTCCCATACTTAAGATGTTCAGACCATCTCCTGGCTCTGCTGTGCACCTGTTGCACGTCCCTTTTGTCATGAGTTTTGTAAGCTCTCATAGCAGCATTTCACCATTATATTTGTGTGCTGAAGATTTGGGATGCTGATTGTTAGCTTAGTAATGTAATTACCAAAAATCACATCTTTAAGGGCATTTAAATGTGTACTGATTCCTTCGGTAGCATCAGTACCTAAATGTGGTGTAGTGTCTAAATTGTCCTAAGTGTCCCTGTGGGTCTGAGAGTAGCATAAACAAGCCTGGTGGATTTTTATTTTATCCAAGCCATTTCTGATGAAAGAACAAGCTAAAAGTAAGATTATAGCTATATATATATATATATATATTTTTTTTTTTTTTCACGGAAAGAATGTTTCTGCTCTTCTGTTCTTTGACAGTGCTACTGTCTGCTGCAGACTGGCTCTGACAGTGGCTAAACCCTGATGAGCAGCAGGACAGGATTGCTCCTGTGGTCCACTTTCCTCCCATCTGTGCACGGGTGAGCTGGGGGTGCTCACCCCATCTCTGGCTATTTCTGGCTCTGCACCAAGGTGGAGGGTGCAGAGCTTGGTTGCTGCCCTCTGCTCTACCTCTCTGGGTCGGTTTTGCATGGTGTTGGAGGGTATCTCGTGTGGGAGCTGATCCCCATCTATCCCAGGAGTTCTTGCTTCAGGATCTTGCATCAGAACCAGCATCTTGGTCTCACACCTTGTTTTCTGGTTTGCCAGAGAAATCTCCTGCCAAGATCAAATGACTGAGGCATTGCTTTCTGGAGCTCTAACAGTTTCTTTGTGGCATCTCTTTTTTCAGGAAGTGACAGAAAAAAATGATACACATCAATGGTAAAAAAGGAAAAAAGAAAGTCTTGGAAAAGGGTGTCTTGAGAGGAGGGAAAAAAGAAAGGAGAACTGAGTTTTAGGCAAGTTGTAGAATCAGGGACAAATGATAAATGGGAGCTGAAGGCTTGTTGCAAGTGCATTCGAGGCAGCCTTTTACTTGTTCTTTAAATCAACATTTGTTGCTGGTTTAGCTCTATCCACATGCAGTGAAATGCCTCCTCTGGCACCGTGCCTGATCGCTCTAACCATGGGGCTGTCCAATTAGTGAAGGCACCAGCTTGGGTACATTCAAAGTCTGAGGTCCTGAAAGAGCAGCACTTGATATGTTGGGCTGTGTAGGCTTTTCTGCAAGCAATGAAACATTAATTATTGTTTAAACATACCCTAAAGTTAACAGAGACTATGACTTCAAGGCTGGGATAACCTACTTGTGCGTTTGAGACCATGGCCATGTCAGTAGCTTTCCTTTTTCCTGTGGATGAGACTGGATATGAAACGTAGCTTTACGGAGAAGTTACATCTTAAGGATTGTCTGATGCTCTCCTCTCCTAGTGGATTTTTTTATTCTTTCCAGAAAATACAAAGGGAGGTAGTGGGAAGGGCTGGCACTGATGAAGCACCTCCAAAGCCATGCTGGGGATATCTGGAGTCCCCCCCTCTGATTCAGCAGCAGCCAGTTAGCTGGAAGAGGCTGGGTGCTCAGAAGAGGAGATGTGCCTCTGTCACTGCCAGGGCTGGTCAATAAATGGAGAGACGAGTGAGCACTTACCTATAGGACAGCACAGGGCTTTGCATTTTGGGCCAGCCCCATTTTGGTCTCTTCTTGCTTAGGCTCATCTTTGCAGTCCTTGCTCTTTCCAGCGAGCCTGACTCCATTTGGGAAGGCCCATAGATCTCCAGGAAGCAGGGACGGCCATCTGGCTGGTGCCTGAGCTCTCCCATGTCTGCTGGCACATGAGCAGCAGGGGATGATGTCTGGGAAGTGATGGGGGAACTACTCCTCTGCTCATGGGAGAGCCAGGCAGCATATGGGTAAAGGTCACGTAGGTACTTGAGTGGGTGAACAGCGAGTACCTCTGCATGAAGGGTACTTGGGAACAAGTTCTCCCAAGCAGACTTTGCCGTGGAGCAGCTTGGCAAAGTGGAGGTGCCAAGGGGCCATTCTGAGTGGCCGCAGTCCGTATTATCCACCATCTGTTCTCGCAGTCCCTGTTATGACAGCAGGAAAATGTCCTTTATGTTGGCAGTGTACTCATCCATCCGTGCTCCCCAAGTGACAGGAGCATGATTCACCTGCTTGTCTCAGGCTCCGTCTTCCTCCCCAGGCGGGACGCCGGGGTTCAGCCCATATGGCTGCCCAGCTTGGCTGACACACTTCGTGCCCTGCTGCCTCGCCAGAGCAGGGCCAAGCATAAGGCTAGGGTAGAACGCTGCCATGATTAAGCTACTTCAGAAGACGAGGGACTGAACCAGCTCCCCTTCTCCCCTGCTGCCTGCAGGGAAGCATTTAATCTCCTGAAGGCAGAAAATTAATGGAGGTACCTCTAAAATCCTAACCCCTGCACAGAGGAGACTGGCTCCCCTTGATTTTACTTTTGTATATCAACAGGCACCCTCGTGGCAGGTGAAGTTTTTCTGTTCAGCTCTGCCACCGTGCTCATAAATTTTCTTTGTGGTCTTCAAGGCCTGAAGAAACATTATGAAAACTCTTAATTGAGAAAAGCCTTTGTTCTCTAGACAAACTTCCATTGGAAGGGGGGGAAAAAAAGTTAGAAGGCTGTCAGTCTTGTTAGAGCCAAGCCTAACACCCCACTAGAATTAGGCCTGTATTAGATGAAAAGCCAGAGGACAAGTAGCTCTCGCCCTCTGCACGTCTTAGAAACTTTCTCCCTGTTCCATGTAAGGGACCTTTCCCAGACATCATTACTCAAACAGTTTAGGTGAGTGCAGCTGGAAACCCAACCAGGCTTTTAAAAAGTCTGTCCAGTCCATGGGTGGACCATGACCCATGCCTAACCTAGGCAGAGTCAAAGAGATCTCTTTGTGCCCCCCTTAAAGCAACTGAAAATGGTTCATTTGCGTTTGCATCTCCAAAATCAGAACCTTCCATAACCAAATACCTGGATATAGTCCAATGCAAGTTTCCCAACAGGCCCAAGGTAGATTTGCTGGAGACATTGCAAATGAGAAGAAATATGTTTTGTTTTCCCTTGCTGTGACAGTAGCAGTGATCATGGCGTTTTCCAATCTGAGCTTGGCAGAGAAAAGGAGAAAATGTCTAACTACTGCAAGAATTATAATTATTGTTAAGCATTTCCATGGTGCTATCAGTGTGCACAGTGCTTTATAGAAGAAGAAATTGTGGTAAATCCCAGCCTATTACTTCTTCACAGGAGCTCTGCTCTGCTTTCCATTTGGACAATCTTTTCCACTTGACACTGAGGTTGCCCACTTGCCCCACCATCAATCTGCTGCATTTTGCAGCACTTGCTGAGTCTCTGTGCCTTTTGTTACAGCAGGAAAAGACCTGGGAGCCCGTGTGGCAGCGGCAGGGGGCACGATTCAGACACCAAGTCCTCAGTCCCTCTGAAACGCTGCTGCAGCAGGACCATCCAGCACTGGGTTTTAGACTAAGTTCCATGCAATGGGGAAATTTTAGGTTTAGCCGAATTTAAGGAGGGCTGTAAATAAATGCTTTCTGCTAGGAAGTCCCAAGGCTGGACCCTCGTATGTCAGCTCCATGCAGGCCCGCTTCCCAGAATGGCTGCTTTCTGAGTTACCATCAGTAATGGGACACTGTGGGGACAGGCAGATGAACTGGAAAAACAATGTACCTGTTAAGACATCCTCCTCATTCCTGTAGGGGAAAGCAGCCACTTACTGCCTTATAAAACTTTTTGTTTTCTGGAGGTATTAGAGGTTGCTGTGTAGAGGGGCATTGGCCTTGTTTAAATGCCCAAAATATTTATTGAGGACGTTTCCTCTCTATTTTCTCATGATAGGATGCCCCAAATCCAGTGACACTAATTAGCTACTTAAACTTTTTTTTTTTTTTTTTTTCCCCAGCTATGGACAAATCTCCCTGGATTTAGCTGCACAGCAAAGATTTAACAGAAAGTTTAAATGGGAAAAGCGTATGAGAGGAGAAATGGTAGGATAAGATTCTGTGCCTGTTAACTGATGGCATTTATAAATTATAGCTGAGAGATGTCATATCAGTGGAAATGGAAAACAGCTTAGTGGATTATAAAAATACCCTCTATAAACCATTTTAATGCCTAATTTTCTTAAATCTCTTACGGTAGGTGTCATAAAAATGAATTCTAGCAGAAAGGATAAAAATTTTCCCTCAGTAAACTGGCTAGCTGATGATTAGAGGCTGTCAAGGAGAACAAACTCTTGATTAGGTTGAGGTGCTGAAGTCTGGGTGAGTGCAGCAGGCTCTCATTTCTAGGGAGATGAATTCATTTGTGGGTGATGCAGATCCAACCTGCAAAGCGAGCATCGCTGTGGCAAGACGCCCTTCCATCCCAACACAGCTTCTCTCAGATGGGAGAAGGCAACTGAGGAGCAAGTGGTGGGGGCAGAGCTGCTGTGCAGGGGCCTCAGCAGGGACTGTTTTAGGGCAGGATGTGAAGCGAAATCGCAGAGGGCCAGCAGCCCAGGAGGCAAGAGTCAGGGTTACTGGAAACTACAGCTGTGGACGTGAGGACAGTGCAAATAGATGTCTGTAGGATGTCTTGGAAGGAGCTGTGGGGCAGTGACGGGCAGAAAGACACATTCTGTGATTCTGTGATACCAGGCTGCAGCGACTCTGGTTTCCTCACTTTCTTGAATATTAAGCCTGTTTAAGTCTAAAGTTGTAAGGAAGAGAGCTGCAGCTCTGGGCTGCCCTATGCAGAAGATGTTTTAGTTGTCTGGTGCCCGGTGTTCGCTGGCACAGCCAATGCTCAATTCTGGGTTAAGGTATTTAAGGATGCAATGTTTTGCAGTACATTTCCAAGCTGCTTGCGTAGGAAAGGGTAAATGACCTACCTCTCCCTGTCCTTTCACAGCCTGCTTCCTGGGATGCATTCAAAAGGCACGTATTCTCTCGACACCTTTGAAGGCTTTGTGTCAGTTCTCCCCATAGATCCTTGTACTGGAGGCCTCTTTTGTGTCCTGCCCATATTACTTTTTTTTCCAGAAGAGGAAATCTGCATGTGGGATAGAAATGGTATTAACGTTCCCAATGTGAGCTCACAGCAGAAGTGCATTTGCAGTGTGTCACTGGGGCTCTGTCTGTCAGGCTATTTCCATGGGGAGGCAAGATTTAGTGTAGGGACTCCAGCTGAGCACCTTATAACACCAGTGCAGGAAAGGCAATTTAGCACATGAAATTGCATAATACAGGATGTCAGGCAGCCTACTTGTGGGTCTTGTTCTCTGCAAGGGACTTCATCGTGACCTGAGCTAAAGGCATGAGTAACAGCCTTCAGATTGAAAGCCTAAGAAAAAAACTCATGCAGAACATTCCAAAGGCAACCTGCACCCAAGTTCCCCAAGCTTCAGTTGGGTTGGGTGTGTGTTTTCCGTCACAGAGACATAAGCTGTCTTGTCTGTAGGCTTTTTCTGTTCTCTCGTATAAATCAGCTAAGGGCTGACTATAAAATGAATTGGAGGGAAAAAAAAAAAAAAGATTTATTTGGCCCTTTTCCTTCCTTTCCCATCACCTTCTTCCTGTAGATGGCACAAGTGTGAGTCTTTTTATCTGTCCACCTTGCACCAAAAGTCACAGAGGGGAGAAGATCTTAAAGACACTTGATTCAAGCACAGGTTTTAGTAGGGAAAATGAAAAGGAAGGGAAGATGAGCAAGATCTTCTGATTATGAAACTTTCTTATGTAAAATCTTCAGAGTTTTATTCAGAGACAGTACTGGAGTAGTGACTTCTGTGATTTTACTGTGTCTCACAGTACCGGACGTTTTTGCTAGGAACCTATTTTCTGTGTTCAGGTTATGTCCTGGGAGATTTTTTTTCATTTTTGAAAAAGTTTCCAACTCTCTTGAAATTTTGAGCAGACTATAGCCTAGTCCTTTATAAACCAGACAGCAAATAAGTAGATTATGCAATTTATTTGCACTATTAAGCCCATTAGTTGTTTATTAAAAATCAGAGCCCATTACTTTTGTCAGGTAGCATCGCTTTTCCCATGTAATACCCCAGCAGAGCAGCTCAGAGTGAAGGAGCAGCAGCTGATGATTAGGTTTTTAGAGCCCCTTTTGGCTTGTCATCACCCAGTAATAGTGATAAACACCCACGGTCTCTTTACTTCCAAACTAATACACTTGATACCAATGGCTGCACACATTCTCTACTTACTGCCACATTTTTGTCAGCGGCAAGTTCTCGCAGTGGGCTGTAAAGCACTGATAGGTGCCTACCAAGCCAAATGAGAATCCCTTCATTAGCTGCTATGGAGAAGGATTTCAAAAATTATCATCTAGGCTATCCATTTTGGAAGACTGGAAAAAGAGAACAAAGCTATAGTGGTTTGTTTCTTTTTTTTTTTTTTCCCTTCTGCTTGGTACATGGTGTTATCACAAGAGGCATGGCATGAGGTTTCAAGGTGCTCACTAAATGCACGTATGCATATTTATACGTTAGCATGCAGCGATGTTACAAGAGGTTCTCCTGAGTGGGGAACAGGCATCAGAACATGAACCAATGAAGTTGATTCATCAGGAGATTTCAGCCAAAGGGTGAGATGGGAGCTGAGCTCAAATTGGATGCAACTTTCCTTCACATTGATGAATCTGGTCCTCAGTCCTTTGTGCATAACCATATGCAACGATGATTGCTGTTATTATTCAAGCTTGTCCTACGTGTTTTAAACCTATGAAACAAAACTGGAGGATATTAAATGGTGAAACCTTACATGAGTGGTGACAGAGAAGCTGCTTCCTTTTGTTTTTTACGCATTTCATTTGAACTGCCTCAGAAAAGTTCTCCCACAGGACAGCTCATGCTGTGAAATTCCCAAGGGATTTGACAAGTCATATGAATAGTCCATCTGCTAATTAGGTGGCAGCTGGCTGATTGTATTCCTTGCTGGTAAAATAAAATTTTGGGGTGGAAGATGGTAAAATCTCATGCAGATGAGTAAGAGGATTTTGCAGGTGTGAGTGCAAATGTCCATCCGTCTCTCCCAGACAAACTAGAACAGAACAAACCACTGACAGGTGCTTTAGTTGAAGATCATTCAAAGACATCATTGCACTGTGCCCAGTGGGGAAAAGTAGATGGAAGATCTCACATGAGAGCTTGCCTTGAGTCTGCTTGTATGAATAGGAAGGCTGAAGGGAAAGTTAGCAGCAATAGGGATGCTAATAGTTACTGAGGTCCCAGCAGGCCAGTTACTTTCAGAGTTTAATGGGTAAAGGGAAAACCCTGGGGCACCATGTGCTGCCATTCAGGTGCTGAGCATCCTTTTGCATATGCCAGTGCAGTTCAGTATGGACTTGCAGTACTGACTCCAAGCACGGTAAAAAAAAATAAAAAAATCCTCTTGTTGAGGCTTCCAGTGCAGTGGCCTCTAGTTTGATCTATGCTTTAGTGCCTTTTCTTTTTCTTTCTTTTTTTTTTTTTTCATATTGCTTGGGCTGCCCTCTGTCTCCCATTTAATAAAAATGTGCTCTCCATAAGAGTTCCAGCAGAAGCAATGTCTGCTGGAGCCTGAAGACAGCCTAAAGGGAAAAAAAAAAAAAAAAAAGCTCTCAAAAGCATGATCTACATCCTATTTCTCCTTCTCCCTACATACTCATCACTGTATCTTATCCCTGTGGAGCAATGCTGAAGCCTAAGACATCTCTTTAAATGTCATTCATTTAACTGCTAGTTATTTTAGCAAATAAGAGTGGGACTGTCTCCCTGGGGTTGATTGGAAAAATTCTTAAAAGAAAGGGAAAAAAGGCAAGTAAGCAAGAAAGAAAAGGAGAAAAGACAAGGAAAAGAACGGAAAGGACAAATGGAAGCACCTGGCAGAAAGACTCATGATGCCAGGATCTGACAGAAGCAGAGTCAGAGGAAGGCGTTCCGGGACCGTGAACAGGCTGTTTCCCACTGATGTCAGGGGACGATGGTGAGCCCTTCGTGATGTACCTAAGCTTCCCAGTCCCACCTGAAAGACTGCCTTGGGGGTCTCATTTTCCTGCTCCTATCAGTTGCTGCTCTGCCACTGTCCTTACTTTGTGGGTCCACCACCAGCCCATCGGTTTGGAGGGAGGCAGCAGGGGCAAAGGGACGCGTTTGCCAAGAATGAGGGATACTCCTGTGTTTGGGAGGTGGCAAAAAGGCTGCTAACAATTGGCACAAGGAGGATGGGGAATCTTCTTTCATTTTGACTCATGTCTTGCTCCATGTTCCCTTCTTCTTTCATGTTGTTCCCAAGTCCGGTTAACCCCTGGTGGAACAGAACTGGAGTTAATACCCATTTATTGCCAGGAACAATTGAGAGGTTTTATCCCTGAAAATCACTTCAGCGCCATGTGTTGGCAATGCAAGTTTTTCTGCATGTAGATAACATTCAGGGTGTATTAATATGCTGTCATCTGGTTGTTCTCATGAGTGGTATTTGCTACATTCCCTGAGGCTCTGGTTCTTCTGGCATGGAGGGCTATATGAGTTGTAAATCTGGAGTCTGTCCATGCACAACTTTGTAATTCACTTTAGAGAACATTTCATGAAGGAAAAAGCAATTCTCAAGTCAGAAGAGCAGTGTTGGTGCTCGCAGAGAACCCCACAGAGCACAGAATCCCTCCCAGAAAGCCTTGTTCTCATCCAGAATTAATTAGAATAGTCCTTTGAAAATGGGTATTGAATCTGGATATACTCAGCTACAGCAACTAATAGTCAGACCTGGAGCTTTTGATGGCATTACTCCAAGTAAGGAAGAACAGAATTGACCCCCTGCCTAGGGATTCCAAACCTGATCACACTCAATTCATGATGATTGCCTGTTTTTATGAGGGTAAACTGGAAAAAAAATCACTGAAAAATAATAACTAGATTATTTTTAAGATATCTCTATTTTGTTATATTTTAGAAAGCACACCAAAATCATAACTATATAGAAGATAAAGCAAACGTGTGTTTTATGTGAATAGTCTATTTACAACGAGAAGTTATCTCTTGTTAACATAGCATCTTACAGGTGAGGGAAGGCAGTAGAAGTGTATTTGTACATGGAGTCCATGTAATATCCATTAGGAAAAAAAAAAGACAATTAAGCATAGCAGCCCCTTAAGAGCTTAGTCATCACTGAAACTGAGTATAGGAAGAGGAAACCAACCTTTCATAGAGGATGAAGGTTTTTTTTTTAAGAAATGAGCCAAAGCGAACTAACTACTTTGGTTCAAGGCTGTTCTGTGTAGATGGGAGCAGACTACTGCAACAGTCAGACAAGAAGATATTTCACAACATTGTCCATCAGGGTTTTGGCTTTCAGTATGCTGCCCTAATATCTTTTAAAAACTAATTAGTTTCTTCCAGAAATAATGAAAGACCCATTTATATGCTGCCTAAAGATTTAAAAGGAGGTTCAAGTTTGCTCTGAGATTTGCATTTTATTTTGAATATTAGGTTGTGTGTATAAAAAACAGGTTGAATATAGCTGATAACGAAATAGCCCTTACTCCTTCATGCAATTTTATCTATGACGTTTGAGCATGCAGAGCATACTTGTAGAGTAAAAGTCCCCCCCCCCCCCCTTTTTTTTTTCTCCTGGTTTTACTGACACCAAAGCTATTACGTTAGGCTGACCCAAAGCTCAAACTAGACAGCATGCTGTCTCTGGAAATGGTGTGTAGCAGACACTTAAGGGAAGAGTACAAATGACACACTGTCCTCACCTTTCTTTGATGCTATCAGGGATGTAAGGCTTTCCTCTGCTAGAATTTGCATTCACAGTTTGCATCTTGTTTAATATCCAGCAGTGAAGCAATCTCTTGACCATTTGTAATGTTTTTTGGGGGTTCATTTATTTTGGGGCTCATCTGGCACAGTTACTGGATTTACTGCTCTACCACTTGGAAAAAAATAACTCTTGTCTTAAACCCACTGTCTAATCACTTCTGTGTGTCCCCCTAAATTTTGTCTTATGAAAAATAAGGAACACTGATTTCTTATTCATCTTTTCCAAACCTCTCCTGGTTTTATGGACCTCTGTCAATCCCCTGGCAGTTATCTCTTTTTCAGGCTGCACAGTCCCAGTCTCCTTAGTGTTTGTACGTCTCATGTCGTCTGTGAGCCTGAACATTAGTTTAACCTTTTTGATGCCTTTGCACATTCTACAATATCCTCTGGGACACAGGCAAGGGTTTTATCTGATCTTTTGCCCTTTCATGGGGTGGAAGCTCCATCCTCATGGGGCTTGCTGTCTGCTACAGGTTGCTTGTGGTCCTTGCACAGTGCACAATTTGTAGCTCCAGGATCCAATCAAATGGGAATGTAAATGGAGACAGATGCCTCTTGTGGCACCTGTAATGGACTGCTTCAGCCATTAGATCTGGAGAAATCATTTTTCCAAGGGCAGAACTGTTGCATTATTCATGGCCACTATTTCCACCGTAAACTCTTGTCTTGTGATTACAGCCTGTCACACGCTCCCCCCTTGGCTTCCTCCCCCACTTTCATCTACATGCACTTTCATGTTTCTTGTTCCTTTGCGAACCTAAAGGTGTGTCTCTTTGAAGTCTTCGAGGAGGAACTACTCTGTCATGACAAGAACATGCAGCACCAACAGACTCGGTGTGTCTGCTGAACAAGGCAGCGCTCCCCTTCCTGCATACACGCTTCATGCCATCAGCTGATTTTACTTGCACATTAAAAGAGTACATCTACCCATCTCCCACAGCTGATAGCCAAAGGGAGCAATTTGGTAGCTAGTTTGAATAACTCATATCACAATAGTTGTTGCTTCAAATTTTATACCACAGGGGGAGTAATTCAGATAGCCTGGACCAGCTTCATCTCGGATGTAACAAGAAGGAGAACTTTATAAATCTCCATGGGTTGCTTTAACCCCTTGCATCGTGTCCTAATAAGCAATTGTTTTAGAAAATAATAGGAATGGCAAAATATGCCCCCAATGGGAAAGCATTATGTTTTCCATGTCTTTGTTGTACATAACTTCCATGCATGCTTAAATGAGTAGCATCAGCATAGAGCCAAAGAATGTTATGTGAAAAATAAGTGTTTGGGGAGTATCTGACGAATAAAAACAAGAATACTTTGGAAGATCTGACCTTGCAAATATTTAAGCACAAAACCATGTTCATAACCTTGTTCAAACCATTTCAGTGCTGGGGCTGTTGGATGCTAGGTACAAGACCATCGTTTTTCTGTGGTGGCATCCTAAGCCTTCCTTCCAGTCTTTTTTCAGCCTTGTCCCTGCCTTAATAATGAGACAAATTCAGGCATCACAACAGACAGAAAGCAGAATTACAGGAGTGAGAAGGGATCAAGAAGTAATTTTCCATCTCCTATTATGATTCTCAGTCTGACATTTCCAGAAACATATGGCCCCGTGTTCTGCGAATGCTTTGCGGGGATGTGCTGTCCCTCTGCCTTGCTTCCCAGAACGCGCAGTCCCGCCCCACGTGCTCACACCAGCCTGCGATGGTGCCTGCCGTTGTGCTTCAGCCTACCAGCAGCAGGAGGGCAGGATCTGTGCAGCCCATCCTCCCCAGGGCCCTCTGCACTTCAGTCCCTTTTGCTTCAGGAGCAGGAGCTCATCGAGATCCGTGGAGGTTATGAGCTGCCTCTGCTGTGGCTGCCAGTAGGCTGGGAATTGGAAGAGATTCCAGTGAAAACCTTCTTTTTGCATTTTCCCTGACTCTCAGCATGTTACATTGAGCTGTGCAGATAAAAGGATGATAAGAGAAAGCATTTGTAAGCTTTGCATCAGTCTGGGCAGGTGGAAATGCAGATTCCACGTGCTGCTGGGGGCAGAGGGAGAGGGCAGAAGGCAGCAGCAGATCCTGCAAGAGGAACCCTGCTGCCAAGGAGAGCCTTGTGCAAGACAGGAGAGATTAGTCTGCAAAACAGATGCAAATATCCAGGGTTTCCCCATGAATGGCTCTGGAAGTTTTCCAAGAACTGCCAAAGCTCTTGTCCCTTACTGATGATTGCAGGAAAAGTACAGGTGCCTTCTGGTCCAGCTATTTGCATCATCAGGGCCTTGTGTGGTGCTACCTGACTGTATATCTGCTTTCTTAGTAAATGATTATGAAATACATATGGAAATACATATATGAAGAGTCCTAGAAGAGTCCGGCCTGGTTTATGTATTCATAAATGTCCCAAAGACCCTCTCATACAAAACCTCCTTTTTAACATTTCTTTTCCTGTCCAGGCTGTTCTGGGAGGAAAGGTTGTGTGGGTGGGGGAGTCAGAGTCAAGAGAGGAACAAGCAAAGCTGAAGGAATTGGAAGGCAGGTGACAGGGAGGAACAAACGCCACCTGCACATTTCACCAGTGGCATGAGGGCCGCCGTGGCTCCATTGGAGCAGAGGATTTCTGCGGGCACTGCGGCGCTCTCGGCAGGGACTGCGTCTGGAACCGAAGAGTTATTTTCAGTCTGCACTAAACAGGGCCGTGACTGCCAAACAGACAGCTCCTGACCTCCCAGCAGGCGTCCCAAGAGAGAGCAGTTCTCAACAGCAGTGACCTGAGGATGCCATTTACCGTGGCACTATTTCCTCGAAGTCCCCTTTCACAGCAGCACTTCTAGGAAGGATCTCTCCATCTCCTGCACACTGCACCAGAAAGCCCATTTTGTTTGTGGATCCCTGAAGATCAGATGGGAGCCTCCAACCTCACTGCACACCTCTTCTAATGAAGCTGCTGAATGTAATTAAGCTAGAGCAATATCTGCTGTGATGTTTACAAAAAGACATGCCGGGGGTAATTGCATCACTCGGCCCTCTCTGCCTTTTCCCCCACCACACTGACCTGCGCAGGGCACCACTTTTGGGGTAATAACCACTATGTAGTTGCACCTCTCCTTCCAAAGAGAGCCTATGCAAAGGCCCAGTGTCACTCTGTCCCCACACTGAGATGTGCTGTGAAACTCAGTCTCGGGGCCCTGCAGATCCAGGAGTTCCCACCTCTTCTTAAGTGCTGGTGGGCGTCAGAAAGTGTTTTCATGCACGCCTCTGTGCCCCTGACTTCATCCTCGATAAAAGGTACAGAGGTGAAGGGTCTAGGAGCCTGAATACCACGTTACGATATTTAGCATGGTTTGACAGCAGTGTTTGGTGTCTAACTCTGGGCAGAGCACTTCAGCAAGGATGAGGACCACTTGGAGGAAGTCCTGGAGGGACCCAAGTGCATCGCAAACCCTAGAAAACATGACAAGGAAAAAAAAGGGAATGAACTGGGGCTTAGTTTGGAACATGTAGCTGTAGTTGTCAAACCCACAGAGGGAAAACAAGTAAGTTGTCTGTTGGCTGTGGCTCCACAGGTGATGAGAGCTGGGGGCTGGATGTTAGGAGTCTGCGTTTGGGGATGGATTGAATGGAGCAGTGGTGAACGGAGAGCTGGTGGAACAGCCTGGAAGGATGGCTGCCAGTGATGCTTTGGGAAGAGGTGAGCCAGATCCGTGGATGGCTGGTACCGAAGGCACCTCCTGGCCCAAATTTCTGTGTTTTTGTGAAAGGGCAAGAGTCCTGTTTCATACGACATCAGCAGAAATCTTGCTGGATTTTTTTCTCAGGGAGAAAAGGGACTTGACTTGGCAGCTGTGGGGGTCATTAATGTCTGCATTACCAAGGCATCTTCCAGGCAAAGTGATTTCCTTTATGGGGCCATATTACAGTTCAGTGATTACATAAATAACCATGTTTTCTTTTCAAGACAGCAAGTAATGGCCCCTGGAGGTGCTGTGCAGCTGTATAACCTCTACAAGCTCTTGTAGTCTTTCAGAGTCTCTTGATTTTTTCCCCACTGCCCCCCTGACTCACTTCTTTTTAATGATATTTACAGCATTTAATAACTAACTCCAAATTGCCTTGATAAACCACTGTGTTCCTGCATGTGGCTAAACTGAGTCTCTTTGTTAGTCTGTATGGTTTATCCTCTTTCCAGAGCCAGTGGAGAGAGTGTGCTTCAGTGCACAATATATTCCATCTTTTGAAATTCACGAAGGGTTTTTCTTTACCTGCTGGGTTTCATTTCTCTAGGCCAGGTGCTGTCAAAACCTGAAATGTGCCAGCCCTTACATTCTCTCTATGAAAAAAAAAAAAATGGAGAGAAATTCACCCAGCAGGTGTAGGCAACATGTGGACCACAACCTTTACACCTCCCTGTGCACCCAGATGTGTGCGTGGTTAACTGAGGACAGCTGAGCAGGCTGACCTTACAACACAGGCTGGGGTGAGATGCTGAAAGCCAGCAGCAACTTACTGCTGAGCCAGGGCTCGGGCAATGGGATGAGTTCATGGGGATGGATGTGGTTGAGGAGCCTGTGTAACCACTGCAACTCTTCTCTATTCTGCCTGGTATTGCTGCCTGAAAGCATTCATTTAATAACTATCAGGCTCCCGAACCCATAAGCTTGTTTTACAAGCCATGCATATTTAATCCTATATTGAATTGAAGCTCTTTTTCTATTAATCTCTCTTTTTTTTTTTAGTAATAAAAATTTGTACTTTTAGAATATGATTTTTATTTTTTATTTTTTACCTCGGAAGTTGAAAGTCTGTATCTTACTGAGAAAGAAAAAAAAAATGTAACGTGACTCAAATGAAATGAGTGCAGGACCTGGGACTTTATGGACCTCACTCCCCCTCGCCCTGTATTGAGACTACAAGAGTCAATAGGACTGTCTGCCGCCCTGATTCAGTGGTGAAACTCTGTGTGTTAATATTCAGAGAGAAAAATCCCTAAGTAACATTGCAGGTGGTTTATGTGAAGCTCTTTCCCTCAGTTCTTACTGCTGTGAATTTGGACCAACACTTAGAAGGCAAATGGATGGTTTAAATCATTGGAGATGCTCCGATTCTGTGTAAACGATTTTATGGCCATCACAATGTCTCCTGCAGTAGCTGTAGCACCACTTTAGGCACAAATCCTACTTAGATGGCAGCTGATGGGTGCTGAATCATGTAAATAAAATAGCATCCTGTGAGATCCCAAACCCCACAATTTGGGGACCTCCATCTTGAAGGGAGCTGCAGGATTACTGTACTCAAATAGGCAGTGGATGCAGTCTTCCATCAAGTTCAGTCTGAATCTTTCTTTCTTGCTGCCAAGTCACCCTCCCTTTAATTAATATTTCATCCTGTTGATGCAACTTGTCCACTTATTTTCCCAGTTCTTTGCAGTGTGGATTTCCCAAATTCTTTCCTCGGGGCACTTGCAAAATCGAGATCTCGTATCTGAGGAGTTCCTTGCAGCTCAATTATTGAAATTTCTTGCTGAAAAATATATGCACTTTTAATTAAAAAAAATACCCAGCAAAACCAGCCTGGAGGTAGTTTGAAAGTTGGAGGAAAGTTTTGTTAAAAAAAAAAAAAAAAAGAAAAAAGCCCAAGTGAGTTAGCAGTTACAGCACTGTATGTCCAGAAACAATTAAAAACCTTTCCCCAGTGATAAATAAGGGGAAAGAGACTGAAACTGAGCCATGTCACCTTATAAAAATGTCAGAAGTTGTAACCACAGGAGACATTAGTTGCTGGAGGATCTTCCCTAATTGAGCTGCAGCACAGAGCAAGGCATCCTCCTGCTCACCCTGCACATACACTGGTACTTGTGCAAGAAACCCAACATGAATGCGACATGAGGCGCTTTGGAGGTTGACTATGCAAAGCTTTGGCAGGAGGGATCTAAACAGAGGTCTTGGTGTGGAAATTTGGGCCAGCTGCAGCCTGTGCTTTAGTTGTGCTGAGCCCTCTCTGCTCCCCTGCCGGTCCCCGTGCCACCACACAGTCCTGTTGGGCAGGGGCCACCTTGGGGAGTCTGTGCTGCACCGCCAGCCACGACCTGAGTGCATTTTTCTTTCGGTGCTGTACTTGTGTGAAAGTTGTAGGTGTGACTGCAGGAGCAGTCTGTAGGTGCATGGGTTATGACTAGGCATTGGTGTGTCCCTACCCTGAGCTCTGTGCATTCATGGGATGCCTGGAGGCTGCCTATGGTGTGGTGGGACACAGCAACCTGGTCCTGAGGACAGGCTGGGCTGGGATCCTGTGCCTGGGGCAGCGTGTGACAGCAGGACCCTCTTGGGACAGGCAGAATCACCGTAGGCAAGAACTGCTGTAAGATTTGATGGGACACCAGGCAGAAGGTACCAGTGGGCACCACAAAACACGGATCTACCCTTTCCCCTGGCTGTGTGCACAGCTACCCTAACTTCAGCCATGCTTTGCTGACATTTGGCAGCCTCCCGGCCAAGCCAGACACAGCCTGGGGGCTGAGCAGGAGGCGGGTGCGTGGCTGTCCTTTTTGCACGTACCAGATTGCTTCACTATTCGCACAGCAGACTGGCGGTGCCTCCTACCCTCTCAGCTGTCATGTACAAGGCTGCCAGGGCCCAATTCGGTCCCTGTGACCTCATTTCTGCCCTTACTGCCACTTTCCTTCTGAATAAGCCTTGTTAGGGTTACTGGTGGGACCAAATTGACACAGCAGAAGTATGGTAGGTAGCAGGAGGTGAACCTCAGTTTTTTGTGAAAATCAGTGAGATTCCTTCCCATTGTGTTGTATTTTTGTACGTGGGGGGAGGAAAAATCCTGAGAAAACTGTGGCACTACTAATTATAATGCTGGTGACAGCTCGGACGTCAGCCAAGGCCACCGCTTTGTTCCACGGAGACCACTGGCAGGCAGGACAGTCGTGAGCAGGCACCCTGGGGCTGAGTGGCTCTGAATGCAAGACAGCAGCTATGCCCAGGGACACTGCGGCAACACATACTCATCCAGGTATAGTGTGTGGGGGACACAATCCTGCTCTAGGAGTAGGCATTGTGCAAAGTACTCTATGGGTGGACCCATCAGATGCAAGGAGTCCTCCTGCGCAGCTCACTAGTCCTATGATTTAATTAGTGGAGAAAATACTTGATTTATTTCTTTCTGCCAATGGTTCTTTGGAAGCAGAGCTTGTATTCTAAGTATTTTTAGGAGGAAGAGTTTAATGTGTTGCAGAAGAAAAGTTCATGAGAGGGTAGTGAAGGAATAGCAGCAGTAGGAGTTCCTCCTCCTGTCCTCCCTGCTGAAGATCAGAGAAAATGGGAGATGAGAAACAGAAAGAGAAGAGATGGAAAGTGAGGGTGGAGGGACTGAGGAAGAGCATTGGTTGGTGGGTCCTTTCTTGATGGGTTTGGTTTTTAAAGAGAAATAATACAAGTACAGGGCAAGCCTTGTCCAGATATGGTGCAAAAGGAGTCCACAGTCCATGAGTTTCCTTTCGTGCCACATCTCCTGTCTTTGCAATGTCAGATGCAGGATTTTGTACGCACAGAAAACCGTGGCTGATCACAGTTTGCAATGAAACCCTCATGTTTTCTCTTTTCTGCCAACCTCTCCCTTGAAATGTAAATAAATAAGGTTGGAGACACAGATAATGAGGCCCAAGGGTAAGGGACTGAAAATCCAACATCATGTTTTCTTTGGCTGAATTTCTGGGGGAAAAAAAATAAGGCTAGATGAGGAATGATATAAAAAGAAATCAGACCTGTAGTTCACCACATAGGAAAGCTCAGAGCTGCTGTAGAGAAACAGTGGTATGCGAGCTAATGAATAAACACAAACAGTGGTGTGCGCTTCCTATAAAAACCTCCTTCCACCTCTTTTTTAAGAGCAGGTTGCTACTGACGCTTCAGCAAAGGCCGCTTTGAAACTTTGTGCCCCAAACACTAGTGAACTTGGTGGTTGGTGGCCAGGAAAATTTTCAGGGGTGATTGCAGTCTTTCTGAGCTTCACGTCTCTCCAACTAGCTGCTGAGCCGACATTCGGCAAGGGGCCACACAGGGGCATTGCGCCTAAAACATCCATTGCATGTTAGCTACCTGCTGCACCTCCTCAGGGAGGAAGGCAGGATAAAAAAGCTGTTCTTTAGTGAGATCTCTAAAAAGGCAGCCAGCGGGATGGGTCTCCTGATGTCCCAGTATCTGAAGCAGCATCTCAAATCGCGTGTTAGCAGGCAAGTGAATGCGTCTCTGTGCAACTGCATGTGTTGGACTCGGACTGCAGTTCTGGGGATGCATCTGCTGAACAGCAGCAGAAGGGTTGCAGGCGCCAGCTGGGAGTTACGACTAACTCCTTCTGAGAAGGATCGAGTTTATGTTGTGTTTCCTCGTGAAGATTGTTCCTCTACACTTGATCCTGCTCCTCTCTAGAGCATCCCTTTCAGTGTTGCATGTGACATCATACTACCAGGACTGCAGATGGGCTTTCCTGATAGTCAGGCTTGTCTTTGTCAGGTGTGCGTCAAGGTGTTTAACAAAGCTGTCCCCTCCCTTTGAACAACTATGCAATTCTGCCAGAAGCTTTGTACTCCCGTGCCTCCTGGGCTGAGCAGTCCCGTAACAGCCATCAGCTCCCTGCAGATGCCCTGATCGGAGAAGCGAAAAACCAGTAGACCTTTGATTTCCACCGGTTTGCTGCAGTGCAGCTGGCTCCATGGCGCAGCGCTGGTGCCCCTGCCTGGGAAGCAGGCAGGGAACCACTTAGCTACACCATGGCAAAGTCAGCTCATGCTCAGCTCTGATACTCGCCTTGATACTGCTCTCTGAGACGTGGCAGCGCTGCCTAACCACACTAAATTAAAGATGTCTTTTGGGCACTGAGCAGCTTACATCAAGGAAGGCTTAGCTGCAAATCAGTGTGGTAACATGGAGGTCCCTGATAGTTAGGAAGAAAACAAATCAGAAATAATGCATGTTTTTCAAAAGGTAAGCCCACAGAAGCTATTCACGCATTTCAGTGAAGGGTATAGATGGATCTGTAATGCTGTGGTAATGGGGACAGAAGGGCCGTGTACACGGCGTTTAGAACCACGCAGTGAAGATACAGCCTTTAATGTGTTATCCACCAGTCCTGGGTCTCTGTACCCTGTTTGATCAACCAAAAGCCTCAGTATTTACATAACTTTGACTTAACTCAGAGGCTACAGGGGTATTGCTGCCCCCTGCCCCAGCACTCACAGTGGAGCAAGGCATCGGGCACGGCCTCAGGTGGGGGGGAACCTGCAAGGTGCAGTGCCCTGCGTGCCCGGGTGTGCTTGGGGCTCTGCCGTGCTGCCAGCACACGTGGCCGGGCTGTCCACCCACGGGTGCTGCAGACAAAGAGCAGGCAGAAAGCATTGCACACCCAGCTAGTGACTTCTCAATCTTCACTTAGGTTTAACGTGAAGCATGTATTTAGCTGCGTTGCTGGATGGGGCTAATACAGTGTCTGCATGCGTGCGTGGGCAGAGGGCTGAATGGTGATGATTTTCTGTGCAGCACTTGGGTAATTGCTCTGGCTTGGTTGGGGCTTTTTTAGAATTGTTTGCAAGGGCTTGAAGACAAAAAAGAAAATGCAGACAAGCAGAGGCAGTCGCTTAGAGAAGCTCCTGCAGGCAGGAGAGTGTGAGCGGTGCCCCACTGACTCACTTTGGACCTCCCCCCCCAACAGTGTGTAAGCACAGCCTGCCTCTGCCGCCGCTGTGCGCATTCAATTCCTTCCAGCTGCACACTGCAGATGGGTAGATGGTCATCAGAGCAATGAAGCACGTCCTTGCCCTTTGCGTCGGAGTAGAGGAACTAGCTAGATTTTGGGATGCAATGCATTGGCCCGTTGTGCTCACTTAAAGATCAGGATTATTAAACGCAGTCCTGTGCAATGCTGCTGGGGTGACAACTACTCGTGAGCTGCAAAGCTCACGCACGCAGTTTAAGAGAACAGATGCAACTTTTCATATAGCCTTCTGCTTCCTTTTAATAGAGAACTATAAACGAGGTTATTAATTATATCAACAAGGAGAGTAACACCAGGTATTTTCCCTGGTGTTTCACGGCTTGCAGAGCTAGAACAAATCCTCTGTGCCAGCAGTCTCCAGTGGATTTGAACATGAGCTTAGAAGCCAGGAACACCTGGTTCTTTCATCGGTTTTGATACAGACTCATTGTGTGACATCCAAAAAGTCCCTTGAAGTTTGTTTTTTTGGGAGGTACTGAGCAATCATTGCTGCTCAGCACATCTGAAAACAGCCCGCTCTGGTCCTCCATAAAACGCAGCCAAAGGCTCCTTCAAGCTAACAGAATCAAAGGCATGTTATGAATGCAAAGTTTATTATACGTCTACCGTGTAATGTCATGTGGACTCGTAACATAGTAAACACTGCAGATATTCCAAAGACATAAAATCTTATCTGTAGTAAACAGATTCTGTAGCTCCTCACTGAATTACTCTAAGCCTCGTATGTCCCTCTGTAAATTTTGGTTGAGTTTTGGCCCTTGAAGGTGTTTGCAGACTGCTACCATATTCCTCTATTGAATATCTGCCAGACCCATCAGTCCCAGGCCCTTCTGTTAGCAACACAGCAGATGCACTTAAAGTTACGAAGCCCAGAGTAAGCAAATCTAAAGTGTTTAATCTATTATTAATCAGTCAGTTGCAGAAATGATAGGGCTCTGGGGGACCTCAGAAAGACATCAATATTTATGGCCTCATTAGTAAATGCCACTTTTTTTTTTTTTTTAAAGAAACAACAGGATTATGAAGGATGTTTATGTTTCAAATCATTCCATAAAGAGGCAATGTCATGTTTTGGGATGGGAGGATTCATAACAAGGTATTTAATATTTATCATAAGGCATTGAGGCTTCCACTGTACTTCTGTTCTTCTTGGTCTCTCATTCAAGCTTTCACCTTCTCTAGAAGCAATGACCCAAGCTGCAGTCAGAGAGCCCCCACCATTCTGAGCTATCATTTAGGGAATTTTTAAGAAAGAAAAGACAAAAGCTCCCTAATTCCATTTGCCAAGGTACATTTTATATGTTCCATGCAAAAGAAGCAATGAAATGTGATTTCAGTTCCAAAAGAATTCTGCCTATTACAGGTGATTTTTCTGGATTGAGATTAAACAACTCGTCTTGCAATGCTAGTCCTTCAGTGTTTTGCAGTTCTTAAGTTTGTTCCTTGACATTTTCTGCACCCACCTTAGTGACACTTATTTTAATGATTGTTATCCTTGATACACAACCTTTTTAGCTTGATTAGCTTTTACTTTCATATATTCATGAAGGTTTGGTTTTTGTGTTTGTTTTGTTTTTAAACTCACTGCAGTTTTAGTTTGGGTTTTGTATTTTTAACCAGTTTTCTTCTCTTAACTTTTTTTTAACCAGAACCTGTCCCCTTTAGTCTTATTTGCAATTTCTGAATTTTTGCAAAAGATCTCTTCCCTGGAATAGAAGAATAGTCTGTCTCATCTCAAGATTACTTCAATATCACCATCACTAAAGCAGCCTCTGTCAAACATTGTTTTCTGTTTCATGCAGACAATGTTGAGGGGAGAGAGCACTGGAGCAGAGATTAAAATCCAATGAGAGGATAAACTAAATAAAAAGGAGAACTCTTAGCCAATGCAGAGTTGTCTTTAGGTCATTGATCTCATCACTTATTGCTTCTCATGGTTGCAATTCCCGTGCTGTCTCTTGACCTGGTCATTGATTTTCCCTCTTTCACACCCAGCACAGGCTTTTCTGAATAGAAAAATGAGGTATACTGCATATTAATTCACGTTATAACAAATGAGCAAACAGAAAACCCACCAGTCTGGGCCCGAGTCCAGTAGCACGAAGCCAGTAGAGGCCAATAGAGGATCTCTCCTCATGCTGACTGCACAAAGTCTTCTGGTGTTTTACTGAAGCTGGCAGCTTTTCAAGAGCTCACTACACCAGGCATTCCCCTTCTCTAATCTCTCTATCCAGGGAGTTTGAAACCTTGTTCTCCGCGTCCACACGAGACCTATAATCACCACGGCTGGTTCGTTGTGCTCTTTGTGCGCTAGGAAATGAGATGTGGGATCCCTCCTCCTCTTCCCTCAGTGAGGCTTGGAGATGTGTTTTGTGGGATCTTCCTCCACTGTATGAGTGGGCAATAGTACTCTCCTCTCTCAGGTGGGTGGTAGGCTCTTCTGAGGGCTGAGAGACCACTCCAGGAAGATGTGTATTTGTGGTGGGTCAGCACAAGGTCTGTGCTACCTGTGCAAGAGCTTGACTTGCAGTACCATGTGCTCTACTCTTTGGAAACATCACCTGTGGCATTCACGAGCCTTTTGTACTTGGGGCTTTCCTCATTTTTTTTTTCTACCCATTGATTTGATTAGACCAGCTTGATTTTGTCCAGGAATTTTGTTCTCTCTGCTCCATGTCGTGCCTGATGCCAGCACACTAATTCTCCCTCAACATTTTTGTCCCATTGCTGCACCCCAAGCCATTGAAGATAAATACAGATTTCTGTATAAAGGTGATTGAAAACTTCTGGAAAATGTTCTCAGTCAAAATAGGTATTTGCTATAAAAGATTTTTCCCCCTCAAAGAAGTAGTAGTTTCCATAAATGTTTACTATCTTTTTACCACTGCAAATCTGAAATAAAAGGTAAACGTGGAGTTTCCTATGCATGCTCACACTTTTTTGCCAGTTTGCCACTTACCTCCCACCTACCAGTTGGAAAACAGAAAAAAAAACAACCAACATGTGATGCCAATCTCCACCTATTTGCATACTTCTGTTTTCCCATCTTCTCTCCACAGATAGAGACAAAAGGAGTAAAAATCTAAGAACAAGGAAATAAAAGTATTTAAATCAGTTTCCCTGACGAAAAGGAAATTTAAGACAAAACAACACAATGTTAAATATATAAATATTGTTTCGTTTTGATATTTCCATCAGGAAAAAAAAATCAAATGCCTTTTCTGTGTAACCTCTTATGAGGAAAAAGAGGAGGTATCTCTATTTGGTATGTTTTCTTTTTGTGTTTTCTTCTGAGTTTTGTCATAAAACGGAAAGGACCAATTTGCAATTTCAAAAAACCTAGCTGAACTTCT
The DNA here is from genome assembly GCF_964211835.1 of Anser anser. Lineage (NCBI taxonomy): Eukaryota > Metazoa > Chordata > Aves > Anseriformes > Anatidae > Anser > Anser anser. Next base: position 6,986,167 of record NC_139735.1, read on the forward strand.
TAAATAAATAGTTTCTGAAGTGTGAATGTGGGGACACCCTTACTCCCTCCTTTCCCTTTGACTCCACCTGCTAGCAGGAGATGTGCTCAGATTGCTGCTTGCAGCCCTTCTGTGTGCTTTGTGCATCTCCAGTCTCCTCTTGTGTCTGCAGCCCTCTCTGCCTGGTGGGTGCTCAGTGCCGGCAGCCCGGGCACCCACACTTTAAAAAATGCCATTCTCTGCTTACCAAGACCTCAGATTTTTTCAAGAGTCATTGACTTCAGCATAAACAGAGGTTGCTTAGTCCCACAGGGTAGAGTTCTGTGTTTGATAACGGGTGGGATATAGAAACTTCTGAGTGTCTTGGCTTTCCCTACGCCTTTTAAAAGAGATTGTTTTATCTTTACGCAAGTGATAGGGGCCTTTTTTTCTCCTTCTTCTCTTACAGTGCTCAGCCAACATCCCTTTCATCTGCCTTACCCAGGTACGGGGGAGAAAAGCATCAGGCATGCTTGCTCCTGGGAGGATAATGGCTTATGCAGCAGCACTTGCAGTCCACTAAATATTCATTTTCCTATGTTTTTTTGTATCTGTATTACAGATATGTAATTCCTATCAGACATGTCAGGTGTTCAGTGTCTCTGGAGACAGCCGAACGGTGGAGGCGGGAGACTCTGGGAATGTAAATGTGTGCCGAGGAAATGTGAGAGTGTTTTCTGTATGCCACGGTGATCAAAATAGTTCCCTGGGTGCCGCACTTGCGCTTCCCTCTCTGCTTCTTGTCTGTTGCAGTGGCACCGATGTTACAGTAATGAAGGAGAGGGCCAGGGCACTTCTCTTGTAAGTCAAGGAAGAGACCTCAGCTGCGAGGTCAGTGCCTGTGACCCGCCTCACCAGGGCACACAGGGAAGGATTCAGCTTTCTTATCCTCATGATACACACAGGGAAACAAAACCGAGGAACGAAGTGTTTTTGCACTGTTGACTTCTTATGACAGAAACACTCAGTGTGTTGGTGCAGGAGGGTGCAACTCGGAGCCTGAGCTGGCCAGCAAGCATGGGAAGGGACTGCAGCATCACCGACACCAGGTTATACGCTCTGACAAAAATGATGCTCCAGGCCAAACCAGCCCTGGTTTTGCTCCAGTGCTCCCTTTGGAAAGCAATTCCAGAGCTTCTCTCCTCCTGTGGTTACAAATCTTTCTGTGGTTCACAGCCTGCATTTATTCATGACTAGTTTATTGTCACTTGTTCTCAAGCCAATGTTGTCCTTTAGCATCAATAGCTCTTCTCTAGTGTTTACCCCTCTGATGTTTTTATAGACAGCAACCCTGTCCTCTCTCAGCCTTTGTTTTCCTACACTAAACATGCCAGGTCTTTTAAATCTCTCTTCTTGAGACAAGCTCTCCATTTTCCAGGACAGTTACCCAAATATCCAACATTTTTCCCCCAAATACCTCGTGTACGTTAGTTTATCTGGCTAAAAACCCACTGTTTCTACTGCATTAAAGTCATGTTAATGTATGTATGTCAGAATTAGTGGAAAATACGTGGTTTGGGAGAGGGGATAACGGTGTGTGTGACACACAGAAAGGTCCCTGTGCGTGTGAAAGGCGCTGCAGGATGCTGCATGCGGCCGTGCGCGCGTGCGGAGGGACGCTGTCAGCAGGATGTGTGTGAGACTCCCAAAAGGATTACTCAGTGTGCGAGGGGGCGTTGTAAGGAGGATTTTGAGGTACGTGACACTGAGAAGGATTAGTCTCTGTGTGAGAAAGTGTGAGCGTGTATAAGAGAGGGAAGATAAGCGAGCGACTGCGCGTGGCACACGGAGGGAGATTAGCCCGTCCGTCTGCGAGCGGGTTGATAAGGAGTGCTGTGTGTGAGATCGCCACTGTGAGAAGGCAGGGATTTAGCTAATGTGGGGATTTGTGTGTGTGTGTGTGTGTGCACGCGTGCACGCAGCCGAGTGGGATGTGGCGAGAAGGATCTGGGAGGTGTGCAGCAGAGGGGATCTGGACATGGGGGGAGCACTACCGCTGCCCGTGCACATGGCTGTGCCCGCGCTCGCAGCACCCGGGGGCTTTCTCTTAGCTGTGGCAGGGGGACGTGGTGCCAGGACACAAGTAACGGGTGTCACTGTACCTGTCAGAGCAGGGGCAGGGTTAGTGCCTGTGTGGCAGCGGGGAGAAGGCTGATGGCTGGGATGTACTGTGGCACAGGGGGAGCATCACCCCGTGAGCTGGGCATGACGAAGGGCCTGTGCCATGCCGAGCAGGGCTTGTCTGGTGCAGGATAAATGCAGTTAAGTTTTTTTTGCTGTTGTTGTTTTTGTTTGTTTGTTTGTTTTCCCATAGAGATGGGGTCTGAGAGTGGCTAGGCTTCCTGCCCACAGCTGATAGTGAACCCTGGCAAAATTTCATTGACCTCATATTGCACCCCCCTCGCCTCAGATTTATCTCAGCAGCTCTGCCTGGTGCCAGCGCAGTGCCTCTTCTAGGTGGAAAGAAGCTGGCAGCAGTCTTAGAGCAGTTCATCATCCAGGGCAGGGAAGGGGGGTTGATGGCATCCTGACACTTATTTTTTAACATTCTGACTTAGCACTAAAACTTTTCTCCCTTATGCTCTTCTATGGGAAAATCAGGGTGTTATGTTAAAATCACCGACTTCCTACATTTGATCAAACCTCACTTTTCATTCAGAGGGAAAAAGAAGTGTTGAAATTTTTCAGCTAGCTTTATTGTCTGCAATATGTCTGAATTGGATCTGTTCCATCAGAATTAGTTTCATCTCAGACGCAAAAAGTAAGGCATGCTGAACCTTTTGTGATAAAAGGAATTAAAATAGCTGGGGTATTTAGAGCAACTTTTCTTCAGAAAGTTGACCCTTTGCTTGTCCAGCAGACCATTTGAATGTTTGCTTTCTGTTTAATGAAAAATCATCCAAAGCCTGGCCAGTTGCTTTGTAGCTTTCAATAATATATTTATTTAATAAGGAAGAAGGCTAAAATCAAAGTAGCTGTAGTCTGAGATTCCCCGTGGTGCTAGATGCTGTCGAAATGTAAGAATATCTTATGGCTAGAAACTAAGGTAGGAGACGTCTGACCAGAAATTAAGAGTGGTTTTTAGTACCAAAGAAAATTTCCTGTAGAACCATGTTCCCAAAATACAGAGAAGGTTTTCCGTAAAAAGGAAATCTTAAAGGTACTGTGTTTATCTTAAAGATACTGTGTTCCACCAAAAGGCATTTCAGTGTGATGAAGGAATAAGACAAATTCTACAGCAAAGATGTCCACCTTCCCTCCTATATCTTCATGTGGCCGAGATCCACAGCACACATCACACACACCTCACAGAGCTAACAGGGATAATGACTGCCCCTTTTTCTCATTTGAGTGCTGGCGGTGGGATCCACAGAGGTGCTGGTCTGGGATTTGCTTGGCCCCAAAACCACTGCACAGCAGCAGCTCTGCTCGAGAGCCACCAACTGAGAACCCAGCTCTGTGCAGTGCTCCAAGTCAAGCATAGCTATCATGATCAGATAGCCCTTCTGGATTTTAAAAGCTAACAAATGATTTAAAAGCTAAAAAATAGATTAAAAGCTAACAAATGATCTCTCTCACCTAGAGGGAACCAAACCAAAAGTATTTGAGGGCTACTGTTTTGTTTTGGGATGTTCTCCAGTCTTTCAAGCAAGAGGTCATGTTTGTCCTTCCTTTTTTTTAAAAAAAAAAAAAAAACACATCAGCCCAGCACGAATTAGAAGGGGAGGGGAGGTTGAGCTGCGAGAGGAATTGCAATGGATTTAGTGTTAAAGCCAGTACATGAGCTCCATTTCAAAGTGCCCACTCAACAGCTGGTCACAGAATCCCTGAGCCTGGGGTGAGGTGCCAAGTGTGTGTGTGCTTGGGGAGGAGCATCACTCCTCTCGCAGTGCTGCCTTGTCCTGCTGTTAGCACGTGCCCTTCCTCCAAAAGGATGGCTGAGAAGAGCAGGCAGGGATGGGAGACCATCTTGCAGAGCAACCGAAGTCCACCAGGGAACGTGTTTCCCTGGTGCATGGTGAGCATACTACTGGAACCACATCATAATTAGCCCTTTTTTCATGTTGTCCCTTGTCAAAGAGGGCCTTATGTGAGGGCACTTGGGTCTCTTCCCAGAACTGTTGTGTTGCTTTGCACAAGTGTGTGTCTCGGTCTTTCCTGCTGTGAAACGAGGTTAAAAAATTTCGTGGAGAACAGGCAGCTACACCCCAGAGAGGCTGGCAAAAACACTTCCTAACTAAGACTGGGTAGTGTTAAAGAAGGACGAAGAGTTATTGTCTGTGTCCATTCAGAGAGAGCAAGCACAAAGTGACCCACAAGTTGAAAGCCCATTTTTCTTCCCCACCATCTAGAAATAGGTACCTGTCCCTTGGATCTCAGAATGCTCCTGCACTCATTCCCCCTTTCCATCCTTCACACTCTCTTTCATCCTTGTTTTTCTGTTTTAAAGCCATGATTGATTTTGAAATTAAATTGGCTTTTCCCACAACAATGAACCTCAAGCTTGGATCTCCTTTCCCCTGTTCCCCTTCTCCCTCCCAGCTTTCACATCTCCTCAGGCTTCTGTTATTTCCCACACATTTGCTTTGAAGGATTTTCCAATGAGGTTGTTAGGAGATGTTTTTTAAGGTCTTTTATCACAAATTCCTTTTGGTTTCATGCCTGAGCACGCTTCTGAGGAGGACCTTGATGACCTAAGCTCAAGCAGACGTGAAGCAAGTACATTTTACAAGCAAGTCACAGCCAACTGCACACACAGATCGGGTCCTGTATCCCTGCAGCCTCATTCAGGAAACATGTTGTGTTTCCCAGATGACAAAACTAGACCACGCTTAAGCCTAGTGTAATTCTGCTGGCCTCAATGTAGATACCAGGGGGACTGTAATGCAGACAACTTTTCTACACTGAAATAGAAGTTTTCTGAGCTATCTTACTTATTGTACCCCTGCACAGACCATTCTTTCTAAGCAGACAGAAAGTGGATGATTTTTGTCATCACTCCCCTCCTTGCTTGAGAGATTTAAGAATGAAGCTCACAAGATGATGCAAGTGTGTTATAGCCACACATTTACAGCTGCGCCATCAGGCTTGCAAAGTGCACACGCATAAACGACTTCAGTCAACCAAACCTGCCCCACAACGCATCCCAGCTCCTCCAGTCCAGGCCTGCTCCAAAGGCAGTGCCTTGAAAGCATCTGTCTTCTGAGTGCACTGATAAAAGCTGTCACAGAAGACAGCCTGTGTAATTCACAGTATATGCGAGTTAAGGCCCAATTTTCAAAGGTGGCATGCACCATATGGCTTCCTTATGTGTCTTGATCCCAAATCACCTTAAGATAATTCTGCTTCTTTAAAGAGATATGGAAGGCAACGAAGTCATTTAAGCACATTTCCGAAATGCTACTGACGCTCTTCACCGACACTGCTCTGCTGTCAGGACGAGCAGAACAGGGGAATGATCACACCAAGAGCTTAGGAAATATGACTGCAGATGTTCACTGCCATGTTAAATATAGGCATCCAAAAATAATTTCTCTCCCAGAGAAATTAATCTTTTCTCTAACACAAGGGTCAGGAGCTCAAACCGAAGGCTACACACTCTTCCCTGCCACATTCAGCACCTGAAGTGGGTTGCAGTACAGAGAGAAGAAAACCCCACAGCCCTCAGCAGTTTAGCTGGGGCAGTCCCAAAGATATAACTCCCAGGCTTTTCCATTGCACCCCTGGCTTCATGTGCATGCCTAGAGAAAGAGGAGTCTGCCCCAGGGATGTCCCTTTTTTGCCTCGTTCCTTCCAGACCAAGTCTTTGTTGGGGTTTTGCCCGCTGCTGACAGCATTTTCTGTCCTGGCAACTTTCTCTTGTGGATGGCAGTTCCACCTGCCTTTCCTGTTGGAGCCTTCTGGAATAAATGGTGCCTTAATTAGGTTAATTACACCTTTAGCCATCCATGTGCCTACTTTGCACGTACCATTAGAGTCCATTACGCAGTGCAGTTTCCCCAGGTTTCCTCGTGGGAAGTAAACCTGATACTTGATGTGTGAAGCTCTCCATGGCTCAGTTGTCTTGTACAATATTTGTGAAATCCAAGGACTGTTTTGCCTCCTTGGAAAGCTGGTGCTCCTGGTGTGTCTGTGTTCAAGGCCTGACCAATGCAGAGTGGTCAGTGACTCTGGTTTCACAGGCAAACATATTTTAGTAGAGACATCTCCCTGCAATGTCAACAGAAGGCTTGTACAACATCTGGTGAATAGTGAAAGAGTCTCTGTGATGCTTGTGAAAAGTGGTACAAATTAGCATCCTCCAGCCTCCTGCTGCTTTTCTGTCTAAATAATATTGTACACGCAAAGTTTCTGCTGAGAAGCAGCGGGGTTTTCTCGGTAGCTGCCTAAATCATGTCACACTCTTTAGTTTACACTGAGCAACTGCCTCAGACAGAAGCTGCGTCTGTATGTGCGGTGTCACTGCTCCCAAGTGATGAATGACCCTAAGTTTCTAACAACTTCACTTCCCGTGCTCTGGCTGGCCTCCCCACAATTTGCATTTATGCATAATGTTTTACATGATCTCTCTTGCTCCCTGCAGCTCACTAGAGAGCCTTTTGCTTCAGGAGCTTAAAAACTTTCCCAGAATGGAAATGAGTAGAGAAGAGGTGCTGTTTGCATATCACTAAACATATCAGCAAGAGATCTAAATGTTTTCCTGTTGCTAGTGATGCTCCCCCATTCTTCTCCCCAAGACACACATCCCATTTTTCCAAAGTATTTTCTCAGCCCTGTTGGAAGTATAGGATGTTCAGAAAAACTGAGGTGCTCCTGGTATCTTCACTGACCTGAATGAAGACAGGATGGCTTGGTATTTTTTCCTAGCAGAAATCTTTCCTGTGAACGCAAGTCTCTGCAAGTAAAGCATCTAGCAGAAACACCTTTCTCAAAGGTATTGTCTCTCTAGGATACGCTATAATAATGCTTACTGCCTGAGAATTTGATGCCACTTGCCATTAACATTATGGGGATTGGTTGTCCAAGGGTATTTTAGTCAAAAAGTGTGCATCTGAGGTGGTTTTATGTAAGTGGTTATGTATTCAGCAGCTACTTCCACATCCTGGTGCTTTCCTTGGTCCTAACGGCATTCATTTCTGCACTGGACCAGCTTGTTGTTAAAGGGGATTTTTATGGATCCAGTTGCAGTTTCAAGAGAAGATTGTAGCTGTAAAAGCCCCCTCTGACATGCTGGTAAAATGACACAGATTTTACCCAAGATTGTTTAGGTTTTCACTTTATTTCCATCAAAGGTCGTGCTATGTAGCAAGCTCCTTGGTTGTGTTGACTTTTGGCAGTTGGGTGACACTCACACAGAGCACTCCAGGTCTGTCCCCAGTTCCTTGGAGCAGTAGGGCAGAGAGGGGGGTCCCCCAGCTGCCCCTTCCCCACTGTTTGCACTGCCCCGTGGGACGGACACCTTCACCTCCCGCAAGGGGGGAGCTGCCCTCTGCAGCTGGTTGCAGTCCCAGTTTACCAAGCATCACCTCTCCGTGCAAGCTCCATCTGGGCACGTTAGCTAGCTGCATTTCATGTAAACTGTTTGTTTCACCACCCACAAGAAGCTATTTGCACGGAAGTTTCACCAGAGACCATAAAATCACAAACCATAGGTCCAGATCTTGCCATCTGTCACAGTTCTGCGTTCCTGCTCCCCAGACAACACAGTCTCCCACCAGGTTTAAAAGATCCCAGGCTTAAACTTGTTTGTTTGGGATTTTTCAAAAAACCTGGTGTTCAGAGGCACTGCAGAAATAAAAGTCTGGTAGCTATTATCATTTATTGCCCTCGCAACACAGACAGGATTAAAGCTGTTCTAATGACAGGGAAGAAATAGTAATATTCCCCCTGACATTAAGTAGGCCTGAAGAAAGCTATGAGCACAATGGAATGGAACATTAATGTGAAAAGGAAAAATAAAAACCCTACAACAAATGACTATAGCAAAGAACCACCAAGGGAGACACTTAAACCCACAAAAGGCAGCGCTCTCAGATGTCAAAGGATCTTGTCATTCTGCACCTAACCCAGCCCTCGCTGAGGTATTAAATGGGGTTTCAAAACCATTTGTGCTTTGGCAGACCTTAGGTGAACACAATATACAAACGGGTAATACAAAAAGTAATGCTCTGGAGACTTAACCCTTACGTACTGAATGTGGTTCACTGGGTTTGTACTTTTGCTGCTTCTCTTTTCAGAAGGCTTTCATGGTTCCAGTTATTGCCGAAAACATGGCAGTTTTGGAGCAGCGTTGGCACATGTAGGTTTTGGAGCATCTGCTTTGCTAGCTCAGCAGATACCTGTAATGTTGCCTTGTAAATTTATAGAAAACATGAATGTTTATAAATAACACGTCAAGCAGCCGGTGGGTTTAAGTACTGCTTCTCAGTTCAGGCCACCAAGGACAAGATGCTCTGTCAGGTATGTGAGAGGTTTGTTTTGAAGAAGAATGCTTTGTCCTGGATAAGAGCAAGTTCTTCCTTCTCGCCTGGACCAGTGAGACTGTTCCTGTGGAGAGGTGAGCTTGGCGGTGCTTTCCTGCTCACAGTAAACCCTATGCTTTTTATCTGCTGCCTTTTATTTTTAAATGAGCAGGGAGTCAAATAATGTCAGAAACGCCAACAATAGCTTACCGCAAGAGGGAAACATTTTGTGTGCCCTCTGACAGCCTGAATCAGCCAGCCCACCTCATAGACTGGAAGATATTTTAAGGCAGAACACATACAAGACATCATTACTACTGAAAACATCAATCAGGTTAGGGAAAATTCCCCTGATTCTCCATTTAGGTCCCTCCTTACCTTTTGCTTTACTTTCTGTACTTAGCCAGCCATACTATTTCTCTCCTATCTGCTGGGAAGGGAATTCTCTACTCCAAGGAAGCTATTCAGGGGCTTTCTTTATTGTTATTTAGCATGTATATGTTACAGTACCTCACAGAGGCCTCGTAGCATTGTGCCAGGCATCCTACAAACATACAGAGCAACAGGTGCACCTACAGCTGGTACCTATGTGTGAGGGATACAGGGTAAGTGCAATTCTGAGCCAGTTAAAATTAATAATAATGCCCACACTTCCTATGTAGGTATACAGGATGTGGTATATCCCCGTGTTTCTTTGAAGGAAAGGGAGTCAGTATTTAAGGAAATATAATGGTCCCTTTTCATTTGCATGAAAGTAGGAATTAAAAGCTGGGCACACCAGGACCATGCCCTATCTGACCTTACAGAATTTAGCACCAGCTTTGCCTGGCTGCAAAGCATTAGGGTCTGGCACTGTGACCAAAAACCCAATGCTTGTATCTGAGTAAAGATTGCCCAGGCAGCATTTGGGAGCATGGAAGGCTCATTGCAGAAGATGTACATGCATGTATGTGTGTTCCGTTATGGTCTTTGGCTGCCTTGAAAAGAAAAAAGATGGAGTGTTAACAAATGAAGTTGTTAATTTCCAGTCTGTTATCAAGAAAGACTTAAAATTAGTTGTGTTAGTTCAGTGGCGTGCAAGGATGAGGTTTTATGCACCGTAGCACAAAACAATTAAAAGTTGGAAATTTAGAAGCAGGAATGGAAAAAAAAAAAAAGGCAGAGAGAAAAGAAAAGGGATTATAGGTGCTCACCTCTGGCTGCATGGGGCTTCAGGCATGAGACCACATCGTCGCTGCCGTGAGAACATTTGTGTGCAGTTGTCCAGGTTTTGTGACCCAGGTTGCTGTGCAACCTGTCATTCTCAAGCTGGTATGAGCTCTCGGTACGCGTCTTGCATCTTGCTAGTGAAAGCACGGTGTCTGGGAGAGGAAGTGTTGAAAGCCACCATGAAATATTAGAAGCAGAAAGGAGAGGTATGCATGCAGGTCAGAATTCATCACTTCCAAACGCTTGTGAGGTCCCAAAGCAGGCACAGAAAGTATTGTGGGTAGACCCAGGACTGGCGAAGGTCTCCTGGGCCTCCTGGTCACCTGCTGTCATTGATCAGCAAAGGAGACCTTCCCACTCAGACCTGCTCTCCAAGTACAGCTGTTCTGATTGCCCATCTTGCTCATAAATGTATTTTCATGTCTCTCCATGGAGATAAACCTGTTGAAAGTTAGTGTGTTCTTCAGCCACCTGCCAAACCATGAATGTGGTCCTGGTGATGTAATTTACAGTGGCCCAAAAAAACATTAATCATATTGATTAAAAATGGCCAAAGGCTCACAAGGTATGATTGTAAAGGAAAATTAAATGTTATTGAGCAGATGGGCCAGGCAGAGAGGCTAATACGGAGTTGCAGCTAAAGATGGTCTTGATTACTATCTTCATTACAGACCTGGAAGAAGGAGTATATATATCATAACTGAACTCCATGCCTGGAGCAGAATTCCGGTAAGGTCTAAAGGAAGCATTTTTATGAGCAGGAAATAATCCTAAAAAAATGGAAATGATACAGCTGGGAAAACTTATCCAGACACTGTTTTCTCAACTGGAGGTAACAACGTGAGTCTCAGGAATACCACAGGGAACACATCAAAGACTGGGAGATCAGTTTGACTTGCAAACCGGCACATTTGCAAAAACACAGACCAGAGAAAATTTGGGAGTATCTATGCACATATTTTATGAAGCAGAGGACATGGGACCAAAATGATTATTAATGGGATGAAGATTAAGAAAGGATTTCGGTAGATGTTAAAAACCTCCTTCCCCAGTGGAGTTAAACATTAACATTGGAATGGCTTTTCCAAACAATGTCCATAGTCTGGCTTTTGCATTGCAACCTGTAGCCAGTTTCAAGGCAGACACTTATAAAATCCTCACCAAAACCTGAGGCTTGCACTGAAGACAGTCGCAGGCCTAATGTCTAGAAAAACTGCCCTAAACAGATACGATGCACTAGGGAAAGAAAAGAAGCTAGTGAAGACAAAATACATTTCATCTGCAGTGAGCTCTTCTTTATGTGATGCATTTGCTTTCTGCTACTGCTTATTTCCCACCCCTCACCCCCACTCCCATCTTTTTACGCTGCTTTAATAATTCATCTCTTACAGGCTGGAATTAAATGTTGTGCTGACCTAAGGACCAGCGTGCCATGTACCGTATTAACATGCTGTGGGTTTAGTGCTTTGTTCTTCTCCTCTGTTGTTGCTCATGCTTCCCAGCAGAAAGCTGCACTGTGCTATTGTAGTTAGTCTTCCTAGTATAGTACTATTTGCAGAAGGACTGATATGAAACAAAAGGCCATCTAATAAAGCAGCAGAAGCAAAATTAGTTCAACCCTCATCCCTCACCTCCTTTTATAATATAGCTGTCACTTTTCCATTTGTGGTAATCTTGTTTTAATATTTATGACTGTGCTTCAGACATGGAGATTTCAACGAGGATGAATTTTTGGATTTCTTTTTCATTGTAGGAGGTTAGGTTAAATCAGGATAGCTGGTCTTCCAGAGCCCATGGGGCTGTGGAAAGGCTGTGGCTCTGGTACGGGTCACTGGAAAAGATTAAGGCAGTAGACAACATGAACCTTACACAGCATGAGAGCATGGCATCAGTGCTCAGAATACAGTCTTATCTGGGGACTATGCAAACATATAACAAGAAATAGTCTATGACCCCAAGGACTGGAACAGATGGGACTAATGGAAGGCAGTCCTTCCTGCACCTTATAGGCAAGGATCCAAGTCATGATTAGACAGCAAACCTGAAACAGCTGGCACTGAACCTGTTTCCCCTCACACATAATCTGCTAACCACAGGACTCTCATTAGCCAACCTGTCCCTATTAGAATAACCTGATTCTAACTGCAGAAGGAATGGACCTTTGCAAAGCCCAAGTGCTGCTTGAGATGGACATCAGATCTTTTCCAGTGGTGTCTCTGTTCTCTTCCTATGGGTTAGCCATCATTTGAAGGCTACCCAGAAAAGACAGTTTGCAAATAATGTTTTAGTTAAGGCAACATCCAAGTCTGTGGCTCCAAAAGTCACAGCTCACGGGAGCTGCATGCCTGTGTCTCCTCTGGATGTTTGTCCAGAGCCTGGTAAGAGACCCTCATGATACCGGAGTGTTCTCTGTGGGGGATTTGCACATAATATGTGATCTTCATTCATGTTAGAAGTGCCACCATTGTGGGGAAATTGATCAAGTATTGACTGGAACCCCTTCAATATATTTAATGCTTAATTTTCTTTGATTTAATAAAATGGTAGCAATCCCTAAGTAACTATATGTTTAAAAATCAAGCAAAGCAAACAGGGAAAGTTTTGACAAACATGTTGTCTTTCCTTCTTTCCTTTTTTCAACAAGTTCAGTGACCTAGTTAAGACCTTTAATATTTGGATTTTCTGTTTTGTGGTCTTGTTGGGTCAGAACTGTGTTTCAAGGCTCTAGGAAAAAAAGTACAAGAAGTTCTTAATGGGAAGCACAGGAGTGGGAGAGCAATGATTTTCAGCTGGTCCCTTTAATAGAGAGGTTAAAGTCATCTTCAGATTCCCTTGGCCCTGTCTTCTACCACCATGGCTGTAATTCCAAAGCACACTAAATGACTGAGAGTCCCGAGGAAAGATTTGTTGTCATGTTGTTAATTTTTGTTGACAAAAGCTCCCATGCCATTTCTGTTTCCTTAAACTCAGCAGCATACAAGTAAGAAGCATCCCAAATCCATTTTGATCTCAAGGAAAACATCATTTACAGTCAGGCAAACTATGACTTATTTGTCAGCTGTGTAAACTTAACGAAAAAAAATGAAATTCTAACCATGAACAGTGATGAGCAGTTCTTCAGCCAGATTATTGCTTAAATGTGAAGGAAGAAAAGCAGATCTTGATGTAGAAATCAGCAGCGCTTTGCTGCTTCCTATGTGGTCAGAGCAGCAATGCAGGAAAATGATGGAAGGGACCACGCTTCTGTGTCTTTTATATATTTGAAAGAGAAACATATATTTCTTGTGATATCATATCAGCCCAATTTGCAGTTGATCGAATATATGGGACATATCTGCTGTCAGCTATATGCATGCATAGAGCGATGGGGGAGTGTAGAATCTGTTTGGCTTTCCCCTGCTCGAAAAATCTGTGGGAACATGCTGTCGTTGGGATGTGCTGAAGAGATGCGCTCTGGCACCTACGCCACACTGGAGAACTGTGAGGACAAACATTTGGGAGGAAAGCTGAGCTGATCCTAATTGAAGCAGACACTACTGCTCTTTCATCGAAACTCCACCGGCTTCGCCAACCTGATGTCAGGTTCTCCATCACCGTGTGAGGGTCGCCTCTAGGCAGGGCATGCTAAAAATAAATTACGCATGCACCTCCCCTCCTCTTTCCCACACATGCACACAAATACTCCAAGTGAGCAAGGAAAAGCATGTGGGATCTGCTCCTTGACACCACTGCTGTCAATGAGCTCATTTTGCTGCAAGTGCAACTCTGGACAAGTGAGGATTCTAGTTCTGTATCCCAGGAGGTTTGGGCAAATGCTGAGATGGGGGCTACAGGTATTGTAGGGCTAGCATTTAATAGCTCACAGAGGACAGTAGATTGAGCTGACTGTTTTGTTTTCCTCAAAGTCTGGCCACGTTTGTCTTGAGATTTTTAGAAAACATCTGTTAATTTGGTTTCTTGGTAAGTGCAAGTACTTTTGTATGTTGGATTAGGTGGTTTCAAAGATCTCTCATACTCTAAATTTCCAAATTGCCCTTTTCTTTGCCTGTCCGCTTGGGCCATGGAGAGCAGTTTGTTCAAAATTCTCACAACATCTGCAGTTGAGCATTACAGAAATGGTTTGCCAGGAGATGGTGCAGTGTCTTCCCTCCTAGAGGCTCATCTGATGTGACATCCTCCTGGGTGGGGAAAGGCTCTGAGGTCTGGCAGGGACCATCTGTGGGTTTTTTGTTGTTGTTGTTTGTTTTTTTTTGTCTCCTTCTGCAACAGAGACTATGAATTGTTTGTGGGGAACATCTGGGGATATTGCATTTAATCAGTTTTTTTACTGCTGTTGTTGCTCTGGGTATTAGCACTGTCTCTGTTATTCCTGTTCTCTGACAGAGGCACACAGCAGTTGAGTCTCCTGAGAGCTTAAATGCCTTCAACTAAACCATATTATTGACTTCCTTCAGGGGTAACTGGGTGAAACTTAATGGTCCGTGAGATACAAGAAGTCAGTAGAAATGATCTAATGTCCCATTCTAATCTTAAACTCAGTGAAATGGGAAAATTCTGCTTCTAAAGGAAATGGCAGATGAGCAGTTGCCAGGATCTCCTACCACGCTTCTCCAGCTGTGTCCATGGGAAGCAGTTCCCTTTTTTCACTCCTGTTTGCAGATTCTCAGCAGGATGGCACCATTCTCACTCCTGGAAACCAAATCCTCATTTCCATCCTTCTGTGCAGCCCTTTTGCCTTTCTTCCTCATTCAGATCCCAAGACTGGCAGCCCCTCTTTGTGGTAACCATTTCTGATAGAAACTTCTTGGTGTCCCTTCTCCTTTTACCAAAATTCATGTAAGAGATCCATTATATCTGTCATCTGCCTCCCATGGGAATCAGTTCAAACCTTCATTTCCGAATTATCCCTGGCCCTCCTGAATGCCAAAATCAGTCTTTTGCAGCTACTCTCTTGCTGACCGCTTGACAGCTTTAGCCAAATAAAGTGTCCCAGAAATTTGTATAGACTCAAAGCATATCTTTTTCTTTCCTCTTCTGCAGAGGAAGTATGCAATTTAAAGTAGTAGGCATGTATTTTCTTAGAAGTGTTTGCAAAGGTGGCCAGAGCTGCCTCTCTTCAGCTGCTAGGTAGGTGTCCCATCCTGCTTTCAGTAAAACCAGTGTTTCCTCTCTCAGATTTAAGTGCTTTATCTTGAATATTTCCATTTGAAAAGGGAAACTAGAGAGAAACCGCAGGACTAGAAAACCTACAGCCTGGGGATTTCAAGCACGACTGAAGCATGGATGTTTTTCCCTGTCAGAATCCAAGGGCACACCAGCTCCGCAGTGGCTCTGTTTCCCCGGAGGGAGAGGGGGGGCCTCCTCCGTCTCACCCTACCACATCAGTCACCCTCTAACTAGGTACCAGGAATCTTATGATGTTATTTTGATTTCTACTGTAAGTAACAGTGTTTGAGGAAAGGTCTGAGGAGCTCTCACGTCACCTGGTTGCAACAGGCACTGCGGAGTTGTGTCCAGAAGCAGCTGACTGTCACTGAGTTGTCTTTCCAGCATAACCAGGTGACAGTCAAGTTAACACCTTTGCTTTTACCTGGTTTTGTTTGTGGAATGATAATCTGGGGAAAAAGAAGGAAAAAATATATAAAAAATAAGCCTCAGCAATGAGATCCTGTGCCTGGAGAATGAGGGATCTGGGGTGCCAGTGGTGCTTGGTGCCAGGAATGTCCCAGCCAGAAACCCGACCAGATCCATTATGCAAGACTGCTCAGGACAAATACAGTTGTGCTTGCCATGGTTATCACTCATTATGAACTATATTTTCTGATTTTTTAAGGGATAACCTTTCTGTAATTAACTACAAATTCACTGTAAGATAATAGCATAGTTACAGCCCAGAATAAATATTCTCTGCCCTTCTTTCCCTTTGTGCAGCCCAAAGGCCAAGAGTAGCACATGCAAACCACCACGGATGTCTGCATTTGCATCTAAGTAAACACTCTTCACTCATGCTCACATCCTTGGTTTTGCAATTCTGCTGTTGAATAGTCCCAGTCTCCTGCCTACAGGCATGAGCTTCAGAGGCTGAACTGTCCAAATTCAGCTGTGAATTTGTATTCTTCTTCTGCGAGAAGAGCCAGCCTGTGGCCATCTCACTGCTAACAGGTAGTTAGCATGAGGTTTGCGAAGTGTGATGTTATCACTAGCCAGTTGACCAGAGGAGCTCAACTTCTTAGACTTTTCGTCCCAGTATGATCTTTATCCCTGTCATATTTCTTAATCTTTTCAGAAAGGCATCAGTCAGAGAACCGTGACTGCTGAGGAGCTGATAAGCTTCCTCCCTACTGGAAAAACAGAGTAGTTTACAATATTTACTTCCACTAGATAAGTTTTATAATAGTTAAGAGAATTTTATTAGGAAGTTGCAGAGCAATCAAATGAGAACAAAATTATTAATAAATTTGCTTAATAAAACAATTAAAGCAAGTATAAAGAAACTCCAACTACCTCTTTGTGCAGCAAATAAATGGCAGCAGCCTCTTTTTAATTCTACTGGGTTAATACACTTGGCATATCTGTAATTTAAAATAGCCCTGAGATTTAAACCATTTTGCAGCCACTGCTTTTACATGTTGCCAAGTTCCATCCCAGAAAGGTGGCTGCAGTTCTCCTACTCTTCATTTTTCCAGCTTAAATAACACAACAGTTTCTTTGTTGTTCCTTGGGTGATAACCCTCAGCAAGCCTTTTCTTTCCAAATTATCTGCCTTGTCCACAGCCCCTCATGGTCTCAAAATACAAAGCGAGCTCGGGTTCTTTCCAAACATACTAATGATAAAGACTGTTCGTTCTCCCAGTCGGCTTTGGTGCAATCTGTTTCAAACACTGGGATTGATGAGTGTCTCAGAACAGTGTAGGAGGGCTGCCTGATCGTGACTGAGCCACAGAGTTTAAAAAAAAAAAAAACTGAAAAATAATAGATTCATTTCAAATAGAAAATAAAATTCAAGGAAGTCGTGGTTTGACTAAAACAAAAAGCAAGCCAGCCAAGTTTATTGTCTAGATTATTAATTGTGCTGTATTTTTCAGCTGCCCTGAGAATGTCACTTTAATCATTTGCTGAATCTGAAGCCTGGGTCTCCAGAGATCATGTTCTGATCTCTCACATATGGTATATCGCACTGTTCATTAGACCCACTGGTCCAGTCACATGGAAACACCGTTCAGACTATTTCTATCTGTATCTGCTACTTTTCTTCCTGAATGTGTCAGTCCCATGATGAGGGCAGTGACTCCAGCTGATACAGACACAATTGCTGATTGCAAAGAGAGACACTGCCGTGAAAATGAAGAGAAGAGGGCTTTATTTCTGTCACGGTTCAGCCTTCAGGAAAAGTCCCTGCCCTGCAGAAATACAGATTCCCTTGGGGGAGGAAGGTGCTGAGGTATTTGAGATCATGGGCAGTGGAAAGCGGATGGGTTACCCTGTGGACACAGTGCTGGGCTGGGATGAGGCAAACCTGGGCGTCTTTCAAGAGCAAGGAAAAATGCTCACCAGTGTCACGAAACACGGTTCTCAGCTGTAAGCACTCTTGCTGTTTCAGACATCTGGCAGCTGGAATTGCAAATATCTGGGAGCAGAGACTTGCTTTGTACAGGGGGAAGCAGGATTTCTTGCTCTTCCCTCTGAATATTTGATGCTGGCAGTAGAGAAGTGGGAAACAAGGTAATCTTATCCAGGATGGCCGTAAGCCAGTCAACGTTGACTTCTGGTCCTCGCTGGAGAGACAGGGCTTGGATAGAGCCCAGCTAACCATGGAGCAAGCTCACATTTAGGAGCCTGTTTTCAGCCACACGTGCAGAAGAGTTGGTACTGGCGGCTACCAGCAGAAACCAGGTCAAGGGATTCCCAAGCAGCACAGAGCGCTTGCCAGGGGACCCCAAAATGTCACATCCAACTTCTCACCCTGCACTCTGTCGGGTGAGCCGGGGAGCGGGGCGTGAAATGTTGAGTCAGGATAAATGTCACAGCCAAAGGTCTTCAGAGGCAGAGTGACAACAGGAGGAGACACAAGTGCCAGGAGTTCTGACACAGGGAAAATGCTGTCACTGCCACCACCTCCAGCCTGGAGATTTATTGATAGTAAATTAGGATGTGCCATAAACAGGGGTGATATTAAACGAATCTGACTGTCTCAGGGACTAAGTTTTACAACCCAAAGTGTGAGCTTTCTCTCCCTCACTGAGATCCTGAGGCGTTTTTGCAGCAGCTCCCGCGATCTCATTAAGTGCTCTCCTGAGGAAGGCTCTGACCCAGGAGAGCCCTCTCCGTGTGGCAGGCTGCTGGCTGCTGAGCTCAGATGCAAATATCCGCTGGAGAACATGGTGTGCACCCTCCAGGTGTGGTCATGGAGACCTCTTGGGTCACCACCATTGCCTCACCGGCTCCACAGCCTTCTCCACCACAGCTTTGGAGGAAACCAGGAATTGCCCATCAGGTGTCCTCAGGTACCAACGCACCCCTGGTATCAGAGGAGCTGACCTCAGTGCCACCAGCTCCTGCCTGGGGACAAACCTTGCTGGAGCTGTCTTGTGACAGCATTGAACTTAGGTGATCCTTTGCCCTCTCAGCCTGGTCTCAGCTTCTGAGGCCAAACCCATGGCTTCCTCCTGGAATCACTGGCCACAAAGGGTTGTGCTGTCCTGCAAATGCTTTCTTTCTGCTCCATTAATGCAACTGGGGCTGTGATAGCAAGCTCTAGCTGTAGTCTCTCTCCCCCATAATAAAAAAGCTCCAGGGGCCAGATATCTGCCATGCCAGGGCTTGGTGAGCCACCATGCTTTTGTTCTCGGGGCTTCCCTTGTTCAGATAATACACTTTTTCCCAGAAGTGGCAAAATCTTCAGCAGAGCCCTGGGGACACTGTATTCAAAATCCCAAATCCTTTCTGTCTATCAGAGATAAACCAGATCTGTGAAGTTCAAGGTCACAGCATCCCATGGCCACAAGCCCTGATCTTCGTGTGGCACAGGTTTCATTCACCAACCCACGGGGCTCAAGGAAAGTGATTTAGTCCAGACAGGCTGCAGCTTATCTCAGGGAAAATGTTTATTTTGATGGTATCCCTGACGAACCTTCTTGTCCTTCTGCTCTCATGACATTTCTCTCTGCTCCTCCAGTCTGCTCACAGTTCTCCAAGGGCGTCTATGCCATCTTTGGTTTTTATGAGAGGAGGACTGTCAACATGCTCACATCTTTCTGCGGGGCTCTCCACGTCTGCTTCATAACGCCCAGCTTCCCCGTCGAAACGTCCAACCAGTTTGTTCTCCAGCTTCGCCCAGAGCTCCAGGATGCCCTCATCAGTGTCATCGAACACTACAGCTGGCAGAAGTTTGTGTACATTTATGACGCTGACCGGGGTAAGTCACAAGCACCCCAGGAGAATTACTGTGCAATTACATGTAGTGGTGTAGATAGTCTTTGGCTCGAGAAGATCCCTTACTACAGGTTGCTGGAGACTGAGAGGGTAGCTAAAGGAAGAATCAACCTATGCCTTCCCTGTTTTTTATTCTTTTTCTAAATATCCATTGCTGACCATTGCAACGGTGGGACATTGATATATAGAAAAAGCATTAGTCAGAACCAATACCTCTGGGTTCATAGAGTCAGACCAGAACCCAGTAACACAACGGAAATATTTCGTATATAAGAGGTTTGGGTTTCACATGGGGAAATTGTTTATATTTAATACATCCCATTTTCATGTCTGTCCAACTCAAGACCACTCAGTCCCGTGCTTATGAATGTGGATCAGCAGCTGCTAAGGTCTCACCCGAGCCCCCATCCCATGATGATATGTGTGTATGTTTGCAGTGGTAGTATGGAAAACTTCAGGTTCTCTATGTTAGTGTTAGTTGTCTGCTTAAAATAATAAAAGCCTCTGTTGGGTTCTTGGAAGATATTGGCTAACTTTTGAAACCATGAACGAGGCTAGTGAGTCATTGCTTTGTGATTCAGTTTCTCTAGCTCTCAGATGCCTCTAAAGCTTGGAGGCTGAGAGCAAAGCAGCTTTGTGAAGGACAACACAGTGGTAAGGTCATTCACAGCTCTGTCCTGGAAGTTATTGTAAACCCCAGATGACGTTAAGAGACAATTATATGATGTAAAAGCATTCCACCCAGCTTTCTGTTGTCTCAAGGGATGGGCATGCTCTGTATCCAAACAGGACAGCAGTAGGTGGGGTGGTGTAGCAGAGTGCAAAATAGTGCTATGTGTATCTCTTCTGAAAAACTGTGCATGTAATTTAGGCAAGATCCTTTTAAAAATAATGAAGTTTTCCAATGAGGTGCTGCAAGGAGAGACAGGGGTGCTGAATATGATTGTGTATTGTGATTGTTAAGGGAGTCTCTAACCCTAACCCTAGGAGCATAGAGCCTAAACAGATCAAAAATGAGAAAGGAGCTCTGGCCCAGAGAAATGAAGTGATTTGGGTAGTGACAGACAAGAATATGCGGATTAAAACTCTTATCTGAATCCCACAGTGGGGCCTGATCCACAAGACTGATCTGTCAATTACAAAAGAAAACTAGGCCTGGAATCATCCTATTTTCCTGTGCTAGGACAGAAAAGGCAGGAGCCATTAATTCTAGGC
Source organism: Anser anser (assembly GCF_964211835.1). Taxonomy (NCBI): domain Eukaryota; kingdom Metazoa; phylum Chordata; class Aves; order Anseriformes; family Anatidae; genus Anser; species Anser anser. Next base: position 7,006,503 of record NC_139735.1, read on the forward strand.
CAGCTGTGTGTGGGAAAAATGCTACACTATTATCTGCTCATTCGAGTTCTACTGTGCTCTTGTAGTGCTATATCCAGCCCAGCATGGGACAGCTATGCAAGCTATCAGAAGGATGGAAAAATGACATTGTAAAACTACACCTTGGTTTTCCCTCTATTGTCCTCTTCCCCCTCTCTTCCCATCACAGGATTGTCAGTCCTACAGAAAGTGCTGGACACTGCAGCCGAGAAGAACTGGCAGGTGACAGCTGTCAACATCCTGACGACAACAGAAGAGGGCTACCGCATGCTCTTCCAGGAGCTGGAGAAGAAGAAGGAAAGGCTGGTGGTGGTGGACTGTGAATCTGAGCGGCTGAACATCATCCTCAGCAAGGTTGTGTCACTGTGGTTCTGCTGGGAGGGGGCTGCATGCACTGCAGAAGTTTTTCTTCCCCATTCTTGTCTGATCCATGTCTCATTGCAGCACATCATGCGTGTGTGTGAGCATAGGAGGTATTTTTCCTTTGTGTTATTTTGGAAAGTGTAAAGTCATATGAGTACTTGGAGCTCCTGTGTATTCATGCTGAGTGAGCTTTGCTGCTTCATTTTCCTTACTTGTCTGATTCCTCTTCTGAGTACTTTAACTCCCCTTACTCCCCAACAAGTTTGCTTTGTGCTAATTCCTCCAAGCAGTGCGCACAAGACATGGCACTTTCTTATTCTGCTGAGTTTTCTCACGTTTTCCCACCCCCTGTAAATTGGAGTGGAAGTGTGAACTGGCACTGCCAGACTCCTGGTCCTGCAGACTCCATGTGCTGCACCAAATTCTCACAACCAGTGCCAGCAGGAAAGAGATGGAGAAGCTTTATGGCACATGTAGTGTCCTTAGGAGCACTGCCTGCAAACAAGGCTGGAGCCCAGCATTGTCCCATGGCATCCAGCCTGCAGCAGGATCAGATGTTCCCAGCTCCCATAAAGACTTGAAGCAAGAGAAACTGGTTCATTCCCATCCATCTCCTGGCTGCTTTGTCAGCTCAAGGCCAGCAGTGTGATACTGCCGTGAGGTAGACTGGTATGCAACAGAGGACTCAGCATCTCTGGTTGCATGCCCAGCCTTGTCAGTCTAGATAAATCACCCAGTATTGTAGACCCATTTTTTTTCCCCCTTTTCTTCCCTCCATGCCTCTCTTAGTGAATATGGACTCTCTCCTGAATATGGACTTCTGTGGACAGAAGACCAATGCAAGCTCATGGGCAGGCCCACTCTTCCAGGGTTTTGAGTCCCCTCTTCAACTCCAGCCACATCTTGCTCTCTCACACATACAGCCAACGTCTTCCCAAGCTGCAAATCCCATCCCACATGCTTTAGAAAGGGCCCAGCAGTGTCAAGCAGCCATTGCACTGTACCTCCTGCTGTCATACTTCTTATAACCAGCTCACTTACCTCATGCTTCACACATCGCTTTGTCTAAGCTACCTGTCACCTCCCGTCTCACACTGCAGCTGCTTGCTGTCTGGGGCAAGGACTGCCATTTCATCAGCCGCACGGCTCAGTGACGAGCACAATCCATCCTTGTTGGATGTCTCTGGGTGCTACTCTGTTATAAATCATAACAAAGGAGGCAGCAGGTTTTAACCTCAAAGTGAAGGTCACACTCACAAAAGAGACACCAGATTGTTCTGGAGGGTAAAGCCTTCAAGTCTTCTCTCTGACCATGCAGCAGCTGCAGTTGAACAAAATCTTTGACAGGACCTGGTAGTGAATTTGCCTTTCCTGCAACCTTTTGTATAAGGTATATCAGATTTCTAGGGTTAATGATGTTGCCTTTTCAAATCTGGTTTGTCTAATGGAAAGCTAAGTTCCATAGTCAGAGGTTATCTAGTTTGCCTAATATGAACAGGAAAAGAAGTCTCTATTTCAAACTTCTTCACATAACAGAAGCAAGAGTTAAATTTACATCTAACTGAAGCTATTTGCATGACCCCCTCTCAAAAAAAAAAAAAAAAAAAAAAAACTGGTCCTGCTGTCCACCTGTTTCCAGGGAAATAAGAGATGATGATGTGTTTTCCTGCATAAAAGAGCAATTCCAACTGATCTCTGTGCCCAGGGGTAACTCTCCTGTTAGGGATAGGGCTGTAAAGATTTTTCTGACCTGTGCAATTCATTCCTATCCTTGTCTGACTTCTTATTCTGAGCCCAGAGGGATTTCAGGAGCAGAAGTAGTTACCCCAGTGTAAGCAGGGGATGCCAGGTCTCTTGCAACGTAGGGATGAACCAGAGAGGGGCAAAGATGGTATTCAGCTCATTATCACAAAAAATTCAGCTGTGACTTAAACTCAGGCTGTCGGCTGTCTCTCAGCTCACCACACCAGCAGCCTCTGCATGGATGTCACTGTTTTGTTTGTCCTGTCTCTTTGAGTGTCTGAGGTGTTCAAAGAGCTGCCTCAGCCTCTCAGAGACATTTTAATGCATTTATCTTTTTCCCTGACAAGCCTGTCTCTGTCTTTTGGTGTCTGTGGATTTGTGCTCCCCAGTGAACAGAAGAGCTGGGGATGGCTGTTAAGCATCAGTCACTCATATATACACAGCAGTGCTTGCACATATTTAGTTTCTTCTCCACACCACCTGCATGTAACACAGACAGCCCCCACTGACTCCAGCATAGTGGTCCTCCTGCTCCAGAGACCTTAGCTGATGAAGGAGCCAGCACTCAAAGTGTTAATGATACATGGAAAATGACCTGATTTCTTTCTCCTCTGTGTCACGTCTCAAGGGCATGATTTATCTTTGCCAAGGTAACTGTCATTTATGAGCCAGGCTTCAGTTCAGGGCAGGATATCCGTGGGGCTGCACTGTGTAGCCTTAATGGGATAAATAAGCGGTGGGTTGCATTACATCAAAGCACTATATTGTTTCTTCCTTGTCTCTCATTAAAATGAATAACTGGAATTTCTCCTTTGCTACTGTTTCACTCTGAGAGGATTTCTCTCTAATAGATGTCAAACTGGCCCATTAAGAAGTGGGTAATGAAACCTAGGTGGCCCAAGTGAGCTATCAGCATGCAGCCCAGCACAGCCTCTCACTACGTCCAGCCTAAGTGATAAATGCTATTATAACCTCAGCTTGCTACTGCCATCCGGACACATTAGGACTGAGCAAGCATTTTAAAATAAATTAAGATCACAAATAACTGTGTAAAACACAGGAAGCAAGCCTCATAATTCAGGTGGATGGGCTGCAAGATTAACAGCTCAGGGGAAGCTGGTCGGCAGCCCTCTCCGGTTCATCGACTCTGACACCTAATAAAATAACAAAGAGGGAGTTTGGGCAGAAGGAGCCAATGCCATCTATTGTTGACGCTGGAGAAATGGGGAATTGGATCGTAATTCTTAGGCATCGCTGTGCCCCAGAGATGCTCTTTCCTCCCACAAGTTCTGGGACTTGCTACAAGTCAGTTTCAGTTGATGAATGGAAGGGGACAAGTTGAGTCTGGTTTTGCTTCTCAGAGCTGGCACTAGAAGATACTCAGATGTAAAACTACCAATAATAAGAATACCTATCTTTGGTATACAGTTTTTTTCTGAGTGCTCCAGACTCCTCTGCAGTAGCCATTCTGAGGGAGCCTGTGGGGAGAACCACAGGACAGTGAAGCTGGTGGAGCTGAGATTAGTTGTGTAAGATACTGCTACTAAATGAAGCCTTCAGTGGAGTTAATTGCAACCCCTACATGAATGCTGGGAACCAGACAAGTTTTAATGTGCCTACAAGAGCACTTCATCAGAGAAAGGCTAAGGCAGATGAACCAGTTGCACAGAGTAAGTGTCAGCTCATTTATAATCCATTTGGAAATCCCTAAATTGTTGCTCATGAGAATCTGGGAGTGCAGTCCCATGGGAAGGATCAGTCTGTGCACACATGCCCTGGGCTTTGATGCTTCCCAAACACCTGCTACCAGCCTAGGGTGTGAGAGAAATCCTGGGTAGACTGATCTCTGGTCAAATCCAGCACGGCAGTCTCTTTGTCATCATTCTGCTATGAGGATCTTTCTGGCCTCACTACCATTCCTGCAGACTTTGCCTGAGCATTAGCAATGCAGGCAGTAATTCAGAATCAATTCATACAACAATAGAAATAAAGGGGTAGTGCTGCTGGCAAAGAAACCTTATGGAAGCAGCGCAATTCCCTGAGAAACTGGCAATTCTTTTTTTTTTTTTTTTAATGTGCTTTTTTCAGTGTTTTCTTTTTATATGTGGGTTGGTTCAAGTGCAGATGATACATGGCTCTAAGTAAACTGGTAAGAATTTAACAGTACTGCTGGAAATCAGTAGAGAGAAATTTCAGTGGAAACCTATAGCCAGCAAGCAGAATGTGATTTTGTCTGTATTCTTTCTATATTGTTTAAATCAAGGAATAAGACGACCATCAGGGACCATCTGATCTGTGACCCTCTCCCCCATAATCACAGGCAACCCTATACAGGTTTTGCCTTTCTACCTAGACAAGGGAAACTTTCCCAGCTACCAAGCTAACATAGGAACTTTCAAACACTACAGATCTGTAAGCAGTTGTATTGATAAAAGAGAACATAGATCTGACTGTACAGGCATCAGGGAGAACGGAGCGTGGCAAAGAGCATATATTGCGACGCCATGAATATGAAGTTATAAATAATCTCAATGAACGTGCAGGGGGAAATCCTCTGTTGAGTAACTTGCTCAGGCAGCTTTGTTCTGGAGATGTGGGTTTGAAGCTACCCCAATGCACTAAAGGAGAAAAGCTGCCCTATAGCTTAAACCTGCAGGTAAGTGGCTGTGGCTGGGACTCGAGACCAGTAAATGTGCGGAATAGCTCTCTAGTCTTGCTCCATGTTTCAGTTGTGGTCACAGGACAAATGGAGTCCAGCTCTCCACTTTGTTCCTTTAGTGTCTGTTTAAAAAAAAATAAAACAGCAGTCTTCTTTCTTTTTTTTTTTCTTCTTTTTCTTTTTTCCTTTTTTTTTTTTTTTTCCTGAGCCCATAAGAAACAGGTTGGTTCAGGTAATTTACTCTCCGTGCCTATAGAATCTGCTTGGGAATCTTCTCTGGTCTAATTTCATGCTTGCTTCTCAAATGTCATGTGTGAAAGCGCTGTCCTTCCTCTAACAAGACTCTGAATTTTTATTTTACTATGTCTTCCTCTCCGCATCTGAACTGTCTCATTGGGAAAAATTGGATAGGAAGGGCAGATAAATGAAGCTCTACTTCTTTAGCTGGTCTTTTCTAAATATCCTTGGTTTTGATCTTACAGATCATCAAGCTTGAAAAAAATGGGAATGGATACCACTACATCCTGGCAAATCTGGTGAGTTGAGTATAGCTTATTTTTCTTACCATCCTCAGTGTTTTCTTTGGTGTCTCATGCTTTGCAAAGCACTATATTTACAGTTACTGAGACTGAAGTCTTTTTAACCCATGTCTTAGTGGATTAAAAAAAATACCAAAGTCCTTTGCAGTATTCTCCTTGTGGTGTTTTCTGTCTTGAGCCAGCAAGAACATCTCCAGGGTATCTCCAACGTTGCTAGGACTTTTTGCCTCCAGATTGAATCTGTATCTTTTCAAAGCCAATTAAACCAACTGTCAATTAATGCCTGTTGTGATAATGATTTTTTTTTTGCATGTCATGGGCACCTGAGCTCCTGGCATTGCTCTCCCAGCTCCTTTCAGCTGGGCCACCAAGGAGCTGTTGACTGTTGGTAACAACTTGCATTTCCCAGCTGCTTTCAGCTTCATTTCAGTGTTTCACAGCCAACCTGAGAGCCCCACGAAGGGCAGACTTGTTAATGCTGATGCACCAAGATCCCTCTGACCTTCCAGTGAACAGAAAACATGTAACTATTCTGCAGCTTGGTGCTAAATCAAATCTGACTGTCATGGCTCTAAGGGAACCATTGGATTTAAGGTTTTCTTTAAGGAAAGGGTTGTTCCTTTACTGTAGGGAGGCATTGCCTGAGGACAGAGCTGTGCAGCAGCAGGTCCATCTTTATGGAGCAATATGCTGTCCTCTCCTGGGTGGTTAAAAAATTTCTCTGCTTAAGGAGGTTTGGGAAGAGATGAGAGAGAGGAATAGCTGTTGTCCGTAGAGCAGCTGAAGGATTTCCACAGCACAGCTCCTGCCCTCTCCTCCCCAGATGTGTCTGCCCCTCAGGGAGGGCAGCACGGCACGGGCTGGTGCTGGCACCCAGGGACTGACCCGCTCTCCCAAGGACTCCTGCTGTGCAGAGTCTGGGATCTTGGGGGGTCTTCTGTCCTACGGGCCTGGTGCCAGCCTGTGCCATGTCTGTGGGGATGTGGTGTCCGTGTAGGGTCTGGAGCCGTTCTTCCCTCCCACAGCTGCATCTGTGAGGCAGCACGTCAGGGCCAGGGTAATTAAACTTTAAACTAGCAATTAGTCAAGCAGTTGCTGCCGTTCTCCTTCTCTCAGTCCCAAGATAACTCTGTAATTTACAAGACAAAAATGGCCACATAATTACCCCGCAATGCCCTGCTACTGACCCTGCATTTCTGTGCTGGGTGCCTACCATGTAATTACAAAGTTAAAAATGTTACATTGTGCAGGGGAGACATGCAAACTGTAGAGCAGCCAATAACTCCAGTTGCTCATTTTTTTTTAGAAATATTATTTGCTGTAACCCACGTCCTAGTCCTCAGATGTTTATGAAAGTCCCTTCGTTAAAGTTAAGCAGGGAAGCTATCTGAAGTAGCTGCAGTGCCCATGCCTCTGTGCTTTTATGCATACCCATGCAGAAGGCTAAATGAGAATGATGTCAGCTCTGCTCTTTGCATGGTTTCACAAGGATAAATACATTAAAGGCATGAGGTGGTCTGATACTCAGGTGATGGAGTTGTGAAGGACATGTCCCTCTGTCTTATGATACTGCTCTCTCCCACTTTCAGCCTGAGAAAGAAGACTTTTCTCATCTTTAATTTGTTTTCTTAGCCTTTGCACAAATGCTGAGAGGACAGAGCTGGCTAGAAGAGGGCTGCATACTCAGCCAACATGAATTATAAATAATTAACTCAGAGCAAAAGGCTTTTCATCTCTTGAGCCCCTCCGCAGGGAGACTGTGCCTCCCAGACATGGCTCAGTGGGGGCTGCTCTGGGTACCCACGACCCACAGGATCTGACGGGACCACCAGAAACCACTGTTGTTTGCTGTGCTTTTCAAGCAGCTTTGATTTTGCAGGGAGAAGAGGAAGGGTGAAGGGAATAAAAACTGTTTTCCTGTTCCTTAAAGCAGCAGTGCACAAGAGCCAAACTCCTGAGATAGAAAGGTTAACAAAAAAAAAAAAAAGAGAGAGAGAGAAAAAAAAAGAAGGATAATCAAATAACTTGGGAAAATGATGGGGAATTAAAAAAAAAAAAAAAAAAAAAAAAAGGAATAACACTCCTGAAGATTAAGAAGGCCCTTTCAAGGACAGAACAAGCTTTGAGGTTTTGCCGTGCACATGGGCAGGTTCAGACACCAAAAGCTAAATCAGTGCCTGTGATGTGCTGCACCCACATGAGAGCTTAGTTCTGCAAGGAGGTTGACGAAAAGGCTGTGATGATCCTGTGTTCCTGAGACAGCTGTGGTGGTGAGGCAGGACAGCAAGCCTGCCGTACAGAGATGGCCAGGGATGTTTTATGGGACTGGCAGAAAGTGGGACATCAGCGTCTGGGAGGGTTAAACCAGTGTGATTGCTCAAATCCAAGAGATTATGATAGTTTTTACCCCTCTTCTAAGGACATCTCGTTGCTGGATTAGAGCCTTTGGAGGGTGTAGCATGCAGTAATTTATTCACGCTGACTCATACACGTAGTGGATAGACCTTAAACACCCCATATTTTCCTCTGTAGCCAAGTCCTTAGAGGACGGGGCGTTTATTGCCCACACACACACATTCCCACGTGTGCATACACGCACGCAGAGAGGACAGCCTGGTTTTGGGGAAGTGGCTCAGTCTGGAGGGCTGGGTCTAAAGAGAATAAATTAAGAGCTGCAAAATAAATTAAGAACTGCAAATGCCTGAACATTTCCAAATTAGTAATTTCTTGTCCCATGTGCTGATTGATGGAGTCCTGGTTTTAGGACTCTCATCGTATGTAAATGTAAGGCTCTCAGCCCTGGCTGGGACAGGCTCTGCCCTGTGCAAGTCAAGTGAACCCTCATGGGTCATGGTCACCAGTCTACCTGCACCAGCCAGAGCAAGTGGATGGATTTTCAACACCTCTCTTTTTGCTACATTTCCTGAGACCTTCCCCATGGGGAAAAATAATGGAAATTACACACTTGAAGCAAATGTTGGAAAATATTTATGGATATCCTCCCCCCAGAAATCTTTTTTTTGGTGATATTTTTGTTCAGAGCTATACTGAACCAAAAAGTCAGAAGCAGCACCCTACTGTCCAGTTAGCTCCAAACTGGTGCTGCATCAGGAGCGCAAAGCAAGCGAGTTTGTAAGGAAATGCACAATATGAATAAAGCCTGCAAAAATCGTCCATGGAGCATTTGAAGACAGAGGAATTCTCTGTCTGGTCACGGACAATTCATGAACAAAGAGGAACTGGCTTGCATTAATCACTGCTTGTTTGCCCAGCGGTTGCTGTCGGGCAAGCTGCAGTAAAGCACCAAGCAGAATTTGACAAGTAGCAGCAAATGAAAGCTAGTATTTCCTAGCAGGAACAGCTTTCTTTTTTTTCAGTGAAATTGCTGTTGCCAAGGTGAGACAATAATATCTCTGTGTTCACAAACAAAATGAAACCATTCTGCACCTTAGGCCATGGACAAACATCCTTCTCTGAATCTGCTCTGCCTGTTAAAGACACAACCATTCTTGTCAGCTCAGCCCTGCCCATCCCATGAAGGTTTGTCTCCAGCATCATCACCAGGGGAAGTATTCATGTGAGCATTCCTGCCTCTCCTTGGGGCAAATCTGCCACTGTCTGTGGCTTTTGCAAAGTCATGAAAAGCAGAATCTCACCCAGTACCTGTTAGAGTTACCTCGGTTAGCTTTTACCAGTTGCCAGCCTGGTTATTTGTCAGGTACACCAGCACAGGGCAGTTGCATTCATCTCTCACTCTCTCTGTACTTTTCTTTTTTTCTTTTTAGAATTCAAAGAGGTTTGGCAACTTTAAGAAGTGTTTGTTTTTGTGGGTCTTATCTTTCTAAGCTTTGTTCTCAGCTTTTGAGAGCATCGTCTAGCAGCCACAATGAAAAAAATATAAAGTCAATAGCATCAGAGGAGCAAGCTTAGAAACTTCTGGGATTTCTTTCTTTTGATGTTACTGACTTGTTCCCCATAACCTTGGCTTCATGTATCTGTCTTTCCTACACCAGGGATGTAGGTTGACTACTGTCAGTAGTGGGAGAACGTCAGCTCTCCTGGGCAGAGGAAAATTTTTGTCTTAAAATAAGTGACATTCATGTGACCTGTCTTTAAAAGAAAAGTATTAAGGACAGCTGCCACACACAGTGTTTTAGCCTTTTTTTTTTTTTCTTGGTGCATTAGTCCAGGTTCTTCTTTTAGCAAGTGCTCTTGTTTGAAGTTGAATAGATAAGTGTGTGAGATTGCTGATGCTAGGGGTAGCAAGGAAACATAAAGATAAAAACAGAGTCGATTAGTTAAGTAAGCATTTCTTCCTATGCCATTTTACATCAGCATGTGTGAGTGCTGAGTTAGGCCGTGGACAGAGTTCCACTTTGCAAGCAGTTGTGATGGTTTCGGAGGTTACTAGCACAGCAGCTTTGACAGCAGAGAGGCTTGGGCAGGAGTCAGGCAAAATCTGCTGGTTTGGTTCAATTCCCCTGTGGTTTAAATATGCCCCTTTGATATTTATTTATTTATTTGTTTGTTTTTCTCCTGAAAATAAGACATGCAGAATGTGCACAACCTGCAATGTATGCTGCAACCACATGGGGAGAGTCTGCTGTGCCCATGATGCTGGGTACAAGACCAGTGCACAAAGATGCACTGGTGGCCCCGTCCAGTGTTGATGACTCCGTTGCCTGCACCGAGCCCCTGATTCAGCTTGCCTGGAGCTAAAATGTGATTTTCAGCCACCCATCTGCTTGAGGGCTGCCGTGGTTATTTGAATCACCTTCAGGTATTAACACGTTCTCCTGCCCCCTGAAGTCCTGCTGGATGAAGGGACAAATGAGGTCAGCAGTAGTCAGGGCTGCGTCAGTAACTGGTCTGAAACAGCTTCGTGGGAGTTTCTGGAAGGACGTGTACAGCACTGGCGTCTTGGCCTGGTAGGATCTCAAGATGCCTGATCTGGCAAAACTGCTATTCTATTGTTGGAAAGAGATGTCCTAAGTTATTTTTGGCTTTCTAAAATTATGCTAGTTAGACCTTTCCAATCTGAGAGTTTGGTGCATGTAGGCTCGTGAGAAAACTTGGCTTTCCAGGCAGAGAAGGACAGTAAAATGTACCAGTGGAATTTCTGAGGCCTGCATTTCACTTCCAAACAGCTTTTCTGTCCCAATTTGAAGATTATCAAGCACAAGGAACTCTTGTAACATTATCTCATCTGAATTATTGATAGTAAAAGGCACAGGAGTGCCCTGAATTAATTTTTGTTTGAATTAGAGTGTCTCATGTAAAAGAAAATCATCTCGTTTTGATATAAATATTGCCCACAGAGGAGAATTTGAGCTGCAGCCTTTGGAAGGACTTTTTGCAGCAGCTAATGAGGGCTCAAAAGCATGTGCGACTTACAGTGGCTTAAAAAAAATCACTGAGCATCAGGTGAGTAACTAACAGATTAAATCACAGACTTTGGAAGAAAATATGTTTGCTTAAATCACAACAAAAGGGTGTTAAACTAACAGGTTTCCTCACCCATTTCCTAATCCATTACCCCAGCTCAACTGGCAAGGGGTGACATGTAAATCCATAATAGCTTCCTCATGGTGACTTCATCAGTGCTTATTTCTAGTCCGAACTTGCCAAGCCTCAGGTTCCTCCATCAGATTTATGCTTGTTTGCTAGACTAGATATTCAATTACTGAAGTTTTGGTCCTTGTAAACTGTGATCAGGTCACCCCTTTATCATATCTTTGATTGAAGTCCTGGCATCTGTCACTACACGGCATGTTTCCCAAACCTTTAAATCAGTTTCTGCTCTGAAAGCTCTCTAAAGCACAAACATCTGCCTAAAGTGTCTGTCCCTCTGCTTGTGCTGAGCTCTCCAAGATCTGTACAATCACATTCAGAATGTGTTGCGGCAGTAGGATAGGGATGATGCAAATAATGACACACAGAAAACCTTATGTCTGCAGTACTATGCAAAAAAATGTTGTTGGTCATCTCCAGCCCTGTGTCCCTGAAGTCTGAATCCTCACCTGGTTTGCCTTGTGCTGACAGACCAGGAAAGACAGACTCATCCGGCTGCAGGACAGGGACCCTGTCTGACTGTGCCCCAGCCTCCTGTTGTTCTTTTCCCTCCTTCGCTTACCTCTGTGTTACAGTGAGAACTCACATGTTTTGCTGCCAAAATAAGATCTGACAAATTAATAATTCTGCAGAAGAGAAGAAGGCCTCTCCTGTTGGAAGGCATGGTGGACTGAGATTTGAGCAGATGGGCCCCTTCTTTGACGTACCCCCCCCCCCCCCCCCTTATTAATTCAAAGTGATGGGAGCGAGGAATGATGTTTTACTGGAGAAGTCAAGCTTGAAGATAATTTAGTTTATTAGGGATGCTCTGTCTGGAAATACTCAGCTTCCTGCTCCCTGCAGAATGACGCCGGCGTACCTTGGAATGACAGGAGCCACTTTGCATTCACTCTGTGGACCTACAGCCATTCAGAAGCAATTGTTTTGTTTTTGCAATGTTTCTTGTAATCACAAAATCTGGTAGAGGGAGGCAGCCTGGCATTTTGGTCCATACAGGGAGAGCATCTAATGAGAGCTGGGCCAGTTTCCTGATGCTGCCACAGGTTTCTAGGTGAGCTTAGGTGAATTGCTTAAACACTTTTTGCTTAAAAGGGGATATTTCAGTGTGGGACTCAAGTTTATGAAATAAAGGGGGAAAAAAAGGCCTCAGTCTCTTCATCCCAGATGGAAAGGGACTGAGAAGACTTGAGCATGCTTGTTCCTGGGGTGATGGGGCTGGTTTAGCTTCAGCCATCAAGCCTTCTCCAGGCAGTTCACAAGAAAGGGACATTTTCTGTCTGCTATTTGGAGATGAACATTGCTGTTTCAGAGGCCCTGGAGGGCACAGAAAATGCAAAGGGAAGAGAGAAAATAACAGTGTTTCTCAGCAATTTAGCAGTCCTTAGACTCGCCAGTGTCCCTTCTCTTGGGAAAAGCCAAAACTTGCAGCAGCAGCATGGAGACTTTAGGCTGGGCTGCGGTGGGGCTGTGGGAGGTGTGCGAGGACCCGCTGCTGAATGCCCCCAGCTCAGCCTTCACTGCCCCACACCGCAGCTTCAACAGCCCCCTTGCACTGCAGGAGGCACCCTGGAGGGGAAAAGGCCAGCAATTAGCACCAATACTCCGAAATACAGACAGCGTTGGGAAGGGTGAGGCTGCGGCCAGCTGCCTGTTGGCGTCAGGACCTGGTGGGTATGGAGGAGAGGTGCTCTGCCACAGCTGCTGTTGCAAATAAGCAGGGAAGAGAAGACTGCTGCTACCTACCTACCGTGTTCCCAGGGGCTGGGCAGGCTGGCGTCCCATCTCTCTGATGTGTGACCTTATCTCCACATCAGAAGGAGCAATGGCACTGGCGTCCTCTGTGTGGGAAGAGGTGGCAGAAGTTTAGGATGCTGCTGCAGTGAAATGAGAGGGAGAGGTGGGGCGTGCAGGGAACTAAGCGGAGCTGGCAGGCTTGAGGAGGGTCCTGCACGCAGGAGGGAGGTTTCCCTCTGCCACCTGACAGCAGTCTGCACTGCCCGCTCGGTGACTTGGCTCCTGGTGATGCTCAGGGTATAAATAAGGAGCTAGCTCATTGCTGGGGACTTTCTTTCCAAGGCAGATCCTTCCTGAACCAGTTAATCAAGATGGATTCATGAGGCCCATTTCAAGTCATCAGTCTTCCTGCATTATGCATTTCCTTTGATGACTGAGCTCACAAGCAGTGGAGAGGAATATAAATGTGTGACTTGCTGACACCTCTCCCCGGAACCAAGGCAGCGAATGGGACAGTAAAACAACCTTTGGCTGAAAAATTGTTTCGGTTTAAGCACAGCATAAAGAACAGATGAAGCAAGGAAAACAAAATGAGGAAAGAATCCTTCCCAGTGCTGTTCTGCTTTCTATTAGAAGACATGAAGGTCTTTACCAGATGCCCATGCTATTTACTAACAGCAGGACTTCTCCATGTGATTGCTTTGCAATGTTCATTAATGCAGAGAGAACGGCCCGTGGTATGGGCTAAAGAGCAGGTTGCCTCCTTTGAACCGAGCCTGGCTGTTGCTTGAACTGTGCTGCAGATGCTGTGAGTCAGAGCAGGCTTGGAGGAGGGAGGCTGTCTCAGCCCGTCAGCACGGATGGGTCCAGATTTTTGTAGTTTATTGTCAGCCTGCTAATTTGATGGCGTTCAGAGAAAGCCGGGCATTTTCCCTGCATGCACAGGCAGGGGGCTGTGCTTTCTGCTTTGCCGAGATTATTTTGCAAAGTGAACTTAAATAAAAGGGACAGCTAATCCTGCTGTAGGGCAGGGGGTGGGCTGGCTGCCACAGTGTCCCTTCCAGCATGGCTTTGATGGGTCCCAGAGAGAACTGTGCCTGCAGAAGTGTTGTTTCCCTTTGAGTACCTGTGTCCTGGGTAGTGCCCGGGACCAGAGGGGATTTGCTTCACCTCTGGGTCCCGCTGTGTCTGCTTGCCTGGGGTGCAGGCACGGCACAGGGCTGGGGCATGGGCTCCTGCATTCCTCCTCTTCCTCCCCAGGGGACCAGCGGTGCTGAGTAAGGAGGTGAGGCCAGACACCTGAGTGTCCAACAGATAAATACCAAACGGCCAAGGTCTAAAGCTCCTGAAGAAACTCACATAGCATCAAATTCCAGAGGCTCCGCTTGTTTTCCTGTACAGCCTGATGTATTCCAGACGTGGCTGCAAAGAGAGCTTTTTGCAGTATTCATTGGTAATTTTTTGAAAAGGGTTTGGCCGTTGAGATCCCATGGAGAACCTCATTCCAGCCCTTTTCACTCCTTGCTGTATTTGATTTGATGGCAAAGGGAAGCATTTCTGTGCTGATTCTGTTCCAAATTGGTTGATACAAAGCATATTGCTGCAAGCACGTCTGCTGCTGCCCCACAGCAGTGGGTTGCAGTCAATCCTTAGTCAGACAGGCTTTCCGAGGTAAAGGAACACTCATTCACTTTATACCTTCTTTCTCTTCGTAATTCTGGTAGTGTGAGGCTTTGCATTATTAATATCTGTGATGCCATGTCCAGGACTGGAGCATAAAGGGCACCTGCCCAAGGGTGTAGTCAGGCTGCATGCAGGCACGGGCACTCGCTGGCAGCAGGGAGCTGCTGCAGCCTCCAGATTCCTCTGAATTCTTCCCATGGTGTCCTCACATGGAGCTGCACTATATAAAACTTTAATATTAAGGATGGCAGGTTGTATTTATTTCTTAGGTAGAGTCATTGTGCCCTGCTCAGTCCGCTAACAGTAAGATAACTGGCGATCAGATACCGCAGTGGGTTAAACGATCGTGTCCCAAGTGGGACAGCTGCTCTGCTCGTCTCCATCCCCTACCTTCTGTGGACTAAAGGTTAGCCTGGATAATTGGGTTGGTTTGTTTGTTTGTTTTTGGTTTATTTTCTGTTTTCCAAGTACGGTCAATTGAAAACTAAATAAAAGGTCCCTTTTTTGCAACATGTGCCTTTAGTACAAGATGTCAGATGACTGATGACTTCTTTGCTTACAGGTATTGTGATTTGTCTGTTCTAATTGTTCTTACAAGCACTGACTGGTCTTCCAGAAAGACAGATAAGTGTATTTAATTGCTGATGCTACTTCACTAGTAGAAACCTTTTCAAGAGACAATTTGTAAAAAATTTGATATATTCTTGTTTGTATGTGAGCCAGTAAGCCAGCAAGCCTCTGGGAATTGCTTTCTAATATATCTGACCTCTGGTATTCCCCAGTTCATTCGCTGTCATGTCACCCAGACCTGCTCTGAGCAGATTTCAGTGGTGCAGTAATTAAAATTACTTTGTAATTAGTACAAGGTCCTGTACTGACCTTGTACTGGGGCATGTGGAGGAGGGATAACAGGTGAAAACAGTTATTTAAGCAGTTAATAACAGTCAAAATGTAAGGACGTATCCAAGGTTAATGATGTCCTCCCTGGTTCCAAATGTCTTGAACAAATGGATAAACTTCAGAGGTCTCCATACTTTAAAAAATAAAAACAAAAATAAACCACTGGAGAAAAAAAATAGTATAAAATTAGTTGTTCCTTTTATCTATTCAGATTATTTTTAAGCTTTGTATAAGACAAATCCCAATGAATATTATTGACTATTTTCTTCACTTTCAGGACGGTTTGGTTTGAATTAAAGGCGGTGTTTTTAACCACTGCTGTCTAGTCTCTGGTGTCACAGTCTTTTTTGAATTTTCCTATTTAAAACTGCTTCTTGCAGGGGTTAAGGACACCAGACACCTTACACTCTGTTGTGAACTTGGACCTTTCTTCATGCCTTTGCAGGCCTTCCAAGGAGGAGCTGGTGGCACAAACTTCAAGTTGCTGTGTGGTAGTTTCTTTTGACAGATCTTTTTCCCCTGAGCACCTCCCAGCAGCAAAATGTCAGTGTAATTTGGTCCTAGCCATGAATAACCAGTTGGCAACCTGTGAGGTCCCTCTTACTGAACCTTAGGAGCTCTGCGTGTCAAAAACCACTTGGCCTGAAATGCATTAAGATGTCAGAGACAATTACCATGCTGCATTTCCTATTCATTAATCACAGCTCTGGCTTTCTGAAACCCCTACGCTAGCAATTACAAACAAGATTGATGTGGGTTAAACCAGCATTCTGAGGAATATGTACTCACAAAATACCACTGTTTTTTTTTAACCTAAATCACTGCACTTTGAAGCTAAACAAATCATCTATTTAGAGCATCTGTACATCCCCATCCAATCCTCAGCCTGTAAGTGGATGTTAAATTGCTTACAAAAAGCCGGAAGAAAAAGTGTGAGTCTTTAAAGGCATTTTTGAGTCACT
This sequence comes from Anser anser, assembly GCF_964211835.1. Classification (NCBI taxonomy): domain Eukaryota; kingdom Metazoa; phylum Chordata; class Aves; order Anseriformes; family Anatidae; genus Anser; species Anser anser. Next base: position 7,022,675 of record NC_139735.1, read on the forward strand.
TATGACTCTCTCAGTCTGACGCTGATGTAAGAGAGCAATTTAGTCTTTTCCTTGCAAGCTGTCTTTTCCCACAACAGGTTTCCATCTAACGGCTTGATCCTGACCTTGGAAGTTAATGAGCTAATTAGCTCCCCCAGCCTATGCACAGGGAGCACCATTTTGGGAACCTGACCAGGGTCTTGTGGGAGTGATGTGCCCTGGCTTTTTTAACTCACACCATCATCATATATTTGAGAGCAAATAGGGAGAGGAACTCGGTGGTAGGTTGAAAGGAGAACATGCACCAGCAGCAGGCGATGGAGGGGGAAGGCAGAGCCTGAACAAACTCTTTATTGCCCAAATGATTACATTGTGCATGATTCCCTCATTCATTTTCCTGCATACATTGTGGTTGTTAATGGTACAGGGAAAATAATTGACTGCATCTCCTGTGCCTGTATTTCAAAAGAAAAAGCACCGGACTCCACCTCTCCCGCACACAGCAGCCCAAGCCAGAGGACCGAGCCTCTAGTCAAGCACCTGCTTTGGGCAAAGGAGCACAACAAATAGTTTTGAATACCAGCAGTGCTGAAGAGATGGGATCAAAGCTGGGAGGCCACAAAATGTCCTTTTCTCCTTACTGCTTGCAGTGTCTCTCTAATTGTTTTTTTGCCTCTGTCTCAGTGGGAATGACTAATTCAATAATGCCACCCCAAAGCGTGTGTATTTGCACATTTGTTTTCATCACTTCCAGTGGGCAAGAGGTAGGGGAGAACAATAAGAAAACCAAATAAATATATTTCATTAATCTGAAAGAAAAAAAGAAAAAAAAAAAAGCCTTTTTCTTCTCCCAGAGTAGTAAATTCTACAACCTGTCTTTTCTAACAGATAAATCCTTTGGCAGGCTAGCTGACCACTCACTTCTTGAAAGTTCATTGACCAGGATTTGTTTTTCCCTACAAACTGTGACTTGGCAAGAAGTAGCCTCTCTAGTGGTGACAGTGCTTAAATGTTAGGGCTGGGTGAATAATTCTTTCCCATAAATGCCAAGAATTTTTTATTTTCATCCTAGCATTATTTGGAATACATTTTTCTATTATTTTGCTAGCATTCTTGCAAACGACCTGGTATTGATATGACTATTTGTCTCCCTGGATGGAAGCTGCAGGATATCCCCAGCTCAGGGCCTCTCTGTTGCCCATGTGAAAGGTAAGTTCACCCTGTGGTCAGGGAGTGGAACCTCTCTTAGAACTGGGCCTTACTTTGCAGAGGGAAGAGGTTTTTCCGATGCTGGCTGACAAATTCATAAGTAGACAGACTTCATGTTAGCCGCCCAGAGATGTGTTCGTCTGATGAGTGTCTCCTGTTTCTCTCCTGTACCAGGGATTTATGGATATTGATCTGACAAAATTCAGGGAGAGTGGAGCCAATGTAACTGGATTCCAGTTGGTGAATTACACGGATGCTGTTCCTGCCAGGATCATGCAGCAGTGGAGGAATAATGATGCCAGGGAGCACCCTCGTGTGGACTGGAAGAGACCAAAGGCAAGTAATAAAGAAAACCATTTAAGCTAGGGTCCTTCTGGCCCAGATCAAGTTACTCTCACTTCTTCATGATCACACTGAGCTCTTTAATCTCACTCTGAACACCTGTCAGTTAATATAATTGTGAACGTTATCTGTTCTAGGTGCCTCAGCATTGTCTGAATGTTACTAGGCAGTACCTGCTGCCTGCTCAGTGCACAAGTTAGTGTGTTCACTCAGTCTTTTCGCTTTTACCTTTCTCAAAGCTGAGGACTAAACATCTCATAATATTCAGGATGGAAAAAAAAAATCCTTATTAACTCCTTAAGCACTGACTTAACCACTTGCTAAATATCCAGTGATAATAAAGCCCTTCCAGATGTTGTTTCTGAACATTTCAAATCAGAGTGTACGATAGAGGGCAAATAAATTTTAATTCCTAATACAGACCAGAAGACTCTGAAGCTGTCAAGGGGCGGGGAGGAGTTGTGTTTTTGTTTGTTTCTTTTTTTTTTTTTTTCTATCTGACATTTGGAAACAAATACACTTGTGGCAAACACTCCACAATAGAAATGTCAACTTTGGAAATATTTTAAGAAAGCTGAAAACAAATAAATCAGTAGGTGATCACATGAAAACGAATTAACTTCAATGGTTTCTGTTCATACCAGAGTTTTACTTGTTTCTGTACAAGTTTCTGCTTGAATAAACTCATTCTTTGCAGACTTTTTGCACACTGGAATTTTTTGGCCTCCGTCCATGACCAGAAGGAGTGACTTGTTACTTGTTTTCGCAGATCTGATAGTCTCGCATTCACACTGTATAATGTATTCCTTAAAAGTTCAGGTCAATGATTCTAATTAAACAGAAAGACTTGGGTAACAGGTGAATGGCTTTTAAGGCAGAGTCCTCTTCAGGGAGAGCAATCTGAAAGCAACTGGGCTAGAAGAGCAAAAGGTAAATTAGGAGCTTCTGCTTAACTTTCCTGTCCTCTAGGAGGGAAGGCATCAACTTTCGCAAGTCACCAAGACAGCAGTGATTACAGGGTGCAACAGGCTGCTGAACTCCAGAGATGAGAGGGTGAAAACAGAGCAAATAATCTGAAAAGCTGCCAAACCACTGTAACACGCCTGAGGTCAACTAAGCCTGATTGGCAATGTGCAACTCTTTTTCTCTTTCTAGTACACATCGGCCCTTACGTACGACGGGGTCCGGGTGATGGCTGAGGCATTTCAGAACCTGCGGAGGCAGCGAATCGACATCTCCCGTCGCGGCAATGCCGGGGACTGCCTTGCCAATCCCGCCGTGCCCTGGGGACAGGGCATCGACATCCAGAGAGCGCTGCAGCAGGTTTGCAACCCAACTGATGCATGTGCCATGGGGACAGTCATAGTAGCCTATGGGTGGGGGAAGATGGGCACGTAACAGAAGTGCTCAAACAGCTTGCTTAGGCTGGGAAACTGATCCTTCCACATAAGATCCAGGTCTCCAAACAGTTCAGGGGTGAGCCCATCAAAGTGATTTTTCTGATGTTCTGGGATGGAAAAGCCAAAATATTATCCCATCAGGTCATGGGCCCTATTTTTATCTCCCGCTTCACAAAAGAGGGACCAGCACAGGCCACATTTCCTGAAGCTTCTTCAACTCTCTGTGAACTCTGCTTTAGTTCGAAATTGTGAATTTTGCCTTATGTATTGGCTGACTTCAAAATGTTCTTACAGCCCAGATTATAGCTTGGTTCATACTGTGGCAGTTGGTAAAAGTCTTAATAACAGACATTAAGAAAGTTTATTCCTTAATAATCTGAAAATCTTGCTTTTTCATCCTGCATAAATACTTAGATATTTGAATTAAAAAAAAAAAACAATATTAAACTTAGTGCAAGAGAAAAAAAATAATAAAATCTTCTTAAAGATTAGAAAGATCAAAAAACTTAGATCAAGATCAAAAACTTAGAAAGGTAGAACAGTTCAAAATTTCATTAAATTTCAAAACTAACCTTTGTTTCTAGCAATTTTTTTTTCAGACACGTTCTCTACTTTCTTACTCATAGTCTGTGCTACATTTGTGTCAAAAATAGGTGGATTCCATGCAAATACTGCTAGCTCAGTGTTATCCAAATATAGCTTATCCGATCTTCTTTCCTTAACCGTGAAGAAAGCAAGAAGAACAAAATTAATTTGGTTAATTTGCATCATATATACATTTTCCCAAATATTTTGTTTTGATTTAGTTTTGGCTTACTGGTAAACAAAAATTCCTCTAAAACCAAATCTTCTATTTGATTTGACTGCTAGTATTTGATTTATTCCCAAGCCTGTCATTGACTTTCTGTATGACCTTGGGCAAATCATTGTCATAGCTTCTCCAAATTCTTATAATAAAATCAGCCTCCTTGATGCATTAGGGAGATCGGTTACCTAATAAACATGAAATACTTGGAAGACGTCTGATGAGCAATGGGCTCTCAAGCATTTTCCTTTATTGAATTTATGAGAATAGGATATCAAAATTAGTCTTGGCTAGAAAGTACAATTTTGTGTGTGTGCTTGAAAATCTCCTCAGAAGTTTCTTCATCTCTTCATTCAATCACTTTCAAAACTCTTAATTTTTCAACTGCGGTGATTTTGAGCAAAGAACGTGAACAGCAATTTGCCAACATTGTTTTTTTACCTTTGAAAAATTATAATTTTCCAAAAGTTTGACCAGTTTAGTTGTGATGGTCAAAATAAAAGGTTACGAAACATACAGTGAAGGAAGGAATCTCCAAGGGAAATTTTAAGTATGAATTTAATAATCATCCAGCATTTAATGCTGTAGCAATAACTCCGTTATAGAAAGAGGCAAATGGAAAGAACTTATGATTAGATTGAAGGTTTGAGTTATCCTTTCTGTAAAGACTCACAATTACAGCAATTTTTACTGATATTCACAGTGTTCTTTCTCTTCACCTTCCATTTTCTAATGCCTAAAACATTATGCTCTTTTTAAAAGAAAAAAGTTTCTCTACTTATTTCTACTCAAATGCCTTGAATAAGCTCTTGAATTGCCTCATTCTTGTTTAGTGTAGGAAGGAGTCATGGATGGCAGGAGCAAAAATAAAATGCAATTTGAAACATTCTGCAATTTTCAAATACCGAAATCTAACACATTTTAGCAAAAGGTATGCTTTTATTAACAGGAAATAAGATATTTTTTTTTTCAGGAAATGCTCACGGAATATTACTTTAAGCCAATCCATAGAGTTTTCAGTTATACTTTGAAAAGACTGAGGTCTAAGTTGTACTTATTATTTAAAAAATATAAAATTATCATTATTTATTATGATGAATTATGATTATTTATTATGATAAAATTATCATAATATTTTTTTTGTAACCAAGTCTAACAAGCAGGTACGTGGTCCCTAACTGCTGCCTAGCCCTGCAGACCAGAGGTCACAGCAGCATCCTTCTCTTCCAGCTCTCCAAGCAGAGAACCACATGCCCATGTCTTGTACACAAATGTGTTTCCATTCTCAATGTCTCCAGCTGATTTTACTGGTACTTAGAACTGTTGAAATCATTCCTCACTGTATTTTATAATGATTCAGAGGGCATAGTATTTTCACTGTACAAAAAGAGAAGAAATATTTGCATCAATGACAAACAGCTACATCTAGCTAAAGACAGAACAGTTTTAGTCAATAAAACAAGTTTAAAAAGGAGCCCTAATAGGGGTCTTAGGATGGTAAATGACAGAAAAGAGATCCCTTTTGCTGTCTCAGTGTTACACAGATACCACAGGATTAAGATTTCATTCCTACAGATAGAAGGAATTGCCTTTAGTACATCTGCCTTTTAGTGCATGTCCAATCACAAAGCATGAACTGTGGCCTGAGCTTCAGGCATGGGAGTGTTTAAGACAATGGTGCTTTTCCAGCACAGCTATCTTTTATGGGCATGTTGTTTCTTGTGAGGAGGGAAAAGCATGTTTCTCCAAATGTCATCAAGTATACCTCTTGACTTGAAGCAGCTTCAGAAAATACTGGCAGATGTTCATTTTCATGACAAACCTTTGTGCTAATAGCTGGAAAACAAACACAGTTTAAGCAGATTAGCAGCTGCTTTTCTCCATAGTGATATATCCTCATTTCTTCACCATCGATCTTTATTCTGAGGCTCTCAAGGCACTTAAAAAGGCAGCTAAATACCTGTTCCCATTTTACATATGGTAAGCTTTCAACTGCAGAGGGTACAGATTTGTCCAAAGCAAGTGAAAAGGCCGAGAACAAACCCTTCATTCCCACTCCAGTGGTGTGAGTACTCCTCCACGTGGCCTCTGTAGAGAGGCAAACTCACAATCCTTTTCCCATATTCCTGCTCTTTTGCAAAAAGTGAAATACCCACATTGAGAGGAAAAATTAAGGAAGTGGGATGTGATGCCTGAGCAATGCTCTTCAACTTGACAGTGTCATCAGCAGAGATTTATGATTCAAAGCTTCCTATGCAAATCTCATTTACAGTACTGGATTGTTAGGTTTTATTAGGCTGGTGCAGCATTTGATTGTTAACTGATAGACTCCTCTCTATTAAAAAGCAGCAGCTAGGAGCTATGTCCACAGTTTCGTATTTCCTGCAACTGCAGTTCCTGGTTTGGACTGACAAGTTTTTTCCCATATCCCGATTCCTGGTTAGATTTGGACAACACAAAAAAACACAAAACCTAAGGAGTTCAGAGCTGATTTAGCTCACTGTCACATCCCAAAAGGTGATGGGCTCGCACATGTGATCTAGCTCTTATGCAGGAATCTGAGGGATGTGGCAGCATTGTCCATCCTTCCTCCCCTTGTTTCTTGCTGCTGCTGAAACAGTGAAACAAAACATCCCCACCCTGTGGGATGCTGACCGATTTGCTCTCTGATATTTATGTCTTTAAGGTCCGTTTTGAAGGACTGTCTGGCAACGTTCAGTTTAACGAGAAGGGACGCAGGACCAACTACACCCTCCATGTGATTGAGATGAAACACGATGGGATCAGAAAGGTAACAGAGAAAGAGACTTCAGGTCCTGTGTCTGGCACCAGCCCTCTGTTCGAATTATGATGCAGTTAGGTCTCAACAGACATTTCTGCTCGTGAAGCTTGCATGTGGAGTCACCATGAGTGCATTCCTAGCTCTCTGCATGAGGAAAGCCAAGCACAAGGGAGAACTCATGGTGTATTACTGAAAAATACAACATATGGAAGGGGTTATCAAGAGTAAGAAGGGCATCTTAGCTGTGGAGCAGGGATTTCCAGGAAAGGAAAGCTTGGCCCACTCAGTCTTGCTATTGGCAGGGCACATTGGCTCAGGCCCAGCTACACGACTGTCTGTTTTCACTCTCCCGGTTTTCTTTTCCACGGAGTGAGCCAAGAGGCAGAACCTGTCTGCCCTAACCAGTGCAGGGGAACCCTTTATTTTGACCTTATTTTGCTCTCCTTAAAGTCGCAAGATGTTTACTACTATGTCCTGATTGCTCTGCAGGCATTTCTGCTGTTCTGGGATCTTGGTCCCTTTCTATATCCCAGGCACTGAAAAATTTTACTTTTTTTCAGGGGCATGAAGCTCTTGAAACACTGATGCTTTTGATGATCTAACTTCAAGCACTTTTGTCCCACTGTACATATTATCTATTTGAAGAACAGCGGTATTCCATGGATAAAGGAGAGCTGCTAATTTGGAATGGAGCATTCACTGTAATCCCTCTGCACTGGAATCCCTCCACCCCCCCAAAACAATACTTGTTTAAAACTAGGAAAAACTACAAATAGCGATAGTCCCACACTTATAGTCCCCCCCCTTCACGCTTACACCTGAGAGTAGCCAATGACTCCCACAGTAAAATCAGCAGTGTCATGTAAAAAATTTCAAATTCCACATTAAGAAATAAAATAAATTATTCTGAAGACATGCAAAGTGATCTTTCTCCTCTACTTCGTATTCATAAGAGGACAAATGTAGTATTATGTCCAGTATGGGGCTCTGAACTCCAGAAAAAATGTTGGCAGTCCAGAGGGAGTCTAGAGAAGAAATAGAATGGTTAAACGTCTTGATTTTGCTGTATGTTTAGTGACAGAAATAGTATTTGTTTAGAAGACACGTACATGACTGCCAGGATGCACACTGTGTCTTAGATACACCAGGTTAAAAGTGCAAAACAAACATACATGTCTGCACTTATGTTGCCCTAGGGCAGAGCTTTGAAAGCTCTTTCCTCGCACGCCTTTCCTTTTCTCTGCGCAGCAAAGAGCGACGAGAAGCCTGTGTAGATTTTTTCTCCTTCTCCCTAGTTATGATCCCTAATCTGCCATCAGCAGGCTCCTGGTCATACCCTGTGTTCATACCTTTTCCTGTTTAGTGGGATAAGAAATTCCTTTCACTTGACCAAAGCTCAGGAAACTTCATAGATACATGAGGTGATGGAAAACCTCTTACAAAATCAAGCCCTCAGAGAGGATAACCTTAACAACAATTTTCCCATTGATACTCGTTGGTACTCGGCTTTACCTGCAGGCAGTTACAGATCAGCCCAAATCCTAGTTATTAATAATCACAGTTTAACATGAAAATTCTTCCTATGACAACTGTTCCATTTTATTCATAACCCCAAATATTTTGGCATTGGTCAGGGTCGTTTCTTTTTTTCTTCAACTGATGTTCATACTGGAACAGTCCTATGTTCATACAGGCTTTCAGCAGCAAGATAGCATTTTATCACCCTGTCATATCTGGACAGGCAGCAGGCACATTCACCATTAGAAAATTAGTAAGAAGTCACACAGGAGAAATGTGACCTCTTGAAGTAGGGGTAGGGCAGGGAATTGTAATAATCCCCTACTACTGTGTGCCATTTATTTTTATGTGTTTACAAGCACCCTGCTACAGTAGCATATCGTGTACATTATTCTCAGGCTGTAGGCATGGTGGGACAGAGGAAATCCTGGTTCTCCCAGGAAAAGAGATCAAGAATGAGGAGAAGAGATCTGTGGCTGGGTATGAATTTGCAGAGAGAAAGGCCCCTGCTTGAATGATCCTGTTAACATATCTTGGTTAATATTACAAAGAGATACCAATGAGGTGTCCTGGTTTTGTCTTTGGCAGATTGGCTATTGGAATGAAGATGAAAAGTTAGTTCCAGCAGCCATAGATACTCAAACAGGCAATGAGTCCACGAGTCTCCAGAACAGGACTTACATAGTCACAACTATCCTAGTAAGTGCTGCGACTTCTAGCCCAGCTCCCCCTCTCCCTCATCTCCCTGATGTGCTGACTCCCTCTTCCCCCTCGCGTGCCTTCCTTTGTACTGTATCATTTTTATAATAGCAATAACAATAATAACAATAATAATAACAGCACTTACTGTTTCCTGTCGGGTCCATAAAGATATCTGAAAATTGCTGTGGCTAATTAAATAGGTATTAAAAAGCTCTCATGCTTAAGTATAGAAAATACAAAAGATTGTGACAAGATAGTAGAGGCATCAGCATAGGTAAATTAGGAACATTATACCTGTGCTTTGTGTTTAGCCCACAGAATGTGGGCTGTAATTTTTGGAAGGATAAGCTGTATTGTGCAGAGAGGCTGAATCATAGCTTTAAAAACAAATCTCCACTATAATCATGAAGGAACAATAAGTACCCCATAATGTATGGTATCATGTAGTGTGTCATTGTATACACTCACCCTGCAGAAACAGATGAAATTTTACTAACTTGTTTGTTGAACGCTTGCTGTGAATCTACACAGAAGGCACAATACACAAACTGAGTTAAACATCCTTAGGGCTTTTTCCTGTCCGGCAAATTAGTTTCTGCCTGTGCCCACATAGGCAGACATGCCTGTAAAAATTCACAGCTCCGATGCACTAAATATCCCTTACGCAACTACAATGAAAGATTTGTTGCCCAAATCCCCCCAGCTTCTCTGTTGCCCTCGGGTCTGTCACTGCAGAAGCTTCACAAACAGTTTCTGCATAAAAAATAGAAAATGCCAGAATAAAAATCACCCTTCGTACTTGCTAAATGGATCCTCTGTGTGTTGACTGTGCCCTTTGGTACAGGAATACAAAGTTAGGGCTTTGCAAGAGGGCCAGAAGCTGCACACCATGCTCTAGTCTGAGTCCCTGAGATGCATCTCTAGAATGGTGGAGCGTGGCTCAATATTGGTTTTCTCTGTGCCAGGAAGACCCATATGTGATGCTCAAGAAAAATGCCAACCAGTTTGAAGGCAACGAGAGGTATGAAGGCTACTGTGTGGAGCTTGCCGCTGAGATTGCAAAGCATGTTGGCTACCACTACAGGCTGGAGATTGTCAGAGACGGGAAGTACGGAGCCCGGGACCCCGACACCAAAACGTGGAACGGCATGGTGGGAGAACTCGTATATGGGGTGAGTGTCCCACCTTGTCCGCTATCTTTAGGTCTTGTATTGAGAACACATTCAAGCCCTAGGGTAAAAAGGAGCCCTGCTTTCTGTCAGCCTGTGCTGTGTTAAGGACTGCAGCTCTGATAATGCAAATAATCAGTCCAAATAAAATGTTTTAATTTAGAGTGGGACAGCATATTTTATGCCCATATCAAAATGTTTTCTTTCAACAGTTCCAGGAAGATTTTCTTTTTTTTTTTTTCTGGAAGAACAAGTATTGAAAGGTCAATCTTTCTCATGGGTGGAATCTCCAAATTTTACTATATTTTATATTTGCATGATAAAGGCAGGATAAAGGAAGGATAAGATTTCAAAAACTCAGTATATGACTGGTGTACAGTAGGACTTGACCATTTTCTGTCTAGTCACTCATTTCCATCTGCTCGGATATATCCCTGCACCCTACACTTCTAAATCTGATTCGCTCCAATAGTTCCCATCTGTGGAGCTTCAAGTAATTCTTCAGAGGGGTCTAATTTACCCTTGATGGTGTAGGGAGCATCAGTGCCCAAGTCTATGTGTTACCATGCCAGAGTGAAAGATGATCTGTCCCCTGCCAGGAGCTCTACGGGATGTGCCAACAACCATTGCAATGCGTTTCCCTTTCCATTTTCAAGACTGATTATAAAATAAGTGGAGAGTGCACGTCAGTGTCACTGGAACTTTTTTCTTCTTCTCCTGCATCAGTTATGCAATCAAAAAACAGTTTCTGATGGAAGTAAACATCCTGGCATCTTTTTTCAGGTGATTGGCCTTTCCTTGCCTCTTTTGATGTCTGGATGATAAGACCCTTTTAGCAAAAGTCATCTACATCAGACTGTGACATCACACAAGAGCTAGGTGGCTGGAAAAGAAAACACTGTGATTTCAAAACAGAGCTGGTGGTCAGTAGTGACAAAATGGAAATAATCCACCAATATTATGGGCTGTTTCTTTTTAACATTTCTCTTGCAATTGGTTTTGTCTGATTACTTCTCAGATAGTGGGGTTAAACAGAGATCAAAGGCAAATAAGCTGGAGTTAGTAGATATATTTCATCACCAGAATGCAAGTATCTTTTCTTCTTCTCTATCTCTTCTTTTCAGAGAGCTGATGTGGCTGTGGCACCACTAACCATCACTCTGGTTCGAGAAGAAGTTATAGACTTTTCCAAACCATTTATGAGTTTAGGTATCTCTATCATGATAAAAAAACCTCAGAAGTCCAAACCAGGAGTGTTTTCCTTTCTGGATCCTTTGGCCTACGAAATATGGATGTGCATTGTTTTTGCTTACATTGGAGTGAGTGTTGTCCTCTTCTTGGTGAGCCGCTTCAGCCCTTACGAGTGGCACACAGAGGAATTTGAGGAAGGAAGGGACCAGCCAGCCAATGATCAGACGAATGAGTTTGGGATATTCAACAGTCTCTGGTTCTCCCTGGGAGCTTTCATGCAGCAAGGATGTGATATTTCTCCAAGGTGGGTTATCTTCTTCAGTGAACCTCCTTCTAGTTCATGAGATTTAATCTTTCTGTATTATTTGGAAATGAACAGGTTCTTTGACCTTCTTTCCTGAAGCATAGTATAGTCTTCAGAATCAGTTTGTGATTCAGAAAGTATCCAAGGGTTCACAGGTCTCTCAGCCATGAACTTGGGACCTCAAACTTGGGACCATAAAAATACCATTCTAAATTTATGCTGGGGAGTTCTCTTGAGGGAATTTACAAAAATGCAAACACAATTTTCTAAAGCCACCGATTTGCAATCCATTTTTTTCAGTCATTTATTGTGTTGCTATTAGAAAAAGGTCATTCTAACATTTTAGGGAAGCTATAAAATTGTAGTAAAGTAGGGAGAAATAATGTAGTAGGTGCCCAGTAAAAGGTTTTAAAGTCTGTGCCAAACATTACGGAGCGCACTGTGTGGCTTTAAGTATTATTGGCCTTTAGAAAGGTCGGAGAAGTACAGAGTTTTCCTTTTGGTTCCCATTGCAGTCAATAGTTCTGCTGCTTGAACGTTCAATAGGACCAAAGTCTAAAAGGGTTCCTAAAAGGGTTTCTGGTGGGGAGTCATTTATTCTCTGTATTAATTAAAGACTGTTGAGATTATTTTAGGTAATTTTCCTTGGAAAAGATAGCACAATATAAGGGGGCTGAAAAAATGCATGAATGCAGAAGGTGTAAATCTGTGACACAGACAAAAACAGAGATCTGTTTGTAAATAAGGTTTGGAAATACCTCCTTCCTTTTTGAGAGTTCTGTTCCCACAAGTTTTATGGTAGAGATTTTGTCCATTACAGGAGCCCATTATACACATAACCTTCATGCTTTGTTCATACAGAGGCAAAAAGATAAGAAAAAGAATTAAAAACATAGGAACTAAATAGTTGTAAGCATTTTGTTATTTATTTGCCCAGGTTGTGTACCCAGTAAGTAATGTCTGCGATGGCTATGGGGATTTTCTTGTGATATGCGTATATTCATATGAGGCAGGACCACAGGTGAGCCTGGGATAACACTTTTGACACTTCCTGTGTTGTATCAGGGGCAGAGGTACTTAGGATTTGTGAGACTGGACAAGGGATAACAAGCTGTGGCTTTGTGTGCAGATCGCATGTACCTGTCACTCCCAGGAGGGCTGCTGGGGCGTTGGAGGGAGAGCATGGGGACGGGTCAAGCGCCAAACTGAACGATTGCTGTCATTCTTCCTCCCGTGGCTCTGAGGCACAGTGTATGTCTGCACCGCTCACACACCTGAGGTTCACATGCAACCTCATCGGGCCAGGAAAGTTGCCTGTCACAGTTCAGACTAAGAAAAATTTTAGCCTGGTTTGACTGAAAACAGAGGTACTGCCAGTCACAAGAATGAATCTACAGGCAATATATGCATTTTCTGCATTCGCATGCTATGGTGACATCAGAAGTGATGTTCTGATAAAAGCAGATGGCAAAGACGCCTTTTGTTTTCTTCCCCCCCTCCATTTTTTTTCTGCTTTGTTTTCCTTCTCTCCAAAGGAAATTTGAACAGAGAGATGTGTTGCGGGTGAATGCAGTCGATAGGAGTTAATTTCCCAGATGCTGAGATGGCATCAAAACTCGGGGGAGGAGAAGTAGGCACAACTGTCAGCAAGTGGAGATAACAGCGTGCAGCTCAGCCCTGCTCCCACAGGATGGCGGGGGGAGGCCAGGCACCAGCTTGTTGACCATCGGATGCCAATTTATCCAAATATTAATGAGCTTGTGGTAGCGGGGAAATAAGGGCTTGCGGGGCATTTTGATAGTGACAGCTTTTATGATTATGTTTTATCACCTGATCATTGATTAGTAGGAGTGTAGCAGGAGCACTCACAAAGTCTTCCCTGCAGAGGGAATTTCAACTTTATTGCTGTCTTGTAACGCAGCCCCATGTGTTAGGATCAGGCTATTGCCATTGTTTTTATCATTGCTGTTTTTATCATCATTATTCCTCTTATTCAGCAAAGAAAATGTCTTCCTTTGGGGAGTTTTCTGTAGCCAGTTTCAGCTCCAAAGAGGAGAGTATATAGGTGAAAAGCTGAGGCTTTGTGGAACAGCAAATTCTGAAATATCTTTAATAAAAAAGTATCAGGGAAAATCGGTGATTTTGATCCAAATAACAAGATTTGCTCTAGCTAAACAACATGCTTTGAATCACCATTTCAAAGTGTTGTTTTGTTTTGCTTTGAAATTGGAAATGCAAAGGATTGTGTCATTATTATTTTCATGTCGTTTTGATCATCTTGATAACGAAAATTCCAGTGTCATTGGAATCTATACTTTAGCATGGAGCAGAAAAGCACTTTCTGACTACAAATACTTGCAAGAAGAGAGAATTTGAAAACCGAAGTATGGGAATTATTATAACTCCCTGTACTCTGAGTACTGCTCCTTGTGATGGTTGCAGGTGGAGAGGAATATTTCTGTGAAATGTGAAAGCAAGGAGGAAGCAGGAGGGTGAGAATTTCCGTAGGATGTTGTTGTACAGAAAGGCTCTGAGTGCGCTCCATCTTTCACATGTATTTTTCACACGAACCTGGTGCAGGATTTCTGTGACACATCACTTAGAAATGAGTACTTGGTAGAACGACATGGTGGGCAGGTGGAGATCTGCTCTGTTCCAATATATTTCCTATACGGTTGCTTCTAAACTTATCACTATAATCTCTCAGCATCTCCCCAGTAATGTATTAATCAACATAAATAGCTTCTGTTATACATCTGTTCTGTCATTCTCTCCCCAGCAGAAAGGAGCAAGTGCAGGGGTGTATTTTGTTTTTGTAGAGGTTTTGGTTTGTTTATTTCAGTTTTGTTTTGGGAAGGAGTAGGGGAAATTTGTCTGGAGGTTTTTTTTGCAGAGCATATTTTTTTTCAAGTGCATATGCCACTATGTATTTGTCATAAAAAAAAAAGGAAGATCAAAACCGCAAGACACATCGCTCAGCACAGCAGGTGGTGAGGTTTGCAGCAACTCCTTGCTCTTGTAAAAGTGCGTTCCTTAGTCTCAGACCAGTCCCCGGGGAACTTCAGTCCCTCACTGAGACCAAAATTTGCTTTTGAAGGAAAACTGTGTCCTTTTTAAGGACAGACTTACTAGCCAGAACTTTAATTAGCCTTTTAAGTATGCTCGTCACAAACTGCCAAGCACTTCGAAGATATGTTGTGAATTTGATGACCTGTGGATAGCCAAGACAAAGCATACCTATGGGTTATATGCTCATAGTCTCTTTTGCAGAGTGAAGTTTCTGAGGGAGAGGTCGACTGGTGTCCCTTAAGCTCTGAAGCTTTTACGTCTAAGTGTAGTCTAAATGAGCATGACAAAGCCCATACAGCGACCGGTCGTGGAAGGTCCCAGCCATAGCTGATGGCAGTCTGTGTTGTGACTTTGGAGGCTGCAACATGAACATGGGCAAGGAACCCACCCCAATGAGTCCAAAAAGAGCCTGGGAACTCTGAAGTTTCCCACTGGAGTGTGCGATCCCCCTTCTGTACCAGCACTTGACTGGTGATGTGGTTCAGTCATTACAACACGGAGTAAATTGTCCTATTTGAGGTGAGATGGTCCCTGTAATTGCCCTTAGAAATCTTTGTCTTCAAAGCATTGACTGAAACACAGCAGAATGGGGGAAAAGCAACATTTTGGAGTTGTGAGTGGTTTCACATATACAGTAGCAGGCAGAAATCAGTGAAGTCTGAAACGGGCTATAAACCATTAGTCTGTGCGAAGTGCCACCTTAACTTCAGAAAACAGACATGAAATTGCAAAAGCACTCATTAAATGTGAAATACAGACCCAGAAAGGAGATTCTCAGAGCAAGCGTCAGAGGTAATAAATAACCCGCGGCCAATAGCAAGAGCCTGCAGCAAGAGAAATGTGAAGTAAATATGACTCATATTGTACCATTTTTCAGAAATGTAATTTGATAAATTGTGTTCAGAGCTTAAAATAACCCTGGTGCATAGCAGCTGTGGAGAGTGGGACCTCACTAACATCCAGTCCACTGCTGCCTTTCCTCGCTCAGGACAGACCTGGGAGCATTGGGAGGAGACTGGGGTGACATCTGGGCTTCCAGACCTCCTCTGCAGCAGAAAGAGGCATTGAATTTTTCACCTGCCCCATCATTTCCTCCAGAACGAATTATTTGATTGTAGTGAAACGGATAAAAAAAGCAGTGAGCAAAATATATATTTCTGCTCTCAGCTTCCAAGCTTGATCTTCTATTTTTTGTTATCTCAAAATGCATTGCTTCATATGGCTTGAGCCCAAAAGAGACTTCCTGTATATTAAAGACTATCAAATTTAATCCAGTTACCCTTTCTTTAACTCAGAAAACTTATGTTTGACTAAAGTTAAATGCATTTGGTTAAAATATATCTTCCGGAAAGCCATTTGTTCTTCCTTTGAAGATACCATGAGATAGAACGTGCATGGTTTTGACCAAGTGACTATAGAAGTCTTGTCCCCAGTGGAGTTTGACAGATAAATATCACACAGTGTCACCCAGCAAATAGAGCCATTCTTTGTGCCATGTTAGAAGAAAATTAAACAGACATTTCCAAAAATAAAAGGGCTTCATGAGAACATTCTTTATATTGTGCTGTGGGAATGAAACGTGTATATTTTAGATTCCTTTCACAACATAACACGAGTACAAGGGATACGTGTAGTTGTGTCCTGACACAATAAGGTGTCGTGTCACGATACCTGCTTGAAAATGCTCATTATAATTGCTCATTATATTGAAAACAGAGCTGGAGTTACCCTGGTCAACCTAAGTTGGAAGGGAAGAGAAAAATGAAGCTTTCATCACAGCCTGGGGCTGGGAGAGAGCCAGACTTGCGAGGGGGCATTTTGAGAGCACCAGCAGGGATGCAGGAGCAGGAGGAATTTCTGTGCTGGCTGATCCCTGCAAGGTGGGTGTTTACTGTGCGCAAGGAGACAAGGTGCAGGATGTGATCCACCCTTCAGCTGCCTGGAGATAAGAGTGAAATGAGACCTAAGTTGTCTGCAGAGCCCAGACCTGGAGCCGGCGCAGGGTGCGGAGGGAACGTGCTGCTTAGGGTTGTCTGCTGGCAGGGGTGATGAATGAGAGCGCTCGGGGGTGGGAAGGAGAGATACAAATGCTGGCTGCTATCCAGTCAATAGATACCATCTATTATTTATACGTATCTTGTGGACATCGTTATTTGTTTTTAGTGACAAGGAAACACTGCACTCTGGCTGATCTATAGCAGTGTGCAGCCAGGCTTACATTTCACTGCAGCTTCTTCTGCAGGCACTGTGGTGCTCTCAGTCATAGCGGGATGTCTGTGGAAGAGCAAATGCAGTATTTATTATGTACCTGTAATTAATGCTGAACACTTTCCTCTGGTATTTTTCCTGTTTATTTACATTTCTTTTTAGATCAATTGAAAAAAATCACAGGAGACTTCAGCCACAGAGCTGGTGGAAATAACAGTAAAATTGCACTACAAGTTGTTGATGTTTTTTTCTGATCTATCCTCTGGAGATTTTGAAAAATAGCAGCACTTTCAAATTTCATCAAGATGTTCCTAGTACTGAAGGATTTTATTCAGTTCTAGAGAAGATCTAAATCAGAAATTGGTTAGGACAAATAGTCTTTTCTTTTTTTGGTGAGAGGTTTCATTTGGTTTGTTTCAAGGGAATTATTTCTGTTCTGTTCTTTGTTAACTAACTTTCGCGGTGTAGTTATTTTGTTAAAAATGAGAATTAGGGAAATGAGAACCAAGGGCATTTAGCAATTAAGAGGATTTTAATTCCTTCCTGAAATGAAGATCAGGTCTGGGTGTTTATTTGGCAACTCTTTTCAGATTCAGTAGGCATCTTCCCTGACACCCTAAGCATCTGCCTGCCTTTTTGGCCTGATGCACACTTCTGATGCCATCTTTGCAATACCCATTATAACCTTAAACAAGATGTTACATGTCCTGGAGAGAGTCCCTGGAGAGCTGTGTAAACTCTCCCAAAACAGGAGTCCTACAAGCAAACAGGAAGGGTTTGTGCTTTTTTTTTTTTTTTTTCAATTTATTTTGCCTTGCACCTTTTACATGGGAAGGTCTAGGGGCTGACACTTTTTCAGATGTGATCCTATGTGGGCAGAAAAAGGAGGAGGTGAGCATTGCTGGTACCATTCCCGGCAGGCAGGCAGCGTCAGCAGGAGCAGAGGTCAGTGGCAGGGCTTGCTAAAGCCTCTCTGGAGACATGGGAGATGATGATTTTATTGCTTGCTTCTACAAGCCAGGTTGCTCACCGCCAGTTGGATTCACTGTGCAGTCTCAAAGCAAAGGGTACATTTTTCAAAGAAGGAAGTGGCAGTTTGTCCTTTCCTTGGGGAGCACAAGCAATTTGCAGCTCATGCTGGGGCTGCCCTGGGGACAAGGTTGGTTTAGCATCCCTCCTATTCCTGCCCCAATGTGGGGTGAATCTGGAAGACTTGGAGGCTTGTCCATGGGGACAAAACTCAGGACCATTTATTTTTGGCAGTTTGCTTGAACTGGTGGGCTAATGTTGGTCTTTAAGAATAAAAGTAAAAAATTAGGATTTCAATTTCTGGAGAAGCCTTCTTTCCTTTTAAAAGTGTACCAAATGATTTTGCAATTCTCTCTACCTGGCAGAGTTAATTATGTCCAGGGAGAGGAAATTCAGGTCACAGGGTAAGAGCAGTATTTGCAAATCACCAGAACTGATGACCACACTTATTTCTGAAATGTACTTAACCAGGGAAAGTGACTCACCAGAGGAGCAGCTTGACAAATTGCACAATATATATCTAAACAGGCCCCTTCGGAGCTTGCGCAATTCCATGGCAACCAAAATGTGGCAGCCAGGGGAAAATGGAAATTCTTTCAAAATAGTCATCCTTGCTATCCTCTATTTCATTTGGGAAAATGCTGAAGGATACAGAGGTCTCAGAAGAAAGAAATGCTTAAGTAACAGAATATTGTTGGTAAAATGCAATTTCATCTGTAAAAGAAAAAATGAATCTCTTGGATTTCCACGCTCCACCATCTGAGAATTTCTAAATGCAGCAGAGGAAATGAATGTTTCCTCCAATGATCTGTAAGGCAGTACCTTGGGATGGTCTCACTCTCAGACACATCTAGTTGCTCTTGCACGACTCTCACTTCAAGCTTCTGCCATTGAGGTTGCTGGGGGACAGCAAGAAAATTGCTGAAAGTCTCCTCAGTGAGTGACAGATTTACTAATCTTTCCACCAGCTGTATTTGAAATGAAAAGTCAAACACTTGACTCAAAAGCAGACTTATTAAGCTAAAAATGTATTTGCCATCTCTTTTTTTAGGACTAAATAAATGTTTCTGATATTTTCTACTGAGAACAAAAGAAAAAATAGTGGGGAAACAAGTGCACTGGCATTTTTTTCAATCTATTGGGAAATGTTATTAGAACATTTCTGATGTGGAAATAGCATGTGCTACTTGTGTGTCAAGTGCTGCGCACTGACTCGGGATCATGAGTGCTGCTATCATTTATATGGGTGCTTGAGATTCATAGCCTTCTCCGTGACTCCAGCAGGAGACCCTCAGAGCCTCCAAGGACTCCTATTACGCTGTGCTCCCACTTGCTGATTTTCAATCAATAATAGAAACACGCTTTCTCTTTTCATTTTCTTCCCTCTTCATAACCTCTTATCCCCGAGCAGTCGGCTCAGCTGGGGCCTGACATTCTCCAAGCTGCAGTCAAGACTGTGCATGGTTGCGTCTTCCTCATAGCTAGGTAGATTTCCAAGTGTTTTTGTGAAAGGATAAAGGCTGTGAGGAGCTCAATGACCTCCATCTCCCTGAAGTGGTGGCCTTTGCAAAGCCGCCTGTAACACCCCGCTTTAATGTTGGCACTCAGGAAAAATGTTGTAGCCAAGATGGGAAGCCCTGAGTGTGTTTTCACAGGGAAACCCTGTGATGAGTTTAAATAACTCATCCATATGCTGTACATAACTTTTGTCAGCACTAAGATATCATCTGCACACTGTCTGGATACAGTCAAATGAGCATTGTGCTCCTCGACTGAAATTGTTCTGGCTCACACCACACAGAGCATCTACAGCAGCTCCTTGCTGGGTTAACTCCCTGGAGCTGGACAAAACCTCTTGGCCTTCAACTGAAAGGCTCAGAGTAGTTACCGTATTCCACTGGCACTTGGGATTTTTGCACTAGTTTTGCTTTTGTCCCAGATTTCATCCCAACTACCTATCCTGGTAACTAGGGAAGCACCATACGCCCTTTTTGCAATAAGTTCAGGAATGTGTGTATACAGCAAACCATGTTCATTGCAACATCCCAAACAGTGAGCAAGCAAGGACAAATTTATAGAAGTACAAAAGAAGTGCTGTTTTGTTCATTGTGAAGGGCTTGATGAAACTCAGTAATTGGAAAAAGCAATATAATTTCCAGAGAAAAAAGAGACAGAAGTAGAAAGGAGAATTAAGGTTTAATTAAAGCCACATGGAGTTGACCTGGATGGAAATATTCTATAAAATACTTTTTGCTCAGTTGTTGAACAAATGTTCTCAGGAGAGGACAACAGGGTTTTACAGGAGCTCCCTGCTGAGGCTGGGAGTGCTGCATGCCAGGATGGAGGTGAATTGTAAAGATGGGAAGAGTTTAAAACAAGTAGGCATATTCTGAAAATTTACCCACATGCAAACAGACCAGGAACAACACAGTCTCTGGGTTCACAAACTGTTTGGGCACATATGCAATTTAAATATTAAGAAAAAATCAAAAGCATCCCTCTGTGAAAGCTGCTGCTTTGCTTTCTATCAGTGAAGTTTCTTCTCAGAAGGTCTTGCTCCTGGTGCTAAGGTATCTGGGCTTTGTAGAGCAAACAGGGTTACACAAAGAGTTCCCTCACCTCGCCCTCTCATCTTCCTTCATTCTGTTATTTTCTCTGTTTCAGGCAAAAGCTCCAGCCAAGCAAATATCTCACCAGGGCAATTTGAGTTTGTTCTGGTCCAGCACAAAGGTTTCTTAGTCATTAACATTTTCACAACTGTCCTGCGTGGAATAAGCCTAAATTGCTTTGTTTTCTCTAGGGATCAATGAATGCACTAGCAGGTCAAGATCTTGAGATGAGATTGTGCTGTTTGGAGTGATGAGATGCTAAACGTCTCATTGGGACTACTCTGCCATCCGAGACGCCAGTGTGGCACAACCAGCAGGTGCTGGGGAAATGTGGGTCATACTAACAAAAAGCTTTTTTTGACAAAAAAAAAAAAAAAAAAAAAGCTTTTCTGTGCTTGGACAGAGTCTGGGGTTGAAGTAGGCACAACTGAGGTCCTCCATAATGGTCTTTCTTCCATTTTCACGTGGACTAAAGAAACTGAGTGACAGCCAGGTGTCACCTAACTCAAACCATCAGATAGAAAGGAAGGAGGCATACAACGCATGTATGCACCTCTTTCTGTAAGCATTAACATACTTTAAGGCATTCAATCAATTTAATGAAACCATCCAGTATTTCTCATTAATGCCTATGCAGAAGAGTTGCCGCTTACCCTTAGATCCAAAGGCTAAGCAGCAATAATCCGGTCATGGTAATGATAACTAACTACTTTGATCTTCAGATAAAAGAGCCTATAAAAGTGAAAAAGTGTAACATCACCGTTATTCGAACAAACTCAAAGCATGTTATATACACTAATGAATTCTCCTAGTGAAGTCTTATGAGATGTAATAGAAGGCAAATATGTGAACAGAAGAGCAGAGAGGAAGAGAAGAGGAGTCCTTGTATGGTAAAAGGAAAAGCATCAAGAATAGTGATCCTGCATGTGTCCTGCACTGTGAGACGTGAAGAGGGGGGGGTCACAAGGGCCCAGCTGTAGGAGTCGAGCACCCGGAATGCTCTCCCATAGGAAGAATTTTCTCCTCTCTTATGAGAGCTTCAAGAAGCAAGATCTTAAGCTGCAGAGAGGCAGACTGAGGCAGGGGCCAGCTTTTCATCTCAGCAGTGTTTCTGAAGCCTTTGGAGAAAAAAAAATCACCAAATGGATGTTAGCAGGTAAAAGAGAGCCAGCAGAAACACTCTCCGCTTCTTAGTGTGGGAGTTTTAACATTGAAAGACAGGTATTCCTGTGCTCATAAGGCTCTCCCAAAAGGCACTGGCTGGGAAGAGAGACCATACTCGTTCCCTACCACTTCTACAAGGAATATGGTATGCCCTTGTAGAAAAAAAAGAAAGGCTAAACATTGAAAATTGAGAAAATTTCTCATCTACTATCCTGGCCAGGTATCCCATTTTAGATCAGAAATTAAGAGAGAGAAAAGGAAGGGAATATTTGGGAATATTGCTCAGACTGAAACCTTCCACTGCAGAAAATACTCTCCTTGGAGAAAAAGTCTTTCTCTTCTCAGACTGGGAAATCTGAGCCAAAGACAGATCAAAAAAAAAAAATAGTAACATTGGCCAGAAGTCTCAGGAATGGAGCTCTAAACTGTGAGCATATATAGATGACTAAAGAAAGATTTTGGAAAAATGAAGAATGGTAATATATAATCCAAAATATTAAATCTTTGTAAGAAAAAAAGAAAACAGCCTTTTCATCGAGCGGACTTTGTAGAAGAAGCTGAGGGAGGGCATATGAAATCTAGAAACACAGCAAAGGACATGGGCACAATAGGCCATTGTTTAAAAAGAAGGATGGCTGCTGTTAAATTCAGGGCCACCTGAGGTTGAGGAAGTTCCTTAGTAATGAATCTCCTGGGGCTCTCCAGTGAGTGCTTCTGACAAAATTTTATGCTTGTCACCTTGTGAATTTTTCTCAGCAAAGCTAACATATGTCACCAAAGTGAGAAAAATACGTGAAGAGCCTTTTTTACAGTGAAATTTTTGCTCAAAGGCATGATGAAAGTTGCTTTTTCCTTGTAGCAAAAGCTGGCAAAACTGCAAACAGGGATGACTTTGCCTTTCACCAGAGCTGCCGAGCAGCCCAAAGTAACTACGTGTTTCTCAGCAAGCTTCTGTCTAAACATTAATCCCTTAAACTACCCTGGTTTGCAATGTGGCGAGGCACATTGTGCCGATACTTAAGAGGATCACAGTCTATTTCTTTGGGTCTATCTGTTCTGCCTTTCAACCTACTCCTATATTTTCTCAGTGTTTCACCTCATCCCTCTGTTCTAGCTCTTTTCTATACTTTTTTTAGCAGCCTTCTGGAAGAGTTGGGTGCATTATCCTGCAGTTTGGGGGATAGGGATCTCAACTCAGCAGCCGGTTCTGACTGCTCAGGGATGGCAGCTCCCTCAAGCAAAGAACAGAGCTCAGTTCTGCAGTTCTGCTTTGTGGGAGTGTTTTTGTAGTATGTGGGGCCTGCTGAAGTCTAGGGGGGCTGCTTGCCCATTTCAGTCCATGCTTGTGTGACACCTTACTTTGCTGGTTGAGCAGGTGAGTTTTGCTGGTTGAGTTTCGGCAGGCTGCATTGCTCAGCCATTGAAGACCATAGGAGGGCACAACCTGCAGACTGCTCTTGAGCCTGTAAATTAGCTGCTGCTTAGCTGGGCCCACCTAGCGCTGCCTCTGCATGCTGGGACTGAGTGTTTCAGGAAGGAGAAATGGGCACAGAAGAACATCAGAGCCACATTCCACCTGGTGACCAATGCTTCAGACCACCCTTCCAGGTGAAGTTCATAAATGTGATTCAACCTTTTCTTCCACAGCTGGGAACTGAATTAGAGACATGAAACAAGCTACTCTGGATCCCATAAAGTGCCAGGGCTTCCCAAGGAACAGAAGAAGAGCTCTTGGCTGCTAGTCCTCTGCTTAGGTCACTAGGTACCTCTCGCCTGTCAAAATGCTAAGTGAACCTCTTGAAAACAGCACGTAGCTGCTCTATGTAGTCATGCTGGTACTTTGCAGCTGTCCTAGCTCCGATAACTGGAGAACCACAAATGGCAAGATACTTTTCTGTCTAAGCAGGAATACTCATTTTAGAAAGAGGTTTTGACCATTAAAGGGAAATTGCAGAAAAAATGCCAACATAGTATGCAAAAGAAGAGATGAAATGGTCCAAGACCATTAGCTTAGATGAAAAGAAACAATAAATAAACTGTGACTTATAATTAAAGCCTCATATGGATATATGCTCCCATTTGAATACTCTGCATATTTTCAGGCAATATGTTCAGTTGTTGCAATATTTACCCAGCAAGTGACCTTAAGGCCCCTTTGTAAAATGGCTTCTGCTGAGATTCTGCAATCTATACTGCTTCCTTCCAGCATGTTGGTTTTGGGGGTCGGATGAACTGGCATGGTTTGCATTAAAGCATGAGGAAGGGCAGATCTCCAGCCCACACAGAAAAGTTAAGCAGCTCTCAAGTTTTTTCCTTTTTTTCCTTTTTTTTTTTGTTTGTTTTTATGTTAGAAATTAGACAAACAGGAGAGATACAGCATGGGATTCCCAGTACCTGCATACCTTCAGCTGCCTTACCCATTCTCACTGGTTAAAGTTACTCACAGAGAATTAAAATTTTCAGCTATTACCCCTGCAGAGAAGTTGAGGTGAGCTGAGGAAGGAATAGTTGATTCGTAGTGCTGTTTGTAAGTGCTCTCTGGACACTCAGTGATAAAGCCCAGACTCTTGTACCAGGTGGTAGGATTAAATAATGAGTAAATGTAAGCTAACAAGGGCAAGAAAAATTAATAATACAGCACAGATAGAGAAACATGCATTATAATCACTCCAATTTCATGATAAACAGTTGGTAGCTCATTCAGATCTCTGTAGCACAGTAGATCGTAAGAGGATAAGAGTTTTGCAGCATTTATGTGATGAATGCACCAAGAGCTGTTCCCAGCTCCATATCCCCGCAGTAAGTTCACATGTCCATGGCTATTCACAGACTTCTCAAGTAAATCTGGCGTTCGTGTCAGGGTCAGAGATAAAACGGTGAGACCAGTCATTCTAGATGGTACGTGACACGCAGAAAAAGCTCAGCTCATTTACATTGATGGAGCTTAATGCTGAAAATTTGTTTAAAATAAGAACAGAACGGGAGCAAAATATTTTCAGCTAATGCACTACCGAGTCAGCCCTCAGACAGAGCCATGAAATTATCTACAGTCAGTATCAAATTAGCAAAGTAGTGTTGGAGATCAGAGGATCTGTGTGGGTAGAAGACCAAAAGTGGATTTGACCCACAATCAACAGAACAAGCATACAGGAGCTTTTCTTTCCACAGTTTTGCATAAATTCATTCAGTGACAAATATGTCAGTTAACTAAGTGAGCCTTTATTAGAATAGAATTTAACAGCAAATCTGGGAAATCCTCCCAAAACAACTATGGCTTTAGAATCCCAGATTTGCGTTTCTAATTAAAATGCTGTCAGTTTAGGTGTAATTCTCCATAAGAAATGGATTTGGTAAGGGGGAGGGGAGATGTGGGAGAGAACCGAGATGCTGCTCGAACAGTTTTCCGATGACATTTACTTTGTATATTTTTTTATAATAGTGTTAATGTTTTTGTAAAAATGTATGATGCTTCTTCTAATAAGATGGCAAAGCAGAGGAAAACTCTTGTCAGTTTTTCATACCTTGTTCAAGGGATAAGATCAAAGAGCAAATTGTTTGATCAAGGATTGTATTTTGTTTTAAGAAATAAGAGATTATAGCTGCATGATTTTCTTTTTTTTCTGTGAAGAATCCATCAATGCTAAGGCTAAAACATTACAAAACAATCACTGCATGGGAACAAAGGGAACTCACAATTGTTTTCTGCTTTCTACTGGCAAAATGCAGTTGCTTTTGTAAGGAGTGGGAAAAAAAAGTGTTGCCTAAGTGAGAAAATCAAAATGATTAATTTCAGCTGGGTCATTTGCAGTATTTCCATTAGACAGATATAAAATAATACATTCCAGAATTACCTTTTAAATGATATGTGTGGTAGGTAAGACTTTAATGTATTATAAAAGCTGAAAGAAGAGTATTTGTAATGAGAAAGCAGAAACAAAATTGTTTACTATGTCAAAATTATACCTTTTAGCCCTTCAGAAATGAAACAGTAAGTAATAGAAAAATGAAAGCTTGGATGGACCCAAGCCAATCATTTTCAGAATGCTACTTTTAGAGGACTTTTGTGCCCATTAGCTTTTCATTCTAATTGTGAATATTAAGGTTTAATTTACAATTTCAGAATTCTCCAAGGCACTGAAATTCTGGTTCCCAACCAGCTGTAATTTTAAGTAGAATATGCACCACGGGTAATGAGGGCAGAGTATTTACTACCTACTTCTGCAAGAGTGATGTTGGAAAGGAGCCCCCCGCTCCTGTTACTGTTCTGTGAGGGGCAGGCAGGCCCCCAAGTCTGGGAGAGGAAGGGGGGATGATTAGGACAAATTCAAATGTCAAAACCATGGCATATCTTTAAAGTACTAACCAGTGTGCCCCATCTCACCTTAGCTCAGCAGAGGACTGAGGCATTAACTCATTTCCACATGGCAGAGAGCTGATTGCCTCCATGTTACACTTGGGCAGGTACGGGGATATGTAAATTCTCAATGCAGGAGGATTTAAACCCCGTACTGCCCATTAGAGAAGAGAAACGAACTTTGCTAGGGCTCGAGATGTAGAACATCTGTTTCCGTGGAAGGTCATTTTCTGTTTCCTAGCTGTGGAGTGAGATTTTCAAAACCTCAAAGTGACCTAAAAGTATAAGGTGTATCTACTCCTCTGTGACTGCTGTTATTAGAGCGTAAATATAACTCCAAGTCCCACTGGCTTTTGACCAGACTTTTAGCTCCCCAGTTTTCAAGTGACTTCCAGAAACGGAACATTATCTCCTAAATTACAAAGGCACTTTTACAAATGTGTCCCTTGATGGTAGCACTGCTGCTGTCCTGTGTGGTGTACAGAAGTAGCAGAACAAGGCTGTAATGGATATTGTCTTTCCAACCACTTACTTTTGGTAAGCAGTAGTGGGCATTGGCTCAAAATCTGAATAGGCAATGTGATTATCCAGAGAAATCCAGTCCTGTTCAACCTGTGTTCACTGCTACTGAGCCACAGAGATGCTGTATGGGATCGCATCTGCTTGTGCCATGTTTCCTTGTGACTATTATCACACATCCTATTGTACAGCAGTAGCCTCCAGGAGACTCCCTCGCCAGCCAGAGCTCCTTTGTGTTAGATGCTGCACTGCCGCGGAGTGAACGGACGATGTCCTGAAGAGCCCATATGCTAAGTGATTTCTCTGCTGTGTGTTTACAGCAGTTTAGATTCACAGCTTCTAGCTCTAAGTCAGTCTAGCAACAAGGGCTAACATTGCCCATTAGCGGTGTCTGCAGCACAGTACTATACAGATGAAGCCCTAGCCATGCTAGCAGTCGCAGCAAGCTGTTTATCTCCTCTCCTTTCCTCTGCTGTCTGTGCGGTTGAGCACTCACCTCCTCACAGCATCTCACTTAATGAGGAGAAATGACCAGCACGAGCAGCGTACACAGCCCAAATGAGACCAGTGCATGATAAGGACACACATCCCATCCCAGCTTGCTCCCATGGGAAAAAAGCTTCTACCCCCCTCTTCCTCTTTCCCCAGCCCTTCTTGTTGCCTCCCAGTCTGAATACGCCATAGTTACTTTTTCATGCTGTCACCACCAGGTGCGGAGCTGGGAAGCATAAGCCATCTGCAGCTGACAGCAGGCAGCCCCCGTGGGATAAGCCAGTAATGAATACTGCTCGGGTGCCGAGGGTCTAGAGGCAGGAATCCGGCTGACTGCCGCTGAAGGGATTGAAACAAGTCACAGAAATATCCCAGCTTCGTCAGGAAGGAAAGGCTGTATAATTTGCAGCTGGAGATGAATGTGATTATTTGCCATGCAAATGGATTTTGCCAGCTCAAAGTGGCCTTCATCAGCAGAGATTGTTGTATTTGACATTATCCGGTTACTTTTGTTTAATGCCTCTGCCTTTTCTGAGCGCTTCCTTCCCTAAGCACACATCATCCAGACTAATTAGAGACAGGTATTTTTTTCCTCTTCCCCATCAGTCTGAAGACATGTGAGCTGAATCCATAGCTGCCTCCCTCTCCAATCCCTCTCCAAATCTGAAACGAAAGGTAAATATGTTTGTGCTGACAGTCGGCGCTCTGAGTATTCTCCACAGATGGTAAGCATGGTGGTGACATTTATCTCCTCTAACTTCAGCTCCTTAAAAATTTACTGTCTGGTCCAATCTAGTGATCCCAGTTCCTTCAAAACTCATTAGAGAGGGAGGTCACCAGAGAGACCTCCTCCCTACCTGAGATAGATGGGGTGAATCACACCTGCAGGTCCCCCCGTTCATCTCATGGGTTGTTTGGTGAGTACATCTCTCCTGGAGAGTTGAAGGTAGGGTAGAAGAACAGTGACCATCTTCCAGCCTTTCCATGGGATCTAGCACTCCCACAACAAACCTGTGAGCCCCCCCCCCCCCCTCTGTCTGGCAGTGAGGGGGAGGCATAACAAGAAATTAATCTGGAATTAGGGACCATCAGTCTGGTCGGCAATGTTGCTGCAGTTGCCAGCTAAGGAGGAGGTTTGCATGAGACACTGAAGGAGAGGGTAACAAGCATATGGCTGATAGTTGGAAACCAGGCTGTAGACCTGAAGAAATCTTTCCATAACTGTCTTTCCTTTTAAAATGTGGGTGGTTAGGAAAATAATTTGTAAACTCTCTGTAGTATCACCTTGGAGATAGGTCCTGTAGACTATCTGGAGAGAACTTTAGGGGTGGATCCTTCAAAGTCATTCACTGCGCTTGAGTTTATGGTAAGATGGACTTTGCTGTCTTGACTCCGAAATGCCCATGGAAGAAGTAAGCAAGGGGGGAGGGCAGAGGCTGTGTTCCAAATGATGGAACCCCAACCCAGTTCTAACCACAGAAGTTGGTCTGTGATCGGTCTCCAGGACTGTGGGACTGAGAGCATGTGTGGTGGGATGACTTTTACGTCCACACATGAAAATGTGTGCTTTCTGCTCTGCCCTGGGTGCTGTGAATGCAGGTGTGGGAGTCCTGTCACCGTGCAGTTGATGCCTGCTTTCTGCTAGGAATTGATCTCAAAAAGTTTTGACTACAAAGGTTCCAGGGTGGGTTGATCTAAGTGGGGAGATTACCCCATGTTTGGGGGAGCAGCTCCCATTGCATTGCCAGTGTTTAAAACCAGACTGGACAAACTAGAAGTGTGTAATCCTGGTAAGTCTTGCAGCTGGTGAGCTATGTGGGTTCAGTCTCTTTCCAGCACTAATTTTGGTGATTAGCAATACAGGATTTTTCCCTCACTGGAGCAACAGAGCATGCAGGTTTGTTTGTCAAGTTGTGTTAACTCACAGTAAATCATAGCAGCTGGACCCAAGGCTTCACACAGACCCAGGCATGGCATGGTACATGCTGACATGAGCTAGTCCAGTGCCGTTAGTGGGAATGAGGTATCTCCATTACTGTCTGATAAACCGTATTTCTGGGGAGTGACTTAGGTCAGCAGAAAGGCCACATTAAGACTTGGACTCCTACAAAGAAATGAGCAGTGTTTCTCATGGCCAAGTCCTCCCTATTCAGTCTGGCTTTCTAAAACAGCATCGTAAGTTTTCTTCTGTCTGGAACAGTGCTCTGCATTTAGAGAAGGAGTGTATAAATAATTAAGGCAGAACGCATCATTTCTGACCACTCTAAAAATTATCTTTTACTCCCAAAAAATGGTTTGAAAAGATTTTAATAAAAACTAATGCTTGTTTGACTTATTTATCTCCATAGTTAACCAATGGTTACAGATAATTGGCTATTTGATTGCAGCAAGTGCAAGACACTTAGATTTTAAGGCATTATTATGAACATCTTGTCTAGCCCTCTGCTGAGTACAAACCAGAAAATGTCAGTAGGCAAATTATTCATTAAGGCTGTAGCTCCTCTCTGAGCTTCAATATGTCTTTTAGAAAAATGTTGAGTTTTGATTTTTAAACTTCAGGCAATGGAAATATGGTCTATATATCTTATCTGGTTCCACGCTGGTGCTCCTTCTCATTGTAGGTACATGCCATGAAACAGACCTCACCAGAGCTATTGTTCTGATGGGCATTGTCCTGGCCAGCTGAACCTTCCTGGTAGTTGTCTCCACATTTTATTATTAACGTTATTATATACACTAAAATGAATTGAAAATCAACAGATTTGTTCTGTTTCTTGAGTGTTTTTTGTTTTTCTTTTCACTGTGATTTTTTTTCTTCATCTAATTACATTGACACCTTGAAAAACAGATTAAGAACTGAGAGAAACCCTTGGCTTCCCTGGAAGTGGCTGGAGAATGTGACTTCGGGTGAATGCCTGGGTAGATGATGGGCCTGCAAGAGCAAGCTGCATCTTTTAGACCCTCACACCCCTCCTGTCTGACTCTCCCCTCTGTGCACAGGTCTCTCTCCGGCCGCATAGTCGGTGGCGTCTGGTGGTTCTTCACCTTGATCATCATATCCTCCTACACAGCTAACCTGGCTGCCTTCCTCACGGTGGAAAGGATGGTTTCTCCCATTGAGAGTGCCGAGGACTTGGCCAAGCAGACGGAAATCGCCTATGGGACCCTGGAAGCTGGTTCCACTAAAGAGTTTTTTAGGGTAAACAGGAAATTTTAATGCAACCATTTTGCTTAGCCCCTTGTTTGGCAAGTCTTCCAGGAATGTCCTCTCTCACCGCAGCCCAGGTCTGTTTTTTCTCTTGCTTACCCTTACCATGTTAGGACCTTCTGAGTTGCCCCTAGGACAGCAAAAAAACAGTTTCCCCATGGCGGCTCAGAAGGCTGGCAGTGTCTATAGCACATGATATTCTGCGACTGTAAATGAAAATGTGTAATATCCATGTGCTCCCCAACATTACAGATATCTCCTGACTTCCAGCTTGGTTTGCCCTTGGTTTTGTCAGTAAAACCACTTACCATACACAAATATCCTACCCCTCCCATGGCTAGGCAATGATCTGGGCCCTGGTGCAGGAAATGGCCAGAGGTTCATTAACATCCCGTTACCTTGTTTGTCTTCCTTGTCCCATCCGGTATGTGGTAAGTGTTCAGTCACACCTGGAAATCTGAGCTGGCACCCAAACCTCTGTTAACACCTCTGTTGGGTTTCTGCTGTCCTATGCAGCGATCCAAAATAGCAGTGTTTGAGAAGATGTGGACATACATGAAGTCAGCCGAACCCTCTGTTTTTGTGAGGACGACGGAAGAGGGAATGATCCGGGTTAGGAAGTCGAAAGGGAAGTATGCCTACCTCTTGGAGTCCACCATGAACGAGTACATCGAGCAGCGGAAGCCCTGTGACACCATGAAGGTGGGAGGTAACTTGGACTCCAAAGGCTATGGCATTGCAACGCCAAAGGGGTCTGCACTGAGGTAAGTAGCTTGGATTTGCTTTCCTTTGCCAGCCCACCCAGCAAATCAATGTATGCACACAGTTCAATCTCCATTGCCATGTTAATCACAAAAGCTTTGGGCAAGGAGGTGGGGGAGGTGGAGGGAAGGGTGTACGAACACTCAGCGTGATGTGCAGGGAAGTAAAATATCCAGCTCCCATTGAGCAGCAATGGGAGCATCTAGTCATACGAGCCCTGCATTTAGAAACTGGATCTTGACTGATCCACTTAATATGAATGTTTCTGTTGTATTAGGTGATGGCAGGGGGGCTGCTGTGGTGTACCCATTGGTTTCACAGAGCATTATCTGGAAGGGGTGCTCATCCTGTGCCATGTGAAATGCACAGCTTTGCAGAGTATGGTATTACCCTGGCTTGGATCCATCCTTGCAGAGGGAGCTCTGATGGGGAAAACATTTTGGTGTTTCCTAAGAGGAATTGCTACTTGGGAAGGGTGGGAAGCCAGCTTTGAGAAAGTCCTGCAAAAGGTGCACATTTTCATTCACCAAATAATTGTCAGATTTTGGCAAGCACCAAATTTAAGGTAAATCCAAAGGGCACAAACCCTGCATTTCTGCACCCAGACCTGCAGCTGTCACATGCCTTTGCCAATTGTCAGGTAAACTATCTTCAGAGACCTTCCTTTAAAAAGAACACCGAAAAAGTACATACCCAGACCTGAGTTAATAACAGAGCTTGGGCACTGCACTCAGCCATACTCCTTCTAGACACGAGCTGGCCACCTGCAAAGTGCATCATGCAAATTTACCTGCTCACAGCAGCGTTACCACAGTCTGCAAACTTGCATGGGATCCGAGTTGCACCAGTGGTGTGGTATGGTTCCTTTCAGCAGTGGCCATGCAAATTCTTCATGTTACACTCATGAAGAATAATAATTCTAAGTAC
The DNA here is from genome assembly GCF_964211835.1 of Anser anser. Taxonomy (NCBI): domain Eukaryota; kingdom Metazoa; phylum Chordata; class Aves; order Anseriformes; family Anatidae; genus Anser; species Anser anser. The sequence continues at coordinate 7,054,417 of NC_139735.1, forward strand.
TCTGTTTGATGGTCCAGCTGAATTAATTATTTATTAAACATATTTTGACCAAAATATTTTGACCAGAGTAGTATGTGTGGCCTTATACTTGACTGCTGATATAACCTAATGCAGAGACATGGTCTCTGGAGTACTAACAACTAGTTGAGCCTTTGCTGATGAATTTAGCTGGTCACACAGCTCCTGAGCCAAGACTAACCCAAAGAATCAAAGCCATAACAACTGGTAGTGGATTAGGCCCAAGGATTTTGGCACCTACATTTATTAAGTCAGATCAAATTAGATTCAGCACTTCATATATCAGCAGTTGCTGTAGGTAACTTTAGAGAAGCTCATGAATGCAATGCAGGTGGTCCAGAAGGCAACTCCTGCATCCAGTGTGGTTCAGGCTCTGAAGTGCCTTGGGGCCCTCCAAAGAAGGTGGATTTTTTCTCACAGCTTTGAGATGTTTTCCAGCACACTCACACCATTGTTTGTTTTCTGTCTTGCAAATATGGAAATTAGGATGCAGGTCTGATTCTATTTATTTATTTTTTTAACAGCAATCTTGTATCCTAATTTTTGTATTATAAAAACAAACAAACTGGAACATCCTATCTGTCTTGTAATTTGTTGGCATGTGAAGAAGCCATTTATCATACTTCTAAGAGAAATAAGAAAAAAGAAAGAAAGAAAAGAGCATCAATCATTATAATTTTGCAGCTCCAAACATCCCTCTGCTAGGCATGATTCCAAAAATTCCTAACATTTCTTTTTATTTCCTCTTTTTCATCCCAACTGCATGTAGAACGAATTTCTTATGGGCCTAATGGCAAAGGAGGAATGCTTTATTTCCCATTCTATGGTGTTTCTTTGGAACAGTTGCTGTCAATTTTTGTCCCATCATGTTTGTTTTGTTCCTGTTGTTTTAAATGTTTTAATCCTAATAGTTCCCTACAGTCTTCATGTAGTGTCTGTTATCCCTTTGGCGTTTTGCACGTGAGAGATTGCCCTGAGCAAGGTGACATTCATGAGGCATCTGTATAGCACAGTCAGCACGTCTCCTTTTCAGGCTTCATCTTCACTCACATCTATCCACAGAGTAAAAGCTCTGAGCCTGGTTTGGAGTTATACGTGAGCCAGGCCTAACTTACAAATTGGGTTTGTTCTAGAAGCACGTCTGGATTTTGTTTTTTTGCTGCGACATTTTACTTTTGAAGAGAGGCAGGTTTTCCTCATTTTGTTATAGATGATTAGGAAAGGATCCTAGAGAGATGCTAAATGAGAGTTCATCTTTGTTTTTCTTGCTTCTACTTGGGATCAAAATGCCAGGATATTGCCACTGATGAGTGAAAAGAAGGTTGAAAATCCAGAAGTAATTATAGGTGTTGTAGCAGGTACAAACATCCCTCCCAGGCCATCAGTTAATTCCCTTGGACTGCTAAAAGAGCTTGTTTCCTCCTAGGTGAATCTGGCCTCGAATATCTTTTGGTTTTGACATGTTACAGTGTAGATGCGTTTAGGCATGGCTGAGAGAGGCAGTGATGGGAGGGTAGAAGTTACACCTTGCAACAGCAGCTTGTTCAAGGTGTGGTCATGTCTCACATGAGATGGTCATGCAGCTGCAAAACCCAACCATTTACCTGGCAGGAGCTCTTCTCCTTGCTTGGCAAAAAAGCCAAGTCGTCCAAAACAGAGGAAAGACAACCCAAGAAACCCCATGTGAGACTCAAAGAATTGGAAGGAGATGGAGATCTGGGAGGGCAAGTTCTCCAGAGCAGCCAGCCTGACAGCAAACTTCTCTAGAAACCCCATGAATGTGAGTTGGTCTCCCTAGGGCTTGGGAACAAATACAAAATGTTCCCTGTTAAAAACTCACCTCCTTCCAGGACCCCAGACCTCTAAGTCTTTCCTCAAAATACTCTCAAGATGAAGTACTGCATGTTCTGTGTACTCCCCATGAACTGAAGAGAGGGATGGTTATATGAAATGAAGCCCCTCAGGAAAGATAATACACCGTGCTTAGCGCATGGCCCCAAAGATCATATGGCTGATACTGTGTTCAGGGAAACTGTAATGCATTTACTTTGTTAACAACTTGTACCCGCATAAAAGCTGCAATGTATTTTGGCTCATTAGTTAACTAATCTTTTGCAGATGGTTCAGACATTAGAATGCTAATTAACCTGTATTCTGTTTTAGAAGACAGAAATAATTGTGATTTACTCAGTGTCAGTCTTTCTCGAGCTACACTCACATGTTTTCATTGGCTTAAAATGCATCCAAAGTTAGACCACAATACTGTTACAGTAAAAAAGGAAAAAATATTCAATTCTATACCTTTGCCTTCTCTTGGACTGGTAGCGAGTTTGACTACATCTGGATTTTGCTTTTTGAAGGCTGGATTCTGCCTGAAGGAGGCTCCCAGTCCTTGTGAAGGCTTCAGTGCTTGGACGGGATCCCAACAGGCAGAGCCTCGCAGGCTCGTGGAGGTCAGCAAATCCCTCTTGCTCACAGCCAGGCTTTTTTAGAATTGCAATGTAAGAAAACAGCCCCCTTGGTGAGGATTGCTCAGTGTAGTACAGAGTGCTATGTACATAAGCTGTCTGGGATGGGAGCCTCAAGGTCCTTGGCCTTTTTCAAGGCCTGCTTTATTGGTATTCAGGGTCTGTTGTTGGACAGTTCAGCTCTCCATGTCTTCCTTGCTTTCTGAAGCCCTCACATTTGTGTCTCACTGATCTTAGATTTTTTTTCCTTTTCTGTGCAATGTCTACACCAGCATTGCACCTGATATCCAGGATCCAGAAACAAACTGTGCTCACGTGCAGTCTGTTCAACCCACTGCTGCACATCCTGAGGGAAGCTGCACCCTCATTGTTTGCAGCTGAAATCAGTGAGATGTATGTGAACACATCTACAGGCAAACTGCGACCCAGTTTGGGATTTGCAGGCTATCCTAAATCCCGATCATTGGTGTTCTTTCTAAATGGCAGAGTCTGTTCAGCCTCCAGACTCCAGCAATGTTTTCCATGCCTGGTGAGGTGCATGTATAAAACATTGGAGCCATCCAGAAGTCCTAGGTGTTCTCAGGTGTGTACATCTTAA